>NW_004567126.1:28760872-28780686 GCF_000260355.1 Condylura cristata | reverse complement strand
CGGGAGGGTTTAGCCACAGATGTGTTGTATTTTTTGAAAGTGCAATAACTTGGTATTTTGAAGACCCGGCATGTGGCCAGGCCCCCTGCAGTAGGTGGGAGGGCCCCAGGGTGCGGCACCGTGTGGCGTGGGGGGTCTCAGTTTTCTAGCCAGCTACCTCGGTAACTCCAATTCAGGTTAACTTCCCTACGGAGCAGCGCAGATGTCCACAGATGCCGCCGCCGGCCCCACCACTTCTGAGGGGCCGCAGGGGCCCTCCCCGTGCTCTCAATTTGAGGGGGCTTCTCCCCTCTTCTTGCTCTTGGGTTTTCTGACGGGTACGGGTACCAGGCTTGCCCGGCACCCCTCCCCTGGGCGCTCTTGTCTTCCAATAGGGCTGGGCCGGGGCTTCCCTCCGCCCCCAGGCACCAAACCTGCCCCTCCCCGGTGGGCCCGGCCTTGGGGGTCCAGCAACTGTGGGGCTTCCACAGTAGCCCCAGGTGCCTCCAGGACCCACAATTGGGTGCCTGCCCCCCTCCCCCCGCATCCTCACCCCTAGGAGGCTGTGCTTGGTTCTCCAAACCACCTCTGCCCCACAGTTCTGTTTTTGCTTTATTCCCCTCCCCTAAGCCCCAGAATAATTTTCTTTTGTATAAACAGAACTCTCCTAGTCAGGAAGCAATATCACTTCAGGTCTAAAGAAGAAAGGGACATAAAATCTGGTCGAGGGCAAATTCAGTTTTACTGTATAAACTCAGTTGCGCAGTTCAGTCCCCTCCGTCTGCACTGGCAGCCGAGGGCCGCTCTTTTCTAATATTTGTATTCTAATTTAATTGTTTTTTAAAAATGCAAATAAAAAGTCAAAGTGAAGCCACCAAGGAGTCCCCTCTTCTGTGTCGGGCGTCCCCTCCAGGCAGGGGAAGGGGAGAAGGGCCACGTGGCGTCTCCTGGTCACGACGTGCAGCATTTGAGACGGCGCCATTTTGTGGAAAGGAGATTTCGTCTCGAACTTCAGGGCCTGGTGTCTCCGCTGCTGGCCTGGGCAGGGAGTTGGGGTTGTCCCTGGCTTCCTGGGGGGCCGGTGAGCTCATCAGAAGGTGGCTGGTCTTGTCAGCCCCCAGGAACTGCAGGTCACACCTGAGGCAGCACTTCACCCCTTAGGCCAGTGAGACCCCCGGAGACTGGGCAGGAGCTGGCAGGCCCAGAGAGGCTGGAGCCCCTGCGTTGGCTGGGGGAAGGGGAAGGGGCTGCCACCGAGGAAATAGACCAGTAGCGCCTCCAGAGTTACCCATGGGGTTTCCATCTGACCCAGCAGCCCCGGATACCCAGAGGCAAGTGGGCGCAGGTTCGTATGAAAACTTGTACACGCATTACAGCAGCGTTGACTCACTGCAGACAAAAGCAGGCACAGCCCGTGTCCGCTGACCACTGGGTTGACAGTGTGATCTCTGGACCGTGAAGTCCTCACCGACGTGCTACATCATGGATGACGTTTAGTAACGGGACACGAAAGGCCGCACCCGGCGTGATTCCATCTACATGACTTGTTCAGAATGGGGCATCCACAGAGAATGGGCTGGTGGCTGTCGGGGGATGTGAGTGACTGCTAGTGGGGATGGGTTTCTTTTTGGGCTGATAGAATGTTGTAAAACTAGACAGGTGATGGTTGTGCAATTCAAATACACTAAAACCATTGGTTTTCCAAGTGTGAATTGAGTGTGAATTACATCTCAAAAACAGGCCTCTGTGGCAGGGTGTGGGAGCATGTGCGAGGGAGGCCCTGGCTCACAGTCTGGTCAGGGTCCTCCAGTCCCCCGAGGGGCTGGCTCAGGTCATCTGGGGTCAGGTGCAGCTGTGGAGCTGGCTGCAACCCCACCAGCCCAAGCTGGAGCCCTGGGTTTCCAGTGTGCCGCCGTGTGACCATGTGAGTGCAGACAAGTAAGTGACCTTGGCCCTGAGGGGGGAACCTCCAGTGTCACCCAGCTTCCCACCCCCAAGCCACCGGCCTGGAGGAGTTCCCAGGCAAGGGCTGGCCCGCCTACCAACCTGTGACGCCCTGTGGAGCACAGCCCACAGAGGGGCTGAGTGCAGACCGTCACCCCGCTTATCCTCTCCCAGGTTGTGGCGTGATGCTCTCTGACCCCCTTCGGTGTCCCTCCATCACCCCACCCCGACTTGAGTCCGACCACTGGGGAAAGGAGGAAGGAAGCCTGGAGATGGCGGTGTTCGGTGGCCCCAGTCACTCCCAGGGGATGTGGGAGAGTTGCCAACGTGGGTTTCTGCTCCAGAGCCTTAGCAGTGTCGCTGGGGCCTGGCGTGGGGCCATCCCTGGGGGCCTCTCGGGTGCTGGCGTTCCTGGCCAAGGCCACCCTGCTCGGGCCCTCCACAAACCCTGCAGATGGAAGTGACCGAGGAGGCCGCCAGGCAGCTCTTCCTAGCCAACCTGTGAGTGCCCACCCCTCCCGTGGGCAGGAGCAGGGGTTGTGGGTCACTTCCTGTGTAGAGGCCCCAGGCTTGGCACTGCCAGCAGTACCCCCACCCTGCCCTGGGGGTCCAGAGCTGGGCTCACTTCCTGCCCCAGAGACTAGCGAGGGTCAGGCCGCCTCTCCCTGGAGCCCCACGTGGTGTGGACAAGGGGCCCCCCGGGGAGAGGCCCTCCAACCCTCCACTCCCCATCCCCTGCCTCCCCGAAACAAAACACAAAGAACGTGAAAATCAGGCAAATGAGGCGGCAGCGGTCGTAACAGGCTGCATTTAGTGGTTTCTTTATGTACAAGAAAAATGATTTTTTTTCTGGTTTTTCATCATCTTTTGTCTTTTTTTTATTACTTTTAAAGCTTCTCCCCCCACCCCCAAAAAGTGCATTTTTATCAATTGAATTTTTTAATCTCCCACACTTTATAAAGACTCTCAAATACAGTCTGGAATGTCTGCTCTGTGCTCCACCCCGCAGGTGCTGCCCAGCTCCCCCCCCCCGCCCCAGCCTGGCCCCCCCAAAGTCCAAGGCACCTTGTGTCTGGGCCTGTGTGGGGCACAGGGGGGAACCTGGGCCTCGGGACCCTCAGCAGCAGGGGTGGCTTCCAGGCAGCCCCCAGCCATGAGATGGGGTCTCCCCGGCCTTCACCATCCCCTAGCCCCGTCCCTCACCCCGCGTCAATCTGTATTTAGTACGAGCTAGACTCCGAGGTTCCGGCTCCCAGGGGCCTGCACCCCCAGGCCCTGACCCGTCCTGCCCCAGCCAGCCCCCACCCCCTTCCAGGAAGGCTGCTTCCTCAGCTTAAATAACTTTTTAAAATAAAACTGCAAATATAAATATCTTTCTTTCTCAAAAAAATAGGACTTTTGCTTTGCTTTTTTTTTTTCCTCTTGCTTTTCCTTTCCCTCTGCCTTGCCCCCTACAATCCTGGCTGCCTGGGCTCCGGGGGGGGCCTTGCTGTGGTCCCACCTGGGCCAACAGCTGCTCCCGCCACAGTCAGTGGGCCTCAGTAGTGCAAACCCCCCAGAAGACCCTGGAAGGGGCTGGTCCTCCCCCCTCCCCAGACCCCCCTTTGGACGGAAGTGAAAGGACAGCCCAGGCGAGGTGGCCACGGGGCTCAGGGGCTGGCTGCCTCAGGGCAGACTTTGGTGTGGCCCTCTGGACCCCAGCTGGGCACAGACCCATACCCGCGCCAGTCTGGGCCTGGTCTGGCACTTTACATTCACTGGTTTTTATTTTATTTTTTTTAAGTTTTTTTGCCTTTTTAAAATTTTCTCTTAATCTCAAAAGGCGGGGTTGGGGTCGGGAGGGATTTAGGCAGGGAGCAGCAGCAAAGGGTATTAATTCTCTCTCCCAGGCCCACGACTGGCAATCACTCCAGGTGAGGGCTCTGCACCCCAGAGCCCCCCAGAGCCCCCACCTGAAGCCCCCCAGCCTGGACCTCACTCACACACGCGCGCGCACACACACATCCACACACATCCACGCAACTTCACCAAGATGATGTAAATAACAATTTCGCTTTGTTTTTCTTTTTTCTTTTTTTTTTTTGTACCAGGCAGTTAAAAAAAACACCCCAAAAAAAGAAAACACACAAAAAAAAACCCCAAACAACCAAACAAAAAAACTTTTTGCTGTGTCCTTTCTGACCAGTCAGCACGTTCCCCCTCAAATATTTTTTTTGTTTGTTTGTTTCCTGAAACGCGAGAATTCAGCAGTATCTTTGGCAACACTTTATCACGACCTTAATTTAAAGAATAAAAATAAAATTGATCCATGTCTATATACAGTATGTGATTGCGTGGGGCTGGGGGGCTGGCGGGCGGGGTCCTGGCTCTGGGCCCATGCAGACGCTGCGGCACCCGGGCAGGGCTGGCAGGCAGCAGAGAGGGGTTAAGGCGGAGTGGGCGGGCAGGGCTGGCAGAAGCTGAGCTCGGAGCTAGGGGCGAGGATTTAGTGCAATTCCCCAAGAGGTTTGTGTTAAAGTGTGCTTGGAGGGGTTTGGCCGGTGTATCTGCCATCGTCCAGAGGCCTCGATCCCCCAAGTCTGGCTGTCCCCACTGGCCAGGACGACAGTTGTGATTTTTCAGTTGGTTTTATTGCAAGGGGGTACATGGCGGGGGAGAGGGTTCTCCTCTCAAGGAACCTCTCTGGGAGCTGGGGGGGTGGGGGGTCCCTGGCCTGGGCACTCTGCTCGGCTTCCACAGATGGGTTTCAAAAGAGCTACGCCCCTTGACACTAAGGTGTGAACGAGGCCACCTGGCCCTGGGCTCCCCTACCACCCCCCTCAGGAGGGGGGGTCCTGAGACATTTGGGGGGCTGATGGGCTCAGGGTGGGGCGGGAAGGGAAGGGTAAACTATCCTGTAGAAATAATAAAAGTTGCCTTCTTGAAAAGCTTCCCTTTAAGAAAAAAAAAAGACAAGATGACGGGGTTTGTCACAGAGCACAGAGGCCTGGGAAGACGGGCCAGGGGCTGAGGGGAGAGCAGGAGCCCTGCGCCTGGACTCTGACGAGGAAGGGTCTCAGCTCAGCAGAGCGTCTAGACAGGGTCCCACTCTAGGCATTGCATATGCAAGAGGGAGTTGGGGTGAGGGTGCCCTGGCCTCTGGCAACATGGTCTCCCCAACCCTGGCCCCTGTCCGTGGCCTGTGGCTCGGTCAACACCGGGCCTTTAGGGAGCCAGAGGCTGGGGGGAGGCAGGCGCCAGCCCCCAGATTACAGTCAGTGCCTTTGAGTAAAAAGAGGGGTGTCTGGGGGATGTAAGGCCCTGCGGGTGGGGCCCCGTCACCCACCTCAACAGGGATGGCATGTCCAACACGGCAGCTCCTTGGTGGCCACAAGGAAGGGCAGCCGTGTTGGAGGGGAG
This sequence comes from Condylura cristata, assembly GCF_000260355.1. NCBI lineage: Eukaryota > Metazoa > Chordata > Mammalia > Eulipotyphla > Talpidae > Condylura > Condylura cristata. Next base: position 28,775,364 of record NW_004567126.1, on the reverse strand, counting down.
GCCCCGAGGGCTGGAAGCCCCGAAGTGGGCAAGGGCCAAGGGGTGGGGGACACTGAGGGCGAGCGGGGCAGATGGGGACTAAGTTGCTCTGGCTGGTTGGAAGCCAGCCCTCTCTCAGGCCCATCCCTGAGCTAGGGAGTCAGGAAGGGGGCCCCGTGGACAGGGGTGGCCATTTTATGGCTAGTGGGGGGGGGGAGACATCTCCAAAGAACCAAAAGAGAAGAGGGAGGGAAGGGAGGACACGGCAGAAACAAAGAGCCCAGTCCTGCCTCTGCGCGCCCCGGCGGGTGTGGGCCTCCGGCCCGCCGCGCCTTCCTGACCCCCTCACCTCGGGGAACAGAAGTGGATTCTACGTCTGTGGTGGGTTTTTTTTTTTATTATTTTGTACAAAAATAAATCAACTTTTAGGAATTTCTTTTTGCTCTCTCTCTCGCTCTCGCTCTCTCTCTCTCGCTCTATTTTTTTTGTCTTTTCGACTTTTCATAGAAGTTGGTTGCAACTTGTAAACATGTTTTTAAATTAAGAATTAAGATAAAGTGTAGTACCCGTTCTGTTACAAAGTGCCAAGACTTCTATTGTGGTTGGTTGCTTTTTTTTTTATCCTTTCATTTGTAAAATCTAGTTTTTATTGCTTTTGTGACACTGGAACTTCTGGACTCTCTCTCCCCTCATCCCTGCCACCGTGAGACCCTGGGTTTCCTCTACTCTGGGCTATCTCACCCCACACTGGTGCCTGCTCCTCTGAGGAAAAGTATATTTTATATATATATATATCTATATATCTATATATAAATTTTGTTTTTAAGGAGGAAAAGAGGGAAACAAATCTAAAAAGTGCTTTAAAAAATCGGGAGGGGCTGAGGGACAGGAGGGTGAGGACAAGAAGTTCTGAATCTCCAAATGTCTCACGGGGTCTGGGCGGCCTGGGCTGGGGAACAGACGTGGGTGGCAGGGGGCGCCCTGAGCGGTAGCCCTTGGGTGTCCCGCTGAGTTGTAAGTGCATGAATGAAGGCAGCGGGAGCCCCTGAGAGCTGCCCTGGCGCCCCCCGAGCCCCCCTAGCCTTCTCCCCTTTACTCCACGCCTGGAAATAAATAGATTTGTGTGGCAGCGGCCAGGAGATATGGGAACCACAGGCAGGAATGGGGGGAGGCTGACGGGGAGACGGGGGGGAGACCCCCCCTTAGTAAGTGCCCTGAGGAAGGAGGGTAGGGAATGAGGACAGGGGTCGTTTTAACGTCCGCTCACGGCAGACAGAAAGCATTTAAGGTCTCGTCTGAAAGACTCGTATAAACCAGCGAGGGAAGAGAAGAAAAGCCCACCCCAATCCCGGCCCCCGGCCATCCTCACCGCTGCCCGGTCCTGGGGCGGGGCCCCGACACCTTGCCCGGGCATCCTGAGGAGAGGGGCGCGGTGCTCAGAATCCTTGTGTCCCACAAAACCCCTAACCAAGCCCCAAAACCCATCGATGGGGTGGGGGGAAGGGGCCAGGGAGAGGCGAAGGTCCCGTGGAGGGAGAGAACATGATGAAGGAGGAAAATCTGAGAAAGCGCTACCCTAGATTCTGTGACGGTTCATATATATATATCTGTATATATATATATAGATATAGATATCTGTATAGAGATTTTCTTTTTTTGTGGTTTTTTCGGGGGGTGGTGGGTGATTCTCTCTCTCTCTCTCTCTCTCTCTCTCTCTGATTTCTGTTTTCGCTTTTTGGTTTTCAGGCGAGTCCGGCCGCGAAGGTGCCATCGGCCGTGGTCCCAGTGCCACCGTCACCTCCCCCTCCGGCGCCCGCGACATTCAACCTGCCCAAGCCATCAGGGCTGGCCTCCTCCTCGTCCTCCTCCTCGTCCTTAAAGTGCTTCTCCTGGCCGTTGCGCCGGGCGTCGGGGGAGCCAGGTGGGGCAGGCGCACCGGGCGGGGCGGGGGCTCCTGTGACGGGGTCGGGCCCCCCGAGCCCCCCGGCCCGGACTCGGGGCTTCCGGCCTCGGCGCGAGGGGACGCCGTTGCAGCCGTCCTTCTTGAGGTGTCTGTGCAGGTGGTCGGAGCGGACGAAGGTCTTGCAGCAGCTGTCGCACTGGTAGGGGCGCAGGCCGGTGTGCACGCGCATGTGGTTCTTCAGGTCATAGTTGTGGGCAAAGGCCGCCCCGCACTGCTGGCACAGGTACGGCTTCTCGCCCGTGTGCTTCCTCATGTGCACCTTGAGCTTGTCCTGCCTGCGGATGGGGGCGAGGGTCAGCGGACGGCAAACTCCTACTCAACCGTCAAAAACCCCCCCCCCCCGCCACTGGCCTGGGGTTCGAATGGGGACATTCAGCCAGAGCGTCCAGGCTCACGGTTCCGAGGATGGCTGAATCCCCTGAACCCTTTACGCAGACAGCTTGGGCAGCCTCTTGCCGGGCGCCCAGCCACGTGGCGGGACATTCACTCCCACCACAGGCATTTACTGAGCACCCGTTGGGTAGTCGGGTGCTAGGCCCCGTTCCGGGGGTTGAAAATACAGCAAAAACAAGGCAGGAAACTGGGGTGGGGGATAACAGAAAGCATTACCCCAGGGGCTCCAGACCCCCTTATTCTGCTCTGATCACAGGGGCCAGCAGCCAACCTTGCCATGCCCACCTCACCCCCAGGGGACAGCACAGCCTGGGCCCTCTAGTCCACAAAGCTGGTCACTGTCCGATCAGTTCTGGGGTGACTCCAGTCTGGGTACCACTCTGCCCTTTCCAGAAGCCACTGGCCCTGTGGGCCCCTGAGCTCCTGAAATGTGGCCTGGCCAAAAGCCACAATGGGCACCCTAAATTCCTGAAGATTTCCTCTGCCTGATGCAGCGTGAATGGCTCATTTGTAACTTTGTACATCAATTGTATGTTGAGTCTACTGGGTTACAGAAAATCAGATTAAAGTGACTTTCACCTATTCCTTTTACTTTTTAAAGATGTGGCTGCCACAAAATCTAGCGTCCTCGAGGCGGCTCTCAGGGTATTTCGTTTGCGCTACCCATACTGGTGGGGGTTCCTCTGTGGAAGCTGCAGGGCAGAAGAGGACCCTGGGCCTGTTTCCAGGGCCCTGGTTAGCACCTGTCTGCTCCGTGCTGCAGCCTGTTGGGCCATTCTGGTTTCTTCTGTCCGAGTGACTGAGTTTCCGTGAAACAGACATGGGAGGGGCCCATCCTGAATGTCCCCTCCCTCCAGATAATTCTCCCTGGCCCCAGGTCCCGCTCCTGGCACTGACCAGAGCTGGTGTCCCTACTTGCTAACTTTCATGGCTCCCTGCTGCCTGCGGAGGAAGGCATGGGCCTTTACAACCAGACCCCTGCCTCCTCTCTGGCTTTGTTACCGGGTGGGAGTTGCGAGAACAGGGGCCACAGTGACCTCGCTGCTCCCCGGACTAAGAGTCTGTTAGGAACTACCTCCCCCTGACCGCCCCACTAGTCCAGGACTGAGGTCTCAGTTGCCCTGACCGGATCTGAGCGTGAGGCTGCAGCCCCAAAGGGGACAGCAGGGACTCAGATTGTTCGAGCACCACAGACTTCTCAGGATGATGCTCAGAAGCTTAGAGAGGGGAAGTGACTTGCTCTGAGTTGCACAGCAGGTTGGGGGCTGTGCCCAGGTGGGGTGGGAGTGGAGGCAGCCCCAGTTTCACCACCTCAAGCTCCAACCTGGGTAATTATAGCCCTGGCCACCACAGGCCCTGCTTACTCAACTCCCATGTGTGACTCAGAGGGGCCCACTGGCTCCACCGCTTGGAGGGAGGAGAGGGGCAGAGAGGTGCAGGTGGGTGTGTGGGAGGAAAAAACCTGGCTGGTGCTCCGCTCTGTGCCTCAGTTTCCCTGACTGCCAAACAGGATCAACCCTAAGTTGCAGGGTGGGGGTGAGCTGGCTGAGAGAATCCCTGAATCTCAGGCCTCTGGTTAGAAGGCCCAAGGAGCCCAGACCTCTGCTTAGCATGGTCACTTCTTCTGACCTTGGCTCACTGGGCTTCTATTTCCTAGGCCCAGAAACCCCACAGCGGTTGGGGTTCAGGGTCATCTCAGACCCCCCCTTTGGGAGAAGGAAGTTCAGAACCTCCATACGTTACCAGCAGCCCAGTCCTGCCAAAGCTGCCATCAACTAGAACACTGGCCTTTCAGCCGGCACCCTCTGCCCCTGCCTGGCACTGCCCGGTCCTGGAGTTCGAGCCACACCCTACTTTCCTGGTCTTCTGGGGAGGGGTCTGGGGGGGTTGGGCCAGGGTCAGCCCCTAGATGCTGTACCCACAGGGTGGGGCCAGGAAGCTGGGACAATGGCTTCTTTCTTCAGCCTGGGTGGGTGTGGCTGGGGGAACCCCAGGGCAGGCGGGGGCCAGGGGTGATGCTGAGTCACTCGCCTGGCCAGGCCCCTGCACAACAGCCCCCCACCAGCAACCGAGCTGACGCAAGAGGCCTGGCCAACCAGACCTTGGGACCCTTAGACGGAACCACAAATTCTCCCCAGTCTGGCCTCAAACTCGTCCCATCCAGGCACCTGTCAAGCCATGTCTCCTGTGCCCCCCTTCCCTCACCGAGTGCAGAGTCCCCCAAGCCCAACTAGCCTCAGGGTCTTCACACTGGCGTTCTCCCTGCCTGGACACCTTCACCAGAAGCTGCTCCACTGGCTCCTTACCTTAGCTCTCCGCTCAAGTCACTATCGTGGTGAGGCCTCCCCGTTGGCTTAAAACAGCACCCACAGACTCCACGCACCCCCCCAAGCCCTGCTCAGTTTTCCTCCCTGGCACATTTCACCAACTGATATGACCAAGACTGTGACTCTCTGCCTTTGCTCCGTGACCGCCAATGGGACTCGGCCCGTTCTTCACTTCTGCACTCCCAGCGCCTCACAGGGCCTGCTCCCAGCTGCGGCTCCCGCTCAGGCGAGTGAGGCTCATGAGAGACTAAAAAGCAACAAACACCAGAGCTCCCTACAGAGCTATGTCCTCTCACAAGACAACCCGTCCCCCAACCCGAGAACCAAGCCAAAGAAAAGAGGGGCTCCTGGCGCCCCGCCTCCAGCAGCTCACCGCTTTCAGGCATGCCTGCGCCGCCCCCCACTGGAAGGCTGCTCTCAACAGGTGGCGCAGGGGTGCGCAGGGGTGCCCCCAAGGGAAAGAAGGAGCCGCCCTGCTCTACGCGTGGAGGCGGGTGCGAGCGAGGGCAGGAGGCGCCCCTGCCGGGGCTGCTGGGCAAGGGGCCGACGCCCCGCCCTGCCCGCGACACCGGCTCACCTGGTGAAGCGGACTTTGCAGATGTTGCACTCGTAAGGCTTCTCGCCTGTGTGGGTCCGGATGTGCCGCGGCAGCTTGCCGGCGCCCTGGATGACCTTCTCGCAGATCGGGCACTTCTGGAAGGCCTTGGCCCGGATCTTCTTCTCGACCTTCTGTGACCAGGCAGGGTAGACGTCGCCGTCGTGGGCGCCGCTGAAGTACTTCAGGTAGTAGTCCACGACGCCCTTGTCGTCCACCCGGGACTCGTCGTCGCTGTCGCCTGCCGCCGCGCCCGCCCGGCCCACAGTGGACATCATCTGCTGCAGCAGCGTGCTCGCCGCAAGCCCGTCCCCGTCGGGCCCGTCCCCGTCCCCGTCCTCGGCCGCGCCCGACAGGAAGCCCGGAGAATCTCCAGGCTCTGGGGCCGCCTCTGACAGCGAGGCGGCCTCCTCCTCCCCGGCCCGGCCGTAGTGGCCGTTCTGCGTAGTCGCGGGCGGCGGGGCCACGGGCGGCGGGAAGAGGCCCCCGGCTGGGGTGTCCTCGTCCCGGTCTGGCCACAGACCTGGGTTGCTGTCACCCTCATCCCCGTCTGCAGCTGCGGGTCTCTCAGCCGGGGGCCCCGGCCCATAGAAGTCCAAGCCATTGCAGTCCCCGGCAGCCACGGCAGCCACAGCGGCGGCTACTGCCTCCTTGGTGGCGTCCAGGTCATCCTCAGAGCCGCCAAAGGCCGTCCACGGGAAGGCGGCGGCGGCGGCGGCGGCCGTGGGGGGCAGGCTGTTCATGGGGTTGCTCTGGAAGAACTCGAGGTACTCCTTGGCACGAAGGAGGTTACGCTGATCAATTTGATCTACAAGGTCCAGCTGCCCGGCGTCGGCGCCCGCGTCGGCTGCCAGGATCTGCCTGTCCAGGAGGTCGGCACAGACGTGGCTCACGGCAGGGATCTCCAGCAGGCGGGCGGCGCTGAGGATGTCACCCACGTTGGCCGTGCTGACGGTGAGCGTGGCTGTGTAGGCGAAGTCCATGAGGGCCGTGAGCGCCTCGGCACTGACGAAGTCGATCTCATACACGTTCTGCTGATCCACCACGGCGCCCGACGTGAAGAGCTTCTTGAAGTACTGGCTGCAGGCCGCCAGCACGGAGCGGTGGGTGGGGAACTCCCGGCCCTCCACCAGGATCACCACGTCGCACAGCAGGCCTTGCGTCCGCTGCTCATTGAGCCCACTCAGGATGTCACTGCTGTGGTCGGGGAACGGGATCCCAATGGGGCCGTCCACGCCGCCGGCCATCTTCCGCGCTGAGACCTACGGGAGGAAGGGCAGCGATGAGCGGACCGGCTCTTTGGGAGTAGCACCCCGGCTGAGCCCCAGGCAGTCAGCTGCCTCCCACTCCTCCTCCAGCCCGTTTCCCCAGGTCGACGCTACGATTATCCCAATAGTGGCAACCCTCCAGGCTGGGTGCTGGAGATGCCACCCCGGCACCCTCTCTGCCACTAGAGGGCCCTCAAGGGCGCCCATCCAAGGAGCTACTTGGGGTGGCCTGTGATCACTAAGAAGGTGCTCAATAAATACCCAGACTAGACTTGTTTCCGAGGGGTCTGAAGGCAGGAGCTTCCCTCCCCTCCTGCACTGCCACACCCAAGCCTGCCCCAGCCCCCCCACAACCCCCCCCCGTGGGAACTTCGGTCAGGAAGGCAGGCCCCACGAGGAGTGCCTGACTCAAACCTGGAGCTCCTGACCCTAGGGTCACACCTGTCCCCACCCGGCACCTAGGTCTGACCGCACCCTGCCTCCTGGTGGGGTTAGGGTCCCTTGGGAGCCTCAGATTCAGCAAGAAGGGGCTCAGCCAAGCCCTGGGGACCTGGCCGGGGTCACTGGGGCTACGGTGCGCCCTGGTGGGGTGGCACCAGTGCCTCTGTAAGACAAACTCTTTCTTGTTCTGGAAAGCCCCCAGGACCCCAGCAGTGAGCATGGGGGAGCAACCTGAGGCTCCTCCCTGCCTGCCAGCTTGACCCCCCCAAGGAGGAGCAGGAGTGCAAAATCTCCTGTCCACCTGGTGCTTGCACACAGACCCACCTGGAAGCCCCCCAACTCTCCAGTCACTCTGGCCATGCTGTTCTGCCCAGGACAAGGTCCTGCCACTCTTGGGGGCTCAGTCTCCCTGTCTGGTAAATGGGCAGCGGCCTTTAGCAATGCTGGGCTGGGGGACCCGGCGGTCCGAGCCACCCCTCTCACCCCATGTCCTTTCTTCCGCCTCTGGGCTGTGACTCATCCACCCACTTTGGCACTTGTGCAACCCTGGCTCCTGTCCCCACCCCTTTACCCTCTCAGGGGAGCCCCTGGGCCCCAAGCCACCCTGCACAACCCACATTCTTCTGTTTTTTCCAGGAGTAGGCCCCAGCGCGGGCCTCCCAAGGACCCTGAGACCCCCAGCCTCACCTAGGGGTCCAGCTCTATCCAGCAGGGCCCCTCCTGCTAGGCCTCGAACTGGACACAGGTGCCAGCCCCTCCAGGAAGCTGGAGAGACCCAAAGCCAGGAAAGGCCTACCCTACCCCAGGCAGGCCGGGTGCAGGGTCCAGGCTTCAGGGCGGACACAGAGGCCTTTGTGTGCCACGCGGCGGCACTACACTTCCCAGGACGCCGCTCTGTGGCCCGCCCTCCTTCCCGCCAACCACACCAGCTGCTCACCCCACCCCCGGCCCTCTATGGTGGGGGGGTTTTGGCTCAGATGTGGTTGCTGGGAGGGGGGACAACTCCATCTGAGGCCTAGCTACTGGAAGCCTCCAAGGAGTCCTCTATGGTGACTGCCACCCCCTGCCACCATCTGCTGTCTGGCCCTGGGCCCCGGGGGCAGATGGGGCTCTGGATCAGACTGGCCTCAGCCCCCTCCCTGCCCCAAGCACAGCAGAGACCTCTGATCCAGGCGACCAGTGCCCCAAGATAGCCATCCTCAGGTTCTCTTGAACTGGAAATGTCTCTGAGGGCCTCCAGGTCAGAACCTGCGCTGATCCAGCTGACTCACCCATCCCCATGGCTGCTGGAGTCCTACTTAGAAGGTGAAGATGCCCAGACTCCAACTTGCCAGAAGTCACCAGGGGAAGGAAGGAGCAAACTGGACCTCAACCTCAATCCGTGTGCTGCACTAAGTTCTGAGCCTGGGTCTCCACGCTGGCGGAGCGGCCGTGTCACAGCCCATGTCTCTCTCCTCTCCTACCCAAGGCCTATATTTCCCCAGATAATTCTGAGACTTCCTGAAAAAGCCAGGACAGCAGCATGACTCCCCGTTTCGCAGATGAGAAAATCAAGGCTCAGAGACACCCAGAATTCCGGCCAAGGGCACCCAGCAAGCTGACCCACAGGCTGCCACACCCCTCTTTCTTGCCCTGGAAACTACACCCGCTCTGTAGACACATGACCCACACCCTTTATCCAGGAACACATGCTACCTGCCTGCCACACCCGTCCACTGTGCCCCTGCCCAGCCTCTGGAGGCTCTCCCTGAGGCAGGAGACCCTTAAGACGTGGGCAGTAAAAAGCACCACTGTGGGGTCAACCTGGTGGCCCAGGGGTTAAAGACACAGTGCTAGTGACCCCCAGGGCACAGCAGACCTCTCCTGACCCGCCTGCTGCTCCCCTCAGCAGTGGATTGCAGCATATCTGCCTGTTCTGCTCCCCACTCAGTCTGGTGAATCCTCTTACCCCCAGTAGCTCTGACCTACACCCCAGTTCTTGTGTGCATAAACAAATAACTCATTAAAAAAAAAAAAAAGAAGCACCCACTGTGCACCACAGCACTTCTCACCCAGAGGTGGGGGCTCCTTTTACCTTAAGAGGCCCGACCTGCACCTGAACTTACTCAATGCCCCCCGAGGTGGCGCTTCCTGGGTAATGCCTATCCACAGAAACTCCTCTTCTCCAGAAGCCCCACCCTCAACAGCCAGGGTCCCCTGGGCTCAGGTCCACACCCAAGGGGCTGTCTTTCATCAGGGCAGGGCCCTGCCCCCGCTCTGTTCTCCCTCGTGGGATTTCCGGGGAGGCCGAGGGGCAGGCCTCGGCAGGCTCTTCCTGGGCTGGAAGTGCGTGCCCTCCCCCCTCAGGGCCCCGGCCAGGCCCCCCCACACCCAGTTGTCCCTGCAGAGCTGCACACAGTAGGGGCACAGCAAAACAAACTCTCCGCTGAGCCAAAGACCAAAGAGTTCTGTGCTGGAGAGAGCCCACGCCCAGCCCCACCCAGAGCTGGCTGGCACACCCAATGCCAGGGATGGCCAGGCCCACCTCTGCTCTAACCTAGGGTCACTGGCTATGGCTGCTTCCAAGACAGCAGGCTTCGGGGCTACTTTTGGCTCTCCTGGGGGTCTGTCTCTTGTGGTCCGGGACTTCTGGGACTAACAGGTGCCTTCATTTTCACAGGCAGAGGCTCAGAGAAGTGACCAGACCCCGGCCAAGAGGCGGACCACGAGACGCAGACCCTCTACGTGAGCCACCACTCCACTGCCAAGGACACTCGCTGGTGAGGCCAGGACTGCCCTGCCTGGCCCCAGAAGCAGCAGGACCCATGCAGGATGCACCTCAGGGTTCTGGGAAGCCTTGAGTTGGGGAACAGCAGAGGCAAAGGCCTGGAGGTGGGCACCTAGGAGAAAGGGGTAGGGAGGGAAGAGGTTCCACTTCCAGAAGCCTCCCCAAGGTCAGGTGCAAGGTGAGGGCTGGGGCTGGGCCTCCTCCCACCCACACTCCTCAGGGAGAAGAAAGGGTGGCCACTGGGGTAGGCAGGTAATTGCTACCTGGTGCCTTCCTGGAGAAGTGGGGGGGCAACTTAATGAGGGGTTAAGACCCCTCCTCACACACAGCTCACCTGGCGAAAAGGACAGAAAGCAACTGAAGGACGGGCTGCTGTCACCTACTGTGTGCCGTGCAGGGCTGCCCAGCTTGAACTGGCTGTTCCACTCCCTCGCTGCCTGACCTTGGGAAGAGGAGGTGCCTCGCCAGGCCTCCAATCCTTGGGGCTCAGAATGGTAGCCCAGGGGCTGGGGCTGCCCGAGGCCAAGAGTCCCACACTTATCTGTTCACCAAGCTTTGCCCAAGGCCCTGCTTGGAATCTGCCAGCACCAGAACCCAAGGCCCCACCACACTGTTCCCTTCTCTTACAGATGGAGTGCTGGGAACTTCACCAGCAAGTGCTATCCCAGGAACTCGACCTCCTCCCCACCTAGTATATGCCAAGAAGTGGGTGGTAGGACCCCAGAGGGAAGATAGGAGCGCAGAGCCATCATCTGGAAAGGAAAAAAACAAGTCCAGAGAGGGTGGGCGGTTAGCCCAAGGTCACACAGCAAGTTTGGTGCCCAGGTGTGGCTGTTAGGCCCGCACCCAGCTGCCCCCGCCCCCTCCCAGCCTGTGTTGCAAGGTTGGTCCTGCTGGGTTACCCCGCCCTGACCTGGTGCCAATCCCCGCCTGGCCCAGTCTCTGGCCTGGGGTTTAATGGAACAGGATGCAGAGTCCAAACTGGGTGGGGGTGGGGGCAACATCAACAGCCCAGAGTGGGCTTTCAGTCCCCTGTGGGTGTTGGTCCAGGCCGGGACCAAACAGGCCCTCGGCCATTTTACACATCCATTTATTGCCCTAAATGGGGAGGGGCTTCCTGCCAGGGCCTTAAAGGGCCAGAAGCAAAAAGGCCAAAGGTCCAGTGGGAAGTGTTTGGGGGCGGAAGGAGGGTGAGGTCACGGAATCCCTCCTGACCCCAAACTCATGGGTGGGGCTGAGGCCCACCTTCTTCCCACACTCTGAATGCTGTTATGAGTCAGGAAGTTCAGACTAACACCAGGTTCCAAGAGAAAGCCCCAGAAGACATTCACGGCAAAGACAGAGGAATGAGCTTCCCATCGCCAGGGGTAAGTAAAGCTAGTCTTTAAAGAATCCATCACTGGTACCCCACCCTCCGCTTAGGAGACACCCGCCTACCCCAGAGCCCCAGAAGAGGCCTGAGCGACCTTTAGAGGACTGCTCCTCTCTACCCCAAGTGGCGCCCTCCGCCCCCAGGTCTGCTTGCACCTGGAGGCACCTGAGCTACCTCCGCCCCTAGCCTGAGCAGGTGGAGGGCTGCCGGAAGGCCCAGACAAAGGCGCACTCAGCCTTTGGGGCTCCAGTGTCCTGTGCCCACAAACCCGGCCAGTTCCCTCCCATTAAACACATCTTGATGGGAGGTGGGACCCGGCCTTGTTTTCTAGTCAGACCAGAAAGGCGTGGGTGGGGACGCTGCCAGAGTGGCCATCCACAACCTGCTGGGGGACAGATGGAGGGCTGGTTCTTTGGCCATGCGCCGCACCAGATTCGCCACAGGGTACTTTCTGAGCTTCGGGGTTCTGAACTCGGGACCTGGGGCCCAAGGACAAGGGCTGCTCCTCAGTGAGACTGCAGGGCCTGGCCTAGATCACTTCAAGAGCGACCTGTCGCCCACCCATCCTACCAGCTTCAGGAGGGGGGTTCGCAGGTTAGAAACCGAGGCTCTGCACAAGGAAGCAACTTGCTCCCGGTCACACAGCAGAGCTGGGTTGGACATGGGCTATCTGGTCGGCCTAACTAGTCTTCCTAGGACTCCTCCCTCCCTAGCCCAGAGACCTCCCCTGGGTAGGAGCAGGGAACTAAATCCCCCACCCAGGGGCCTGCGGGTTGAGAACTTATCAGTGGCCCAGGAAAGGGAGGGGTTTGCTGGGGGTAACACAGGGAGCCTGGGGCAGGGTTTGACTCCAGCTGACATCTGTGAACTCAAAGCAAGGGCCTTGACCCCTTGTATTATCCGGGCAGAGATGCAAAAGGGTCCCTTAGGCCCTGACACTGCAGTCACTCAACAAACTTCCAGGGGCCCACTCAGCAGACTGTGGGGAAGATACCGTGGGGCCTGAGGTTAATCTCCCTTCAGCTCCCATGCATCCATACGGTGTGAGGGAAACACCAGCAGAGGAGTGTGACCTTCTAGGCACACCTTAGGTGGGAGCACAGCCTGGCTGGGCTGAACCACACTGGCCTCCTCCTGAGCCAGTTCCTCTGGTCTCTGCTGCCCAGGGCTGCTGCAGGGCATTTTATGTTCTATCACGTAGATGCCTGGAGCACAAGGTGACAGGTAGGAGGTACTCAGTCTCTCAGACAGACCAATGCACTGAGTCCCTGCTGTGCGTCCTGAGCCCATACAGGCACTTCCTCCTCAAGGGAGAGAAGAACACAAGCAGACAGATCTGCAGGCACCACTGGATGGTCCCTATAACTCCATTTTATAGGTAGGGGGAGGACGCTCAGGCTTCGAGGCCAGGGGGCTTGTCCAAGGTCAGAGTAAGTGGTCAGGCACTGAAAAACACAGCGCACTCCTTCCTGGGTCTGGCTCTGCTTTAGAAGGGTTGGCCCTGAGTCTTGGTTCTTGTGAAGTTACCTCAGTCTCCTCAGATATAATGAATGGGTTATAAGACCCAGAGCCCTGACTGTATCTGGGGGTGAAGGTACAGAACTATGGCTCAGAAAATGCGTTAATAACATGAAGGTGCCTGCCAGACACAGCCACTGAAGGCTGAGAGGCAGCTGGGACTCACGCGGCGTGACCTTGCTACCTGGATGACCCTCTCTGAGTCTCTCTGCAGAGTTTGATAAGCCCCAGGGAGGTTCCATTTGGCTGACAGGTGCCTACGTCAACTCTAGGCCCTCTGGAAGACAAGTGGGCAGGTGCCCCTCAGCTGTGGCCACAGGAAGGACTTCAGACACATCCAAGTGAGGAGATAGGACCACAGGAGTCAGGCCCAGCTCCAGCTGGGTGACCCGGTCTCTCCCTGTCCCTGGGCCTCAGTCCCCCGCTCCCCCTCCAACACAGCACCTGCTCTGAGGTTCACACCTGTGTTTGGCTTTCCTGGGGGCCTTAGTTTCCTCAAATGGCAGTGGGACCTGCCACCGGCCTGAGTCTGCTATGGGTCAGAGGAGCCCCAGTAAAAGAAAGGAAAAAAGGCAAACGCAAGAAGCAGCTACTGCCCAAGAACCTTCCCCACTAGGTAAAGGATGAGCTGTGCTCAGCCCAGTCCTCCGCACAGAATAAGGTACTCAGGCCCCTGCAGCCACTGCTGTCTTTCCCAGAGCCTCTGCTGAGAGGTGCGGTGGCTCCTGGCCCAGGCCAGGGCGCTGACTGGCCACCCTGCAGCCAATCAGAACTGAATAATACCCCCCCAAAGTGACCCATGAATTAAAATTTCAGTGTCCTGGTGGCTCTTCTTTCCTTCATTAGGCATGCGGATCCCAGGGCTTTGCCATGGGCTCCTGCCCCCTCCCCCCACCAGAGGCTCCCGTCTCCACAGCAATGGCTGGTGGTAAACAGAGCCCCGAGCCCAGCAGATACATGCCAGGCTGGGCGTGCTCCAGTGCCCCACTGGGGGTGACCCCAGGGGGAAAATGTCCCCTGCCTGGAGCCCTCAAGGCCTGGGTGGCAGTCTGGCCCAGCTTTGGCCCCAACCTGGCCTCCCTAGAGCCTTTCCCAAGCCCAGTTTTGCCAATAGGAAGTAATCAGCTGGTGCTGGGGAGGACCCGCAGTCCCACTGCGTACTCAGGGTTGAGTCTCAACCCTGTTGGGGGGCTGACACGGAATCCCGGATGCCCTCTCCCACAGGCCCTGATCCCCATGGCAGCTGGCAGAGAGGGAGGAGCAAAACCAAACCAGCCACCCATGGGTGAGCCAGGTGGGCACGCCCGGGGAAGGGGTACCAACACCTCTCTCACTTCCGCTGCCAGCTCCAGGGAGAGGAGTTGCCTGCCTCCCCCTGCCACTCTGCCAACTGCTGGCTGCATTCCCCAAACATTTAGTGGGCGCCGACTGGGTGCCCGGGCCTGCTTGGACAGCAGTCTCCTGCTGCGGTCCACCGGACGCCCCCAGCCAGGGAGCGCGGGCAGTGCCTCCCAGAACACGCAAAAAGCCTGGGTCGGGGGGGTAGGGGGGGATGCGACGGGCCGAGAGCTCCGCTTGGCCCCTGCCTGATTCCCAGGCCCGGGGCTGGGGGGGAAGGGGCTGGTTCCCTGGAGGAAGAGCAAGGGAGGGGACCGGATTCCCACCAGCTCACCCCTCCACTGCCCGGGCTCAGGGTTCGCACGTGGTGGTGGCGTCAAGGGGAAGGAGGGGGGGTCCGGGCCAGAGGAGACGGGGTCACGCGCTTTGGGGTCGCAAGCAGGACAGAAAAGTGCTCTCACTCTCCTCCCCGGGGACCGAGGCCGGGCGGCCGCGCGGGTACTGTAAGGGACCAGGCCGGTCCCCCCACCC
>NW_004567126.1:28715477-28760198 GCF_000260355.1 Condylura cristata | reverse complement strand
CCGCGCCGCGCCGCGCGATCGGCCCATATCCATTGGCTCTGCGGCCCGCCGCTCACCGCCCCTCCTCCGCACCGCCCCTACCCGCGGACCGCGGCGGGCTGCCGCCGCAGGGCACCCTGGGAATTGTAGTCAAAACATCCAGCCACCTGCCAGCCGCAAGTTGCGGGAAAACTACGATGCCCAGAGGCCCTCGCGGTCGTGCCCGCCCACTCGGACACCCCACCCCTTCCCCCTCCTTTGCAAAGCCCCCCTCCCTGTTTTTTCAGCCCCCTCCCCCCCATCCCCCATGGATCTCAATCCCGGCCAACTCCAACGTATGCACGCAGCACCGAATAGGCCCCCGGGGGCGAGAGCGCCCCCAGTACCCAGCTGCAAACTTAGCACGCGACGCGCCCCCCTATCTCCCCACGCCGGCTACCCCCCCACCCTCAATGCAGCCCCACTTCCCCTCCCCCGCTCCCCGCGCGCCTGGGAGCCCCAAAAAGCCATGCACCGGGTGTGGGGGGCGGGGGGAAACTGGCACACAAGCCCATGCACTTCGCCCCCAATCCCCCTTCCCGGGCGGCGCCCCCTCCCTGCGCTCGGGATTCAGGGTGCCTCCAGCCACCGGGCAGCTGCCAACCACCCCCACCTCTGAAACTTGCTAAACGTCCCCTGCTCCCCAGATCTCCCAGAGAGGGCAAGGGTGGGCGCAGCGCCCCTGGCCGGTCCCCGCCCTGCACCCGGTGCTGGGGGCCGCGCCGGCCTCCGACTTACCTCACGGGGCCGGACGGGGCCGGGGCGCGCGGGGCCGGGGCCCGGAGTTGGGACTGGGCTCCTCGGCCGCTTGCCTCCGGGGTCCGCGTCTCTCGCTCTCTCGCTCTCTCTCCCCTCTTCGCTCCCTCGCTCCGGCGGTGGCGGCGTCACTGCCCCTACAGTAACTGTACAGTACAGCCAAAGCCCCGTATGATGCTCGCGACTCCCTTCCTGGTTTCTCCGAGGGCAAGAGGGGTCCTCCCTTGTCTTAAAGGTGCCGCAGCCGCCGGCCCCCCCACGCCCAGCCCGCCCCCCCCACCCGGCCTCAGAGGCCAGAACAGGCTCGGCAGGTCCCCTCTTGCCACGTCTCTGCCCTCCCGTGGGGCTTCGCCCGCTGCGCCAGGGAGACCGGGCTGTTATTAGGTTTTGTCAAGTTAGGGGGGGGGTCCAGCCCGCCCCCGGCGCGCCCCCCCTCCTCTGACCTCTCCGCCCCGCTGCGCGGCGCCGTGCCAGCTTGCCAGCTTATCTGGCCCCAGAGCTCCCCGGGGCGCGGGGGGAGCGGGCCCCCCGGGGTGGAGAGGGGGTGGGGGCCTCCAGATAAACAGGCCCCCAGCCTCTGCGCAGGGGCGGGTGCGGGGGGGCCTGTGCTTTGCCCCCGACGCCTGGGGCGTGGCAGGATGGCAGCGGGGGCGGGGAGGGCTGTGCGCACTGCGAGGACCGACGCGGGCGTGGGTCGCAGTTGCCCCGGCTGCTGGGGGTGGGTGGGGACCCTGCCTGGCGCCGACCCACCCCAGGCAGGCCTCAGTTTGCCCAGCCGTTGAAGGGACCTGGGGGCGGATTTTCGAGTGATGGCTCGGGTCCGCTGGGCTCCAGGGTCCCTAAATGAAACAGCCAACCTGCCCGCCCGCGATTATATAAAGGAGTTGCCTCCGCCCGCTGCGCCAGGGGCGTAGCGGGGGAAGGGGTTGGCGAGGAGCGCGCTGGGCGGTTGTTTTCCCGGCTTTCCGAGTTCCCCCACCCAACCGCGGGGTGCTGGGCGGGACGGGGACCCGACCCCGGATGCCTGGCTTGTGCGGGCCGCTTCAGCCAGGGTCTGCGTGACTTGGGAGGGGCGGAGGTGGGGAGTGGGGAGGGGTTGACTCAGCCCAACTTTTTTTCCCTGTCCATTTCTCCCACTTCCTCCCCGGTCGTGGGAGAGGTCCGGCGGGGGACGGGGGAGGGGGAGGTGGGGACAAGCGGTGAGAACAGCCTGACCCGGCCCAGCGGACTGCCGGTTGCACACAGTAGGCTCCCGGGGAAGGCGGGTTGGTGCCATCAGTGGCCCGTGAGGGGTGCGCCTGGGCCTCAGTTTCCCCTTCCTCATTCCCTTGAACGGAGAGGGCTGGCACCTGCTTTCCCTCCGTTTTCTTGAGTGCTTTTCGAGGGGCTGACTGTCCTGGTCCTGTTTACCTCCATTCTAGCATCTAATCCCATTAGAGTTATTATTATTTATTATTATTGTCATTATTACCACCATTGCCTTACAGACAGGAAACTTCCACTGCCATGGTGAAAGGGACCCAGTCTGTTCTGAGACTTCAAAGCTTTCCCCCTTACTTCTTTATTGCCTCTTCACACAACATATTTTTTTTCACACAACATATTAAAAGTGCCTTTCAACTCCCAAACGAGTTGAATCGGCTTTTGTAATAATAATTTGACTTCAAGGGGAAACCCAGGCAACCCCCAGAAGGGAAGTGATAGCCCCAGGACTTGCAGCCTGAAACCAGCTCCCCCCAGTAAGTGGGAAGGACTGAGGGAGGGGCCAGTGGGTCCAGGGTGAGGGTGGAACCTGGGACTTTGCTCTAACGACCCTGCCTGGGACAGAACCGTGCTTCCTTCCTTAAACCACCCAGCCATCACCCTTGGCACTAGAGGACCAAATAGAAGCACCATTTGCATGCTTCCCCATGCGCCTGGATTCCTGCAGATAACTGAAATTCAGGCCTTACACTAAATGGTCTTACCTCCCTGCTCCCCTCCCCCATTTCTGCCCACTTAACCAGAGTAGGGGTGGGTGACTCAACCCCCCCCCCCCATCACCATTCAGCCTCAGGCATCCTGCACCATTTCTCCACAGTTGACAACATAGCTCTAAAAGATCGTGGAACTCTTGTGAGGCTGGCATAACCCTTTTCCCTGAGGAAAAGCAGGGATTATGATTTCCATCATGCATTAGAGGAAACTGAGGCCCAAGGAAGGACAGTGAGGAGGATATGGCATCCAGCATTCCTTTGGTTATAGAACCTGCCAGAAGGACTGGTTGTGAGTCCAGCCTGGGAAAGCCAGCCTACCCCTACCTCCGTGCCCACTCCTGTCCCTGGACTTGTTCTGACCCTCAGTCCCTACCTTCTCTCCTCCCCTCCCAAAATGCCCAAGGAGAGCTAGTTTAAAACCCTAGTAGAGTCTAAAAGCTTGAGTTACTGTGTAACCCTGGACAGGTTACTTAACCTCTCTGATCCCAGAGTCCCTTGGAGAGAATAATGGTAGAGACTGCCTAGGGTTGTGGGAGGGAAACAGGATAAGACATGCAATACCTACCACAGGAGGGAAGTCCAGAACACCTGATAGATGTGATATTGTTGCTGTTTGGGCCATGCTCCCTGACCCTCTACCCAGGCCTGCGCAGAGGTGAAACCCAAACTTTCAAAGGTGAAAAATTCACACGCTCGAGACTCTTTTCACCTTATTGGCAGGGCAGCCCCCTATAAGAGGCTTAGTTAAAGGTTTCTCAGAAGATTTCAAGACCAGTTCCATCTCAGCAATAAAACAATATAAAAACTGATAAATACTTGGCACTTACCACAAAACACTTTTGCTCCAAGGTAAGTAACGACACCTTGTTTCTCATTTGCTGAGTTCTACCTTTGCATATTAACTTTAGCTTTTGGGGTGGGGGGGTGACAGTAGGGGGTGGGGTTGTCAACCCTCAAGTATATGGTGAAGTTTACAGAGACCCAGTAAGTAACTTTCCAAAGACATAGCAAAGTGGGGGTATTTGAATTAGAGTTATGTTGGCAAGGTTGCAAAGTTATGTAAGATTTTAAACAGATAATTATTGTCACCATAAATCAGGCTTCTGAAGTGGGGAAATAGGCTGAATTCGGGGCAAGAGACTTCTCTTTGGTATTTTGAAGTTTGTATCCTGCATTATGTTACTCCTAATAAAAATTAAAAATAGATATTTAAAATAATGTTTCTTAACTTATGTGTTTCAAAGACACCATCAAGAAAGTGAAAGGAAAACTCACCAGATGGAAGAAAATAATTGCAAATGATAGAGCTAGATGCTAGCTTTTTAAGTGGGTAAAAGTTTGCATAGATACTCTCCAAAAAAGATATAGAAATGGCAAATGAAGCTTGTGAGAAGTTGCCCAATCTTATCAGTCATCAGAGAAATTCAAGTCTAAACCACCGTGAGACTGCTACACCCGCACTAGGACAGCTAAGATTTTAAAAGCGGACAATAAAAAGTGTCGGCAAGGATGGCAAGAAGCTGGACATGCGTGCATGACTGGGGAGGGCGAGAAAATAGGGTAGCTGCTGTGAAGAAGCCTGGTAGTTCCTCCAGATGTTAAAATGGAGTTTTCATCTGACCCAGCAATTGCTCTCCTTCGTGTCGGCGCAAGAGAAATGAAAACACACACACAAACTTGCACACGGATATCCATAACAGCATAACAACCAAGAAGTTGACAGCCCAAATGTTCAACTGATAATGAATTAAGACATGTAGTGTAGCCCTAGAGGGGAATACTGTTTACCAAATAAAACAATGATGCCCAGTAGTGTGATCTTGAAGACATGATCTTCAGAGGGACAAATGATTCCACTGCTGAGAAATGTCCAGAACAGGCACTTCCACAGAGACAGAGAGAGGATTTGTGGTCGCCAGGGGGTGGAGGAGGGAGCTGGGGGTGATGGCTAATGGGGACAGAACTTCTTTGGGGGTGATGGACTTTTGTAGAATTAGATAGTAATGATGGTTTAAAAATTCTGTGATTGTTCTGGAAACCAGTGAAGTCTCTGCCTTAAAAGGGTGAAGTATGTAGCATGTGACGTATGTATCAGCAAAAAGTATATGTATGTCCTTGTTTTTTGATGAACATTTTGCAGCTTATCTCTTTATTGTCTTAAAATAAATGCCTGATTTATTTTTTATTTTTTTAAGATTAACTTTTCTTTATTTATGCACACAAGAACTGGAGTGCAGGCCAGAGGTACAGGGGGTGATTGGATTCACCAGACATAGAGTGGGGAGCAGAACAGGTGGATCTGCTGAAACACACTGCTGAGGGGCAGCAGAGGGGAGACAGGTGAGGTCTTAGGCGCCCTGGGGGTCCCTCCCTGGCCAGCAATGGCACTCACACTGCAGTGTCAGCGCTACAGCTTAACCCCTTGCCACCAAGGAAGCCCTGTTTTGTTTGTTTGTTTGCTTGCTTTTTAATATTGTGTGTGTCATCTTTCACAGTTACTGTTCCCCTCTGGGGTGGCCCTCCCATTAATGATCCCCCCACGCAACAGCACCCAGTTCCCCTGCGCCTCTGTCCCCTGCTCTCACCACTCACACGTCTCCCTTACAGCAAGATGGGGACCTATGGTCAGCCAGGGGTCTTGCCTTTTTCATGGAAGCTTGTGCTTTTCCTGAGCAAGAGCCTGTTCTCCTTGAGTGCAGAGGCGGCCCAGGCTGCTCAGAGGCCCAGGCACCGCCTGGAGGCAGGTGGCAAGGCAGAGCCCTTCAGGGACCTCTTGTGAGCAGGTATGTGGCGTGGCTGTTTGGACTCCTTGAATTTGGAGCTTCCTGTGGAATAGGAGACTGTCCCATTTTGTCCAGGCCAGCATGGCCTCTCGGTTCCGTGCCTCCTCCTGTCTGGTTGGCCGGTTCATTCCGGTGACTGTCCTATGACACTGCTTCGGAGTCTTACAACTCTGGTGTTGGGAACCCTGTACCCCACCTCCGCAGTGGTTCCTGCTGGGGACAGACTCAAGTAAATGGTTGGCCCAGCTCTAACTCCTCTCGCCTCCTTTTGAGGTTGCCAGTTCTGCCCTGGGCCCCCAGAAGTTGGCACTTCTTAAAACCAATCTTTGAGTCCTGATCCTGCAGTCTGGGTTACCCTCCATTCTCGGCCTCAGTTTACCACATCTCTCTCATACACTTACAAAGTGGTCACCAAGCAAGGGTGAAGGGTCCTTAGGTATAAGTAGCTTTGTTTTTGCCAATTGGTATTGACCATTTTCTTGACTGTTACCCAGAGGTGCATCAGCAGGGGCTTTCGCTGGCTGCTGTGAGTAAATTCCTGGTACAGGCTGAGGGGAGCCCCATCTCGAGGTGTTCAAAGTTTACACAAGGACAACCTTTGGAATCCTGGTTTATAATATGAAAGGAACAGAAAAAAACGGTGTGTGTATGTGTATGTGTATGTGCTATGTATGTACGTAATGTCTGTGTATATAACTCAAGAGAGTTGCTGGGTAAAAGAGCAGGGTCAGTGTTCTAGTTTTAGAAGAGGGAGGCACACAGGCTTATTCTGGAACCCAGGGATCATGGAACTTGGTAAGAACTCCTGGATGTTCTAGAATATTCTCTGCAGCAGTGGGTCTGCCTGAAGACAACTTAGCCAGTCCCAGACACCTCCCTGGACCAGGCCCCTGATCTCCAGCTTAGGATAAAGGCATTAAGCAAATACACAACTGAATAAGTAATTCCATACATCACCTGGAGCACAGGGAAGGCAGTTAACCAGCGGCACTGAATGAACAGAGCTCTGGGGCTACAGTTTTAAAAATTAGCCTGTGTCCACAATTTTTATTTCACTTGTTAATAAGGGGACCAGTAAGTAGTTACAAAGTGTTCAAAAGAAAATTCGAAGAATATGTCTGTGCAGGCCAACAAGTGATGGATTTACAAACAGAAGCAGGCCTGCACATTCCCTTATATTTCTTATTTTTTTTTAAAGATTTATTAATTTATACTAACAGAACTAGGGTACAGACCAGAGGTGTGGGAGGTGAGAGGATTCACCAGGGACAGAGCAGAGAGCAGAACAGGCAGATCGACGAAGTACACTGCTGAGGGCAGCAGCGGCTGGGTCAGGAGAGGTCTGCTGCGCCCTGTGGGTCGCTCCTTAGCGGGGGATGGAACTCATGCTGCAGGGGCTGCCGACAGCTTCATAATGAGATGCTCTAACCCATTACGCCATCAGGGAGGGCCTTCCTTACATTTCTAAGGGCAAGAGCCACCGTCGTTATGATCAGTCTTCAACAACATACACAATGGGAAAATAGCTCAGAGACAGCAAAAGGCACAGGGCCCGCAATGAATCTGACAACATCCAGTTTGTTCTGGGGGCTAGTTCTTGCTTAGAATGGCCTGGGCAAGGGGAGAATGCTCCCAATGAGGTGTTATTCCAGCAGAGATCTGAAGGGGTCCTGAGGATGGAGTCCCAGTTGTGAGGAGCAGGAGGGTAAAGAACAAAGACCCGAGGTGGGACAGAGCTTCATGAGGAACTGGCCAGGAAGCCCAGCGACCGCTAAAGGGCATGGGGGTAGGCAGCAGTGAATGGGCACCGGTATGTCAGGAAGGTGCTTTGGACCTTTGTTTAAAGTGTCATGGATTCGGGGGGGCACCCCTGGGGGTGCAGGGGGTTAAGTCTCAGCACTTGGAAGCTCTCCACGGCCACTGCAGCCTGAGTTCAGTCGCTGGCCAGGTACCTCGCCTGTCTCCCCCACTGCTCCCCTCAGCAGTAGGTTTCTTGCCCCCCACATCTCTAGCCTGTACTCCAGTTCTTCTATGTATAAATAAATACATCTTTAAAATGTAAATAAATATTAAAAAAAAATTAAAATGTCATGGATTCAGAAAAGGAGTAAAACTCACACACACACACACAATGAAATGGACCTTGAGCATATACATAAGCCAGGCCACAGGGTATGAGTCCATTGATGTGAAATGTCCAGAATAGACCCAGTGACAGAAACAAAAAATGGGCCCATGGTGTGTGGGGTTGGGGCTGGAGTTGGGGAGTGACTGCTAGGGGGATTAGGTATCTTTCTGGGGTGGTGAAAATGTTCAAAAAATGATCGTGATAGTGACTGTACAATGCTATGAAAATCCAAAAAAACATTGAATTATATTCCTGTAAAAAGTGAATTTTCTGATATGTGAATGATGCCTCAATTAACAACAAAACAAATCAACACCAATGTTCATGGCAGTGTTATTCACAATAGCCTAAAAGGGGAAACAACCCAAATGTGCACTAGCAGATGAGTGGATAAAATGTGATCCACCCAGAGGCTGGAATAGTATGCAGCCTTTAAAAGGACAATGTGACGATGGGCCTGAGGACGCGATGCTTAGTGAAATAAAACAGACACAATGGACGAATCCTGTGTGATCTGCTCATGGAAGGGCCCCAGAGGAGCCACGGCCACAGGGACAGCAGGTAGCTGGGGGCTGCCCGGGCTGGGGGAGGGGAGGGGGTATTAGTCTCTAAAAGGGACAGAGTTCCAATTTGGGAAGAGGAGAAAGTTCTGGAGATGGAGGCTGGGAGGTGTACGATAATGTAAATGTGCTTAATGCCACATATAAAAATGATTAAGGTGGTATATTTTATGTCATCCTTATTTTATCACAATAAACATATGTTGTTGTTTTTTTTAATCCATATGGAATAGAATACGAGGACAGCTGTGCGCCATCTCATTGTGGAGCATCCCGGGGTGGCATGGACGACACACCCCTTTAGTGTGTAAGGAATTTCACTCTCATTCATTCAGGAATAAAATTAAGTTCTCTTCTTTTGAAAAATAGATACAAAGATGCAAACTGACTTTACCTCAATAAGCATAACGGGGAGGGCTAGGAATTAAAACATCCAAGGAAAAAAGCGAGCAAAGATACTATGTAGGATTAAGTGGACAAACCCTATGACCAATTTTGTGGTTTTCCCTCTTTTTTTTTTAAAGATTTATTTATGCATACAGAACTGGGGTACAGGTCAGAGGTGTGGTGGGTGAGAGGATTCACCAGAGACAGAGCGGGAAGCAGAACAGGCAGATGGACAAAGTGCACTGCTGAGGGGAGCTGTGGGGAGACAGGAGATGTCTGCTGTGCCATGTGGGTCAGCTCCCAGGCCGAGGATTGAACTCGTGCTGCAGTGGCCTCAGAGAGCTCCATAATGTGGTGCTTTAACCCGTCGCTCCACCAGAGAGAGCCTGGTTTTCCCTCTTCTAAAAAAATCAGTCTGGGGCCCTCCTGGTGGTGCAGCGGGTTAAGGCACAGCACTATGAAGTTTCTACAGCTTCATAGCTGTTGATCCCCAGCCCAGAGGTGACCCACAGGGCTCAGTAGACCTCTTCTGTCTCCCAGCTGCTCCCCTCAGCAATGTACTTTGTCCATCTGCCTGTTCTGCTCCCCGCTCTGTCTCTGGTGACTCCTCACCCCCCACACCTCTGGCCTGTACCCCAGTTCTGTATGCATAAATAAATAAATCTTTTTTTAAAAAAAAATCAGTCTGATGGCTGCATGAGAAAGGGGTGGAAGAGCCAGGGTTACAGCTGAGAGGTCACTTGGGACAATGGCCTGGCCACCAGACCTTTTTGATAGGGATGGCAGTGGGGGAGGAAGAAAAGGTCTGCTTGGGAGAGACTGAAAGTTGATATGGGTGGGGGGAGGGGATAGAAAGCCAAGAGCTCAGAGGCTTGGGGGGGGGGCCTTGAAGGATGGGTTTAGGGGGATAGCTCAGGTGGGTTGTAAGCAGGATGCTGGTATTTCTTTTCATCAGGCAAATGTCTGCTGTCCATACAGTGGCAGAACTGAGTAGGTGGATAGTTGGATAGTTGAATAGGGAGTGTCAAAGAAAAGGGTGAGTTGGGAGCTAGGGTGGGGTCTTCCTAAGCCCTGGGGCTACATGACTCCCCCCAAGAGAGCATGGCACCCAATGTTTATTGTTGCTTTGTTCAAAATGGCCAAGCGCTGTAAAAAGATCTGGTATGTGGAATACTACTTAGCTGCGAAAAATAAATAAATAAAAACGATGAAAGCCTGCCACCTGCAACAGTATGTACAGGACTTGAGGACTGATCTTCAAGATCAGCACTGTGACATCTTCCAGCTCTCTCTCCGACTCACCCACCTCCCTCTAGTTAGGGTCCCATAAAATGTAAAAAAAGTCAGCTTCTTGGGTTACTATAACAAATTACCAATGGCTGGCTGGCTGAAATATATCCTCTCACAGTTCTGGAGGCTAGGAATAAAATCCAGGGGCCTGCACGAGTGTGCCCCCTCAAGGGTCTCTAGGAAAGGTGCCAGGCTTCTCTTTCAGCTTCGGGAAGCTTTGCCATTCCCTGGTTTGAAGATGGCCATCTTCCCTTGGAGATCTTCATGGCATGATCTCTGCCTATCTGCCTTTGTGTTCAAATTTCCCCTTTTTATAAGAGTACCAGTCATAATGGATCAGAGACCTATACTCCATCAGTGTGACCTCATCTTAACTGAAGGAATTTATTTCTGTTTCAAATAGGCTCATACTTTAAGATGCTGGAGGTTAGTACTTCAACATGTCATATGTCTGTAGGGGTGTATCTACCTGTCTGTCTACCCATCCACCCACCAATCTATATCATCCATCCATCCATCCATTATCCATCTATCTATCCATCACTCTTTTCCATCCATCTGTCCGTCCGTCTATCCATCCATCCATCTTTTTTCTTAATCAGTTATTTGAATAAAGATGCTCAGATGTTCAAAGCTAGCTTATCAACTCTACAGGAGGTACATCTGGGAGAGCAGAGATATGCTTGTATTCAAGGTGGGACAAAACAAATAAATTTAGCTTTCCCTGGAAAGCCATAAAGTTTTGTACCCACCCTTAAGAGCCAACTGTCTAAAAGGGTCAGAGTTCTAATGGAAGATGAGAAAGTTCCAGATCTGGGGGGCGAGAGGGGGTGCTCAACAATGGGAATATACTTGGTAACATGAGCTGTTCACTCAGAGAGGTCTCTGTTCCCCAGTGCTAAAAGTCACAGTATGGATAACTTACCCTAAGTATTTTTTTCAAAAAGGGAGGAAAGTCAATTGATTAATTGCAAGATGGTCCTGGATGGGATCTTAAAAATGTCATTAGTGGAAAAATGGATGACATCTGAATATAGCATGGAGGGGCAATGTCGTTTCTTAATTGTGACAAATACACCATGATGATTCATGTACACGTTAGCGAGAGAGGGAGTGGGTGAAGAATATTGTGAAGTCTCTTTAGAATCTTTGCAACTTTTCTGTACATCTAAAATTTTTCCAGGGCTCTCCCTGGTGGCACAACAGGTTAAAGTACAGCACTGCAAAGCTAGATGCAGTCATGTCAGCTAGTTCGATCCCCGGCCAGGGAGGGGCCCACATGGCGGCAGACCTCTCCTGTCTCCCCGCTGCTCCCCTCAGCAGTGTACTTTGTCCACCTGCCTGTTCTGCTCCCCACTCTGTCTCTGGTGAATCTTCTCACCTCCCCTGAACCTCTGCCTGTCCCCTGGTTCTGTATGCATAAATAAATACATCTTAAACAAAGAAAATAGCTGAATATACATAAATTTCCCATGAACAACTATATTAAAAAAATAAAATAAAAATTTCCAAAATAAAGAAAATTTGACAACAAACCTAACAATGGACACTACAAGGTATATATCTTTGTTCAAATTATCATCAAAATGTTTACCTATGCATTTTACTATATATAGCTATCCTTTAACTGAAAAAAAGAAAAGAAAAGAAAGAAGAAAAAGAGTTAGTTGAACAAACAAAAGAAAGAAAAAAAGTTAGTCGAACAAAAATGCCTTTGCATAGCCTTTTAGGTGCATTAGTTATATAAGCAAATGCAGTCAGGCCTCAATCAACAACGTCTCCGTCAAGGATGGGTGGTCCCCATCACGGGGTCCCAGCAGTTCTGCCATGCAGCCAGGTGTGTGTGGCCAGGTGTGACATGGCTTGTCATTATGCTCCCTGACCTTTGCACGAGAACACAATCACCCTATGATGCGCCCCCCAAATGTGTCTCTGTGGTTAAGCCATCCAGTGTGCTGTAAGAGGAGTGGGGGTGAATAAACACGGGGTGGGGGGTCATTTCAGGATATTCCGCCGTTTGATAAAAGACTGGCACCCACTGGTCAGAATGAAATCCGGTCCAATCATCCCCCTTTGGAAACAATCATCTTGCTTGTTTTGGCGTGGACTGGTTCATTTCTCACAGGACACTATAGCTGCTAAAAATGATCTTGGAGATGAATGTATCTTGAAATGGGAAGATGATCATGCTATAGTGATAGGAAAAGTGGCTTACAGCCAGTACATTGAAAAAGTCCCCACTCACATTAAAAATGCACACAGGAGGCCTCCCTGGTGGCACAAGGGACTGAGTCTCAGCACTGTGAAGCTATCAGCAGCCGCGGTGGCCTGAGTTCGATCCCCAGCCAGGGAGTGACCCACAGGACGCAGCAGACCTCTCCAGTCTCCCTGCTGCTCCCCTCAGCAGTGGATTTCAGTGGATCCACCTGTTCTGCTCCACACTCTGTCTCTGGTGAATCCTCTCACCCACAACATGTCTGGCCTACATCCCAGCTTTTGTATGTATAAATAAATACAATAAATATTAAAAAGATAAAAGAAAAATTATACATGATCTACTCTCCGTGCATACATTAAGGCTTCGACAAAGCTCTCTCTGCGTGGTCTGGTACTAGTGATTTTCTGCCCCCCTGAATATTTTTTAAATGTCTTGAGTGACCATATATTGCTTTTTTAAATTGGAAGGGGAAAAAAGGCCATGCACTGGGTAAAGTGATCAGGTCCTATGGAGGTTTGTATAAGTGTTTAGAACCATTATAATCTGTTTTCTGACTTAAAAACATACAAACTTATTTCCATGTGTCTGGAGGTCAGAAGTCCAAAGTGGGTCTCACCAAGCTAAATTCAGAGTGGGCAGGGCTGTTTCCTCTGGAGGCTCCAGAAAGAGTCCATTTCCTGCCCTCTCCAGCCTCTAGTGGTGCCTCACCCTGGGCCTGGGCCCATCCTCCGTCCTCGCTCAGAAGTGCTCCTCACCGCTCACTGCCAGGAGTGTCCACGTCCCTGGTGTGCCTCTCCCAGTTACAAGGACCCTCATATGACACTGGGCCCGCCTGGTAATCCAGGATCATCTCCCATCCTGTCTTCCCCCTCCCCCCCCTTTTTAAGATTTATTTATTTGTGCATACAGAACTGGGGTACAGGCCAGAGGTGCAGGGGCAGTGAGAGGATTCCCCAGAGACAGAGTGGGGAGCAGAACAGGCAGATGGACAAAGTGCACTGCTGAGGGGAGCAGCGGGGAGACAGGAGAGGTCTGTTGTGCCATGTGGGTCACTCCCTGGCTGGGGATCGAACTCGTGCTGCAGTGGCTGTGGACAGCATGATAGGGCAGGGCTTTAACCCATTGTGCCGCAAGGGAGAACCCCCCACCCCCATTTTTAAACTGGAGTTCCCATCTACAGAAACCCCTTTTATTAAGTAAAGGATCAAATCCACATGTTCCAGGGATTAGGATGGGATCGCTACCACAGGTTTGAATGAATCAACTAGGTAGTGCAATCTAACTTCTGAAAAAGCCAGTGTGGTTTCAGGCCGCATTATTAGAGGTCTAATGCTCAGCTCATTGGAGATGGTGACTTTACCAAAGAATTTCAGGGTTGCAAGCAGGATAGCAAAGAGAGACAGGGAACCACCATCCAAAAGAAAAGAAAGACAGACTGACAACTGGGTCTGGCACACAGGCAACCTTTACAGAGCTGGCGGGTAGAGGATGGAATTTTTCTTAGGGACTCCTGAGCAAGGCAGGCCAGACCTGGTATTGACCTGTGTGAGTTCCCCACCCACTGCCTGGCACACTGCGCTGGGTCAGTCAACTGATGGTGTACTCGAATCCTGGATAGGAAGGCAGGGGGCCTCTCTGCAAGAGGTTAAGCTGCAGCACTATGACGCTATCACTATAGCACAAGTTTGATCCCCAGCCAGGGAGCTGACCCATATAGTGCAGCCAAAGTCTCCCGCTGCTCCCCTCAGCAGTAGATTTTTGTCAGTTGGCCTGTTCTGCTCCCTACTCTGTCTCTGGTGAATCCTCTCACTGCCCCTCCATCTCTGGCCTACACTCCAGCTCTCATATTCATAAATAAATAAACCTTAAAAAAAAATCCCATGGGCGCACAACAGTATAATATTAAGAGAAATTTCTGGAAACCTCTGGGGAGCTCTTCCATCATACCCCTTTGGTTCAGCTCCAGAGCATTAAGAGCAAAATCCAACTACTAAAACCATATTAGGGATGTCCCCAGTGGTGCAACAGGTTGAAGCACACACTGCAAGGCTGGCCACAGCTACATCTGCACTCCAGCCAGGGAGTGACCCACAGGGTGCAGCAGACCTCGCCTGTCTCCCCGCTGCTCCCCGCAGCAGTGTACTTCATCCATCTGCTTGTTCTGCTCCCCACTCTGTCTCTGGTGACTCTTCTCATCACCCCTGCACCTCTGGCCTGTACCCCAGTTCTGTATGCATGAATAAATAAATCTTAAAAAAAGAAAGAAAACCATAGTAGCTTCTGCACACCCCTGTTCATAAACGGCATTATCATGGACAATGCCAAAAGTTGAACAATGCTGGTGAGTGTCCAGCGACGGATGGATGGAGTCCCAGTGTGGCGCATCTGGATGGTGCAGTATTATTCAGCCTTGCAAAAGGAGGCGATTCTCACACAGCTATGACATGGGTGCACCTTGAGGACAGGACGCTCACTGAAATAAGGCAGACACAAATGCTGTGTGACCCACTGGCAGGGGTCCCTAGAGGAGTCTCAGCCACAGAGGCAGGAGGTGGCTGGCCGGTGCCAGGGAGGGAAGGGGCAATAATGGCAAGAGTTCCAGTTAGGGAAGAGGAGAAAGCTCTGGCGGTCAGGGCAGGGCGGTTGCACATCTATGTGCTTCATGCCCCTAAAATGGTGAAAATGGCACATTGTGTATGACATCGATTTTACTACAATCATAAAATCAAGATTCTGAATTTAAGAAAAAGGACATGGGGGTTGAATTTCTCAGAGGTGACCTTTTGTATTTCGGGAAGTGAAGACATCTGAGAGAAAAGAACAAACCAGTCACCACTCACAACTGTAGACAAGTGACCCCGGCCGGCTGCCACAGACCTTCTACAAGCTCTGTCCTGGCCACCTGCAGGCACGGGGCTGACTCCCAGGCAGGGGGTGAGGGGGGTGTAGGGGAGCGGACAGAGCACACAGGTCTGCAGGAAGGCCAGGTGAGCCACCAGCAGCCAGCTCTCGGGGTGAAGTCTCCTGGCGTTCAGGTTCCTCCCAGGTCTCCTGCCCTTCCCAAAACGTGCTCACAGGCAGGGCTAACATTTAACTAGCACACCTCGGGGTGGCCAAACCAGGCATGCAAGTATTGAAATACTTGAGGAGGAGTTGGCTAATCGCTGCGGCGGGCACCCTTGCCCGAGTCCTGTCTAGGATACCCCCTTAGCATCCCAGGGGAAATATTCTCCCAGTCCCTGAGCTGGGCGAGGCCGGGACCAGGGCTGACGGCAGCCTGTTAGCGCCTTTTCCTTAACAAAGGCTCAGGTAGGTTTGGAAGGTGGAAGAAGGGGAAGTTGCTCTGGGGCTGCTGGAGTCATTATTCTCCCCCCACAGCTCTGTGGGTGCAGTGCAGCCTCCAGCTCCTCTGGTGGGGCCAACCCGGCTCCCCGCGGAGCTCGGGCCTTCCAGGCTGGCGGGGCTCACAGCTCACAGGCCGGGCCAGGGCCGGCGCCCACTGCCTTTGCTGCCGCTTGGTGGGTCTGATCCACCGGATGGGGATTTGCTGGGGCCAGTGAGTCACACTGGAGAGCGCTTCTGTCCTCAGCCCCCACCCAGGGGTGCCGCATGGGAGAGGTCTGGGGACATCTGCGGTTGCCACATTGGGAGCCTCCTGGCAGGGAGTGGGCGGGGCAGCGAAGCTCCACCCAGCGAGGGCCCGCGAGGCGACTCCAGACCAGATCCAGCCCCAGCGCGATACCCTGACTGGGTCTCCTGTGAGTGAAGCCAGCAGAGGCCTGCGCAGCTCAGAGGGGCCTTTCCTCAGCCCCAAGCCCGGCAGAGCCTTCTCACACCACCCGCTCCCCTGCTCCAGGCAGCCCGTCTCCACTCAGGGGGGACCTGGGTTTTCCATCTGTGCAGCGCGCCCCTCCAACCTGAAGCTGGGTAGCCCGTGGGGATAGTTTCCAAGGGGGCAGCTGAAGGCTCTGAGGGACCCCCAAATGAACAAGCCCAGTCCTATCTCCTGCGCCGTTGCCAGGCATAAGACGGCTTGGGGGAGATAGCAGGGTGGAGAACTGAAGTTCAGGGATGTAGGCCTGGGGGTGTGGGGTGGCAGCTTTTCTGGTCTGGCCAGACCTCCCCCAGGGCCTTTTCTTTTTTTTTTAAATAACCACAATTTAGAAAGCTGCTCCTCCCTCCCTCCCGAGCTGCCACGTGGGCTGGCCAGGAGTGTCACCCCTTCCCTCTCCCTCTGTGGGCTCGGCTTGGAGGCCGGTAGCTTCAGTTTCACTTTGGTGTCTCTAGTTTCACTTTCAGGGCCAGAGAGAGAGAAGAGAGAGACCCAGGGAGGGGGAGTGAGGGGGGCAGCATTGTCAGGTGCTAGGTCAGCCTCAGCCCTGGCCAGGGGGGCCTCTGCTCCCTTTCCTGACCTCTCTCTGGCCTGCAGGATGTTAGGAGTCAAGGTCAAGGGGTCAAGGTCAAGTCTGTCTTTGTGACCTTGGGTAGGATAAAGCTCTGGGCACCTTCTCCTTGCCCCCCTATAAAAGTGGGTGCGCCAAGGACAGCCCCATAATGTCCTCATGGGAGTGGGAGTGGCAAAGTCCAAAGCAGAACAGGATGTTGGCCGCCTTTACCGAGAGGGATCTAGAAACTGCCAGGAAGGAGGTGCCACGTGGTCTGAATCTGGGTCTGGTATAGGGACAGTGTCCCTGAGGTCAGCTGCCACGGTTGGAGGTCCCCTTCCGTCCTGGAGGACCCAGCTGAAAGGCCAGCTGCTCGCCTGGCCGTCTGTGGGACGTGGGGTTTCTCCACGACACGGATGGGGCCTTGCTCTGGGCTCTAGCCTCTCTCGGCCTTGACTGTCCTTCCTGTAAGGTGGGGGTCCACCACCTGGTACACAGATCTACTCCTTTCTAAGCCCAGGCAGGGACTGACCAGACAGGGCAGGAAGTGACCCCAGGATATCAATGATAGCTCCAGAAAGATCGATTATGAGTGCTGTGTACAAATGTGAGCGGGCATTTGACGTCTTTGTAACAGTTTTATTGAGATATAATTCACATACCATGAAGTTCACACACTTAAAGGGTGCAGATCACCAGCTTTTAGTTCCTCCATGGAGTTGTGCGTCCACTACTAATTCCAGAACACTCTCCTACCCTAAGGAAACCCCTTCCCGTCAGCAGTCACCCCCACTGAGGGCCCGGCAGCCTTTGGCCCTGACAGCCCCTCTTCTTCTCTGCTCCCAGGACCATGATACCTGGGCAGCCCCCCCCCCCCCATATTCTGAGTCATCAGGACCCATTAGCGATCAGGAATGTGGGGATGTGGGGGGCGGTTTGTAACCTTCCCAGTCCCCACAAAATCCACAGCTGTCTGGAAGGAAAGGAAATGGAGTCAGATGCGTAGCAGGGGCAGGGTGGCTGAGCCAGTGCATGAATTTGCAGGGGAGTGGGGGGGTGATGGGGACCAGAGTAGAGGTGCAGGCGAGGGTCCTCCCTGAGAGGAGGAAACTTCTGTGCAAACACCCATGAAAGAATGAGCAGGAACTCTGGGGCCACCCTGGCGGGGCATGGGTTTAAGTCTCAGCACTAGGAAGCCATCAGCAACCACTGCGGCCTAAGTTCGATCCCCCCCCCAGGGAGTGACCACATGGCGCGGCAGACCTCACCTGTCTCCCTGCGGCTGTCCTCAGTGTACTTCAGTTAATCGGCTAGTTCTGCTCCCTGCTCTGTCTCTGGTGAGTCCTCTCACCCTGTCATCTCTGGCCTGTACCCCAGATCTTGTATGCATAAATAAATAAAATCTTAAAAAAGAAAAGAGTGGGAACTAGGTGGTTTTGGAGGGAACAGAATTTGAAAAGACTCAGAAGCAGCAGCAAAGAAAGTATGCAGGGAATGGGGAGTACTGTCCAGGGTTGGGGGACTGGTCTTTGGGGGAGGAGGACATGAGTTTCTCAGGGCCAACCTTTACTTCCACATAAGCTGATGAGCAGTGATGCTGAGGTGAGGTTCTGGAACAAAGGTAATCCTGGAATGATAGCAAACTCTAGAAGGTTCTATTCTAGATAATTCTAGATAGTTCTAGTTTGTGTTAAAGCTGCTCAAGGTATCAGGAAAGAAGCAATAGCATCTGGGTTTGACCTGCCACTTCACGGAAGTGGATGCTGCGGAAACAACTATCAGCCATGACAAGGGGCCCACACCCCTCATTGCCACCCCACACCTCAGGACTCATGGAGGCAAACCTGCCCCGCTTTCCTGCTTGCAGGGAGAAAGGAGCTTCTTAAGCTTGAGGTCTGGGTAGTGGTGACGCAACACCACCTTCTGCGACCCTGAAGCGCTGGCCACATGTAGGCTCACCCTGGAAGGAGGTGAGGGGCCGAGGCAGGGCCCAGAGAAAGCTGGCGGCCGTGTTCCGAGAGTGAAAGACGACATAGCCATCTGATCCTGGAGAGAATAAGCTTAATGATACTGTCAACAGCTTACTTTTTAATTAAGATAAAATTCACCATTTAAAACATTTCAAGGCTATAATTTAGGACTTCTTACACTCACAAGTTGTGCAACTGCTACCACAATCTAATTCTGGAATACTCCATCATCCCCCAAAGATAGTCCATTCTCATTAGCAACCTCCCCCCCGACCCCAGCCCCTGGCACCATGAAGCTGCTTTGTGGCTGTGCCTGGCCTGCGTATTTCTCATTAGTGAACTCACACGTGAGTCCTGTGTGTCTGGCAGAAACGCATCATGTGCTCAGTGCTCCTCCCCCAGGGTAGCGTGCGGTAGAGCCACCCTCCTTTTCACGGGTGAATACTATTTCAGCGCGGGGATAGACACATCTATTTCCACTCATCCATTGCTGGACACTTGGGCTGTTTCTACTTTGTAGCACTGGTGAATTGTATGTGGTGAACATTCACGATTAGGTGTTTGTGTGAACACGTGTTCATTTATCCTGGGTAGAAACCTAGGAGTGGAATTGTCAGGTCACACACTGGCAGTCAGACTTGAGGATGAATCATTTATTTCTGTAGATTCCTAAATTCAGAATTTATAGAAACCATTGAATACTTGGGGCAACCCCCAGAAGCAGGTACGTGTGTGGGTCCCCACCGGTGCTGGGCCCAAGGCCAGTGGAGGTTGAAATATCAGCAGACTCTGTTCCATCTGGTAAGCAGCCAGGGCTTCTGCTCACTGTTCCCTACCCACATCCCCCTCACCCCAAATTAAAGGGTGAACACCAGGCACAGTAGGGGATCTCCCAGACCCCCTTCTGAGCAGCGCAATTTCCCACACCCACTTGGAGTCACATCTACTTTGCTTAACCGTGGTTCTGTCTTGAGCCCATCCCCCCAGCCCACATCCCTCGTCAGGCCCCGTTATAGGTCATAGGCTCCACCAACACGCCTTTGCTCATGCAGGCCCTTGCCTGGGATGCCCTCTTTGCCTCTGGGGCTCTCGGGGACCTACTTTGCCTGATGGCTCTTGGCCTAAGTTCCCCCTCCTCTGCCTTTTCCTTGAGGGCAGTTAGAAGCTCTCAAGCTCTCCAGCCTGTGGGCTCCAGAAGACCAGACCCCTCCCCCCTCCCAGGACACTAGAAGTGCAGTGACCAACTTAAAGGAGAAAGCAGGGCATTGGGAGCTGGGGGGGGGGGGTCGTGGGGGGAGGGCAGAGGCTTTGGTCCTGTCCAGGCAAGACCGGTCCTGCATCACCTTGGGCAAATCCCCTAGCCTCCCCCAGGCTCAGACAGGTAAGATGGGGCTAGAAACTTGTCCTGTCCACTTCACTGGGTGCAGCAAGCAGAGGGGGGGGGGCTTTGGGCTCCACCAGCAGTCTGTGGAGAAGATCTACTGTGATGACCCCTCTGCAGACAGGGGCCGAGGCTCCCAGAGGAGTGTGACCTTCCCCAAGGTCACAGGGGCAGCTGCAATGCCTGTCCAGGCGGGTAGGTATTCGAACAAGGAAGTCCTGCCACCTTGGGGTGGGTAAGCCGGGCCGTGGGTCGCAGTGGCTCCTGCCCGGGGCCTCTCTCTGGGTCCCCAGGTGCGTCTCTGCCAGTTTCCCTGGGTCCCCTGGGGAGAAACCTGAGACTCACCCTGTTCGGGCTGCCATGGGGCCCAGCCTCTCCCTCTGCCCTCCTTCCTCCTCCGGAGCCGCCCTGCCGTTGCTACGGGACTGCGTAACAGGCAGGTCCTCCACCCACCTGGCCCGCGGCTCAGGTGCGGTCTCCGGCGCTCTGCTCTGCACCTGGTCAGCTTGGAGCGGGGATTGGGGTGAGGCCTGCAGGGCTCTGGCTTGTTTCATTTTGAAACCTCCCCCTTCCTCACCCCCACCCCGCTCGGACCCCCGCTTTCTGGGAAACCCTGTCACAGCTTCCTCTGAACTGTGTTAACCCCGGAGTCTGTGGGCCCCCAGGGGGGCGGCTGGTTCCGCCTCCTGACCAACTGAGGCTTCCTGCCCGGCTCATACCTCCACCCCAGCGGCCAGCAGGGCGCACAGCTCCCGGCTCCTCTTTCCAGAAGGTTCTGGGCAGCCCTGTTGCTTCCTGCCTAGGCCAGAGCAGCCCCCTCCCAGTCCCTCCTCAAGGTTCTGCACACGGGAGACCCACGGGCAGTCAGGCTCATTTCTGGACTCACCTTCATGCCTGGGCCCCACAGACACTGGGTTCGGGTCACTGTCAAGCTGAGCTGCTTCCCTGGCCTACCCACGTGACACCTCAGAGGTCCCCAGTGTCCACGGGGTGGGGGCAGATTGTCCCTACTGAGCCCATGGGGAGGGGCCATGTGCAGGCCACTTGGAATGAGGTCGGTGGGAACAGAGAGGAGCCGTGAGGTCAGGCAAGTAGCCGGCGGCGCCAGCAGTCTACAGTGTGAAGCTAAACCAATTCTTCATATTGATTACAGGTGAAATGGTAACAGTGTTGACTATATCTGGCTAAACAAACACAGAATTCCCTGCCTCGCCTCCGAGAGGTGGCTGCTGGAGTGGAGACAACCGCCCTGGGCACTTCCCAGCCTCTCAGGTGCCGGGGTGAAACCTGCCTGGAATCTGCCCACAGGTTCTGGGCTTTTTCTCTTCTCCCTTCCCCATCCTGGGACATCAGTTAGGTTCAGAGAAGGGGCAGTAGTCCAGGGGCCCCTGATCCTATCTGAGAATTCCACAGGATGGTGCAGGCCTGGGGTCAGCAGTGACCCTGCAGGACAATGAATATGCAGAGGAATCTTGCCTTCTCCCTGGACAAGCTGCCAGCTGGAAGGAGGCCCCAGAAGCTGGGGGTAGCAGGGTTGTCTTCTTGCTCCGAGGTCACTAGCAGGGCTCACTGCTGAGAGCCGAGGGCGCTTCTCTGGGCTCTGAGGCACAGTGTGAAAAGGAACGAGGCAGAGGGCTCCCGAGGGAGACAGCACATGTGGCCATGTAAAGTGCTGCTTAGTTATGATGAAAATATCAAGCTGGGAAAAGTGTGAGTTCACCAGACTCTGCTCAGTGTTTTCCTCCAAGCCAAGCATAAGATAAATACAGAAATTTTAAAAAAGGAGTAAGGGAAACAAGCCAAGAGAGCCTAAAATTTAGCAGTTTCCTGATTTTTTCTGGGGCATAGTCAGGTGCAGGGGCAGGTGTCCAGGGTGCCCTTGAACATGACACATCCTTCTAAAACACTCGGTTTCCAAGCAGAACCCTGGGCAGGGGTCTTGCAGCACCTGGCAGACTAGCACCACCTTCTGCCTGAACCCCCATGTGTCAGGGGTCCCCAAACTCAACAATGTCATGCGTTTCAAGGAGGGCCTACTCTCCACCCTCCTCCTCCGCCCACCCCTTGTAAGACAACCTACAACCAAGCGGCAGAGGTCCCCCTGGCTGGGGACCGCTGTTGACCTTGACACCACCAAGGGCCTGCAATTAGAGGTTGGCCAGGCCAGTTCTAGGGATACTTGCAGGAAATGGGGGGCAGGGCAGGCTGGAAGGTACTTGGAACAAGGCTCTAGTAGGCTTCTGGCTTTCTGGGAGACTGGGCTGACGCGAGAGGGAAAAAGCCAGCTTCTTGCTAGTTCTTTGCTGAGGTGCCATGGGACCCGGCGCAAGTGGGACAGCAGAGAGCAGGCAGTGGCCCTCGGTGAGGTGACCTGGGGCACGACTGTGGCAGGGCGCTGCTTCCCACCATTCTCCCCAGTCCTGGAAGCCTTTCCCCCAGTGACCCCAAATTCCCCAGCTCCTCTGGGGCCCTTGAAAATGGCAGCAGGCTCCATGCTAAGAGGACCTGGCTGGGACCCAGAGCCCTGAATTCACAGGAAAGGCCCGAAGATGCTGAGTCATGGTTACATGGGGTCCCCTTTCCTCTGAGCAGTCAGTCATTCCTGAGGGAGCTCGGGTACCCAGAGGGACACCTTCAACTTTCTTTTCGAAATCTTGTGGGACTTTGAGGGAAACTCAGAAGTGGCAGAAACCTGGAGAGTTGGCTAAGGGAACCAGCCCCGCCGGTGTTCACACACACCACGAAACCCAGCCACCACAGGAGACAGTTCTCCCCTTCGAAAGAAAAGGACCCCGCAGCTCCCAGAGCCACAGCCAGGCTGCTCCCCCTTCCCCGGGAACACAGGGCTAGTAGCCTGGCTTGCGGGGGCCCCTCCCTCGTGGACAGCCTCCCAGCAATTTGCCACAGATGAGCACCAGCGTGTTGAGACTTCAGGAAGTGGAAGTATCAGGGGCGTCGCACACAGCTTCAACATCTCAAGCGCTCGGAGGGAAGACTTAGCAGAGGCTCTGTGCCCCGCCCCTTCCTACTGCCCGCCAGCCGGGAGGTGGCCCCTTTTTCTAGGGTGGCACAGGAAGGTCAGAGAAGCTGGGCCTCGGGTCTGGGGCATGTGGCTGAGCACCGACGGAGCCGAGACTCCTCCTGGCGCTTCAATGCCAACCCGCTGCGGCTGGGTGGCGTCGAGTCCAGGAGGGGGCTCGCCGTGGGCAGCTGCCTCTGACTCGAGGGTGAGCAGAGGTGACACGGTGGCCCACCCGCCCACATCTGTTGGCCTCCAGGCCCGGGGGTGGCGCTGGGGGTGGGGTGAGTGGAGGCCTTATCTACCAGATCTGCTGGGGTTCTCAACCACACGGGCTGCTTGGAAACCCGACACTTCCTTTCTGCAGAGCACAGTACCAGCTCAGCTGTGTCCCTGACACAGGCGAAACGAAAACGTCCCCACGAGGGGGCAGGTCATGCTCTGCTGAGGGGCCTGACAGGAGCAGAGGCAGCTGGCCTCACAGGAGGGGCTCTGTGCCCAGAATCGACCCCAGATCAGCTGGCTGCTTGCTTTTCTCAGACCTAGGAGGCCTCCCTCCTTGGGGCGAACATCAGGCAGCACCTACCTCTCTTCTGGGGAAGAACGCCAACACCTATGGGTTCCCTCCAAGGCTTCCACCTGCAAAAAAGAGCAGAGCAGGGTCCTGGATACCCTCCCACAGCCCACCATTCCTGCAGGCACCGGTCTGACCCCAGGTCTGGGCTGCCTGGAGACACACTCCTACGCTGGGTGAACCGAACCCCCACTAACAGGCGACAAAAGAACAAAGACACTACATGGTCAAGGTTTGCTTTTTCTTTCCCTGTTTCGTTGTTTTTTAAAACCTAAGTAAGCAGGTTCTGAGGAGACAATACGAGCAGCGTCCCCCTTTCCCAGAGACCAGAGGGTCACAGGCTGCGACAGGTAGGAGGAAGTTAAGTGTCCGACATGTGCATGGCGTCCGGCGAGGGTGCGGCGGGGGGCGGGGCTGTCTGTCCCGCTGTGAGGGCGGCACGGACAGATGGCGGACAGGTCACCGTCACACGGCGATGCGCGTGGGTGTGCTAGGCTGGTTCAACCGCAGGGTTTTACACAACCAGCCAGCGAAATCCACCTCTTCCACCTCAGACCGTTTGATGAAGGTGTGGTTCTGAAAGGGAAGAGCAGGCGGTGAGTAACGGCCCGGTGTCTGCGGCTGGAGCGGCAGGAAGGCTCCTGCCTCAGGAGGACACTTAGGAAAGGGGAGAGGAACCAAGCCGGGAGGGGGTGCCAGGCCCAAGGCCCAGGACTGGGTGGGCATCCCGAGGGGAGGCTGTTGAGCTCCCCGGCAGACACAGGAGTGCGGGCGAATCTAACAGAGCCAGAGACACGCAGAGCCGGCCCCACAGCTTCCCGCTGGGTGGTGGCAAACTCAAATGCCCGCTAGTCCGAGGCTGCCACGACAACGGCGGGAGTGAGGTCTGCCCGGGGCTCCTCAGAATGGGCGGGTGATGGAGAGAGGAACAGGCGGCCTTCTCAGGGCAGAAAGGCCCCGCGAAGGCCTTGGGTGAGCAAGGCATGGTGG
This sequence comes from Condylura cristata, assembly GCF_000260355.1. Taxonomy (NCBI): domain Eukaryota; kingdom Metazoa; phylum Chordata; class Mammalia; order Eulipotyphla; family Talpidae; genus Condylura; species Condylura cristata. Next base: position 28,735,763 of record NW_004567126.1, on the reverse strand, counting down.
GAAGGCGGCTGGGTCTGCTGGCCTGAACCCAGCAGGGTGCGGCCAGATTGCTCAGAGCCGCGTCCAGCCACTCCGAGGTGGCTGCCTGGCGTTGTCAGAGTCTCGGGTGACTGGCTGGGCGATGGAGGGAGCGGTGGGGTGCTCTCACCATGGATGTGGTCAGGGAAGGCCTGATGATGACCCCCAGAAAGGCCAGGGTCAGCCCGGTTGTGAGGACCTCCCTCACCCCTGCCGGGAAGCACAAGCTTCAGCGACCACCTCCAACTTCAAGAACACTGGGTGGGTTTGAAGGACGGCAGCCACCACACTGAATTCCTGCCCTTTGGGGAGACCCCAACAAACCAGGGGCAGGAGTGACCCTTTAACCTTGGAGCCCATAACGGTTCCTGAGACACCCAACTCCCCCCAGCTGGCCAGGAGGCTGGCCCATGGGAGCCAAGTCTGATGGTCTAGGTATGGCCCAATGAGGCTCCCCAGCCTGGACCCCAAGTCCCCGTGACCTCCACAGCATCAGGGCCGGCCGGCACTTGCTCTGGGCAAGAAGGCCCTGGCTGGGCTTCTGCTCTTCATGGGCAGCAGCCCGTAGCCCCCATGGCTCCAGAATCTGTGGTTTCACTCACCATGAGCATCTTCAGATCCGCTCGCTCTGCTGGATTCTTAATTAGGCTGGGGGTTCCACGAGGTGGGGGAGGGGCGGAGGTGGGGAGACAAGACAGGACAGCCAGTCAGTGGCTTGGGACGAGTCTTAAGCTATGGCCGGGCAGCCCGTGCTGAGCCTGGCCTTCACTGTTCTCTAAATTTTAACGACGCACTTGCCTTCACCTAGCATGTGTGACATCTACAGAACACAGAGAGCGCGTTCCCGGGCGCGGCAACCCGCACTGCTGCCGGCTATTGCCGGAGCCCGGCGAGGGCCCACGTCTTCCCGACACCCCCACCAGCGTGGGCGGGCTGAGGGCGGCCAGCAGGATGAGACGGAGGGAGAGCAGGCCCAGCAGCGACTGCTCTAGATTTCTAGTAAAAAAACCCAAGTTTGGAAGTTTGAATGTCAAAGGGGAAACTTTTTCTTCAAAAGGCAGAACTGTCTAGGGCCTCCCTGGTGGTGCAGGGGTTAAGATGCAGCACTGCGAAGCGTCCGCAGAAACCACAGCACCAGCACCAGTCCCATCCGAGGCCAGGGAGGGACCCCCGGGGCGCAGCAGACCTCTGCTGTCCCCTCACCGCTCCCCTCAGCAGTGGGTTTCAGTCAGTCTGCCTGTTCTGCTCCCCACTCTGGTGAATCCTCTTGCCCCCTGTGCCCCAGTTTCTGTATACATAAATAAATCTTTTTTTTTAAAGCAGAACTGTCTAAAGGCGCGTCTTGGAGTACTCAGGGCTGAATGGTGGTTGTTCCAACACAGCGGAAGCCTCTAGTCCAGATGAGAAAATACTCTCAGGGTCACTGGGTCCGAGCAGCCCTCTGGCTGGCGGTGGCTCTGCAGAGGGCCTGTGGCACGTCTGCCACCAGGGTGCACGTGCTGGCTAGGAAGCCCCGAGGCAGTGTCCGCTTGTTCTGACAGGCCGGGCGGCCCTGGGGTAAGTGGGCAGCCCGGCCCGCTCCCCCACAGCCTGCTGCGGGTTAAGGGGCTTGCGGGATGAGGGCGCCCGGGTGCCAGCTGGCGGAAGGCAAGCGGGGGCCGTGGTGGCAGCCTGGGCTCTGCGCCTCAGCAGCCGGAGCGGGCCCGACCGGGAAGGAGCGGCTCGCTCGGCCGCCTGCCCGGGAGCAAGGGCGCTGCTCGGGGCTGGCGCCGGCCTGACGGAGGCTGTGGCCTTACCATTTATTTACAAACTCCTGGAAGTCCTGGGTGAAGATGCCACTGGGCAGCTTGGGAGGAGGCTGTGGGGGAAGGGAGGGTGTGGTCAGGGGTGTTTCCAGACCATGGAGCACAGGCGCCTTCTAGCCCCGAGCACCTGACGGAGCCTGGTGCTTCCCAGAGCTCCCCAGGCACACTCCAGGGCGCTGCTCCATCTACCTCCCAACACCGGGGCCACGTTCCCACTCAGAAGGGGTGGTGCTGGGTCTCCCCAGGATGCAGGGCACACTGGGGGACAGACCCCCTGACCTGCTGTCAGCGGCTCACCCTGACACCCAGCCCTGGGTCAAGCCCAGCCTCATTTCTTTGCCTTGATGCCAAAGGGCCACCTGGCTTTGCTGAGCGTGGGCTCAGGGGCAGGTCCGGCTGGTGGAACAGGGTGGTAAGAGGGTCAGACTGCTTCATCCATGCCAGCTTGAGCTGCTCCAGGAAGACCATGGGCCCAAGCCCTTGGCTACTGGCCTCGGCAGTAGGGGCTGGGACGGGAAACAAGCCCTCGGGTGGACCTGTGCGGTGAGGTCCGCAGGAGACAAGGCCAGCTTTGCACTCGAGAGCCTCTCTCTGGCAGGAACGGGCTAACTTCTAAGAGGTCCTATCTATCCCCCCAACAAAACCCAGCCTAGGTGGGGATTCTCTTGGCAGCTACTCCAACAGGAATCATTAACTCCACTCGAGGGAAGAGAAGCTGAAGGGCCCTGGGCACACACCTCATTCACAATATAGTCCAGCAGCTCGAAGATTGCCATAGCCGGCCGGCTGTCCATGCTGTGACCTGGGGAGAGACAGGGCCACGGTGAGGTGGCTGCCAGCAAGGACTGCACGTGCGGAGCATGGTCACGCACCCTCGCCCGGCAGTGGGAGGCCCCTGGCCCAGCTGTCTCCCTACTGAGCTCACATTCCTGGGGAACTAACTTGTCTCCTGAGCCTCGGGTGAGTTCAAAACACAACACAAAACAGAAAACGCCAACTGAACAGGAACAGTTCTTGAGAGGCCACACATCTGGCACAGGGCTACTTCTCGCCGTGCCAAAGTCACGGCCCCTTGCTCCCTCGCTCTTGGGCGGCGGCGGGGAGGGGCGGCTGACCAAAAGCAAGGACGGCGGCGTGACCTTGCAGGAGGCGCCGGTGGTGACACCAGCAGGCCCCAAGTGCTGTTCAGAACGGGCGACTGGCTGGGGGTGGCTGACCCCTGTCCTACACCCAGCTGGCCAGGTCCCGGCTTGGCAACTGGACTTTCGCCTTATGTCCCCTGTCCCGAAATGGGCACCAGGCTGGGGGAGGTGCTGGCAGGCTGAGACGGCCTGGCACAGCCCAAGGCTCCTCCCCACAGGGAAGGGGCAAAGCAGAGTGCCTGGGATGGCCATCTGGGAGTTGGGCTGGGAGGGGCAGAGCCAGGGCCCAGGACACAGCTGGGGGGGGGGGTTCTCCCTTGGAGGAAATCAAGACACCCCGCACTTAGGATGCACCTCAGGAAAGGGAAGGCTCTGGGCACGAAAATACAGCAAAAATCACTGCCTGGCAGCCCGAGGGTCTCCTGGCAGTGAGTGGACGCCCAAAACGGACACGTCCACTTGCTGTAACCTCACTTGGCCACAGAAAGGAGGGAAGCGCTGACACAGCCACGATGTGGAGGAGCCTGAGACACGCTCGGGGAGGCGGCAGGCACAGGCCACACCGCTGTGACTCCAGCGATGTGAGATGTGCAGGACAGGCACATCACACAGTGGGTTCTTGGAGCCGGGGCCAGGGGTGGGGGTTGGGGAGAGACTGCTAATGGAGGCAGGGTTTCCTTTCAGGGTGAGGAAAGGTTCTAGAATTAGATGGTGGTGGTGGACGCAAAAGCTTGTGAAAATACTCAAACCACTGAGCGCACGCCTCCCGCATCCGTCCAGTACGCGAATCACGTCTCAGTGAAGTCGTCAAACCGCCTGCGACCTGCCCACCCAGCCGGCCGCAGGGTCCTCTGGGCTGCGGCTGCGCAGGGGGCTCATCCTGTCACCACTCAGACACCAGAGTCCCAGCACTGCCTCCCAGTGACACCACCTTGGGCGAGGGTGCCCCCTTCTGCAGCCCCACACGTGGCTGGCCGCTGTGTCAGCCCGTCTGATGCCAGGGAGCCCTTCCCCTCCAGGCGAGGCCCACTGTGCTTGTGTCAGGGAGCCCAGCTGTCCCCTGGTCCCCAGTCTGAGTTCCCTCCTAGACCGCTGACCGTGTGCTGGGCTGAATCCAGCACGTCACCCAAGGAGAGTCTCAGTCAAAACATTTTCAATTTCAGGGCTCACTAAACACAGCAGAGCGCTAAGGGCACAGGGGCTGTGGGCAGACACCGGCCGGGCAATCCTCTCCACTACCTGTGGGTCCGGACACTTAATGATAAAATGTCAGCTGAATGCCAGCCAATGGCGAGGCTGAGAGGTTAGCTTCTAGCTCCTGCCAGCTGGCAGCAACAGGTGCGGCAGCCCTGGAGGGAACAGGTTTGGGGCCCTGTTTCCAGCACTGTCCCCAGAAGCTGTGGGCCCATCCGAGGACCACTGCCAGCAGCCAGCACGGGCTGGACGGGCAGGTGGGGCTGGGAGGGGCCGGAGGGAGCAGCTGCCACCCCAGGCTCGGCTTTCCCTGTGTAGGCTGCTGCCCGTCCCGACTGGAAGTTCCCCATGCAGGTCATACCGCTGATGGGGCGTCCAGGGGGCCTCGGCCGCGGCGAGACACTGTGAGGCTCTCCTTCCACCCCGTCCACCACGGGCCGGCCAAATATGGCCTCCAGCTCCTTGGCGTCCGGTGGGGGGATGGGGTACCTTCCGATGGACAGCTCCACCAGGGACAGGCCCATGCTCCAGATGTCAGACTGCACCGAGTAGTGGGTGCCTTGCAACCGCTCCGGCTGTGGGGAGATGGAGGAGGCTGGAGGCGGGCGCATTCACGGAGGGGAGCACCTGGCGGCTCCCTGACAGCCCCCCGAGGGTCCCACTGCCCCTGAAAAGGCCAAGCCCAAGAAAAAAGCACTTCCACTTCCCCCTCCACAGCCAGAGAGGGAGGAAAGGAGGAGAGAGAGACAGCTCCTTTCCAAGAGAACCCACACTGACTTCTGAGAAGCCAACCCCAGAGCAGATGGGTGGCTTTCAGTCACCCGGATGTCTCCCACAACAGCAAGGGTCAGTTTCTTGGCTCAGAAATGAACCGACTGGTCTCCCCACCTGGACTTCTACCAGCGGGAGAGAGGAAGTAGGTGGGCATTTCCAGAGAGAGAGGGAGGGAAGGGGAGCTTCACCAGGAAGGCAAGCCTAGTGAAAGCGATGCCTGTGGCAGGGAAGACGCTGACGGCGCGGGAAGGCGAGGACGGTGCTCGGCGCCCACGCCAGGCTTACCGACATGTAGGACCGAGTGCCCACGAAGGAGTTGGCCATGGAGTCAATGAGCTGCCCGCTGACCCCGAAGTCACAGAGCTTGATCTCCCCTCTGGAGTTGACGAGGATGTTGGACGGCTTCACATCTGGGAGGGGAGTGGGCTGTGGGCGAGGGGCCGTCCCCTGCCCGCCAGCACCTCCTGCAGCTAGTCCCCCCAGCCCCGGCCTCCCTCTAACCCCGGCTTTCTCACCTCGGTGCATGATCTGGTGCTTTTCCCGGAGGTAGGCCAAGCCTCGGAGGACCTGCCAGAGAGCGCAGGGGTGAGCAGGGGGCAAGTGAGGATGGGGAAGGGAAGGCGATGAGCCCCCTCACGGAGGTGGGGACGTCCTGCTCCTCACGCACTGCCTGCCTGGGCAGCTACCACCACAGGCCCCGGGTGGGGCGGTGCAGCCACTCCCGGTATGGTGAAGGGCTCAAGGGGCATGTCACTGGGTCGCAGAGGCCAGAGAGGAACCGTCAGGACGGCAGGTCCGGTGCCCTCGGCGCCCCGGGCTCTGCAGTGAGCTGCCAGTTCCTCCTACCACCCAGTGCCTGTGTGGCACAGGGGAGCACTGCCCCCTCCTGAGCGCAAAGAAACAGGCCCTGAGAAGCAGCAGGCTTGGGCGAGACCCCCGCTGGCAGGTGCAGCCCCAGAAAGCAGTGATTGGTCAGGCTGGTGCCCTGGGAACGCAGGCACACAGCGCGCCCTGAGCTGGTGGACAGACCACTGACCCCTGGGGAACCTGAGGTCCCCAGGGTCACTCCTTACTCAAAGGTCTGAGGTAAGGGGAGACTCGCTCTGTCAAATGCCATTTCTTGGGGACCGCCCTACACCCGCCCCCGGCTTCCAGGGACTCTCAGCTGCTGGCTGCCTGGAGAGGTGGGGGGAGAGGAGATGGGGCAGAGCACGGGACTAGGGTGCCTCATGGAGCCCAGCACTTCCGGGGCCTGCACACTCACCGCAATGCTGACCTTCCCCAAAATCTCTTCGGGAATTCTCTTGGCTTCTTTCAACACTTGGTCCAGAGAACCTCCATCCTAGGAAGAGAGAGAGAGATGGCTGATCTGAGCAGGCGGTCAGGTGGGGTTGCCGAGCCAGGTCCAAAGCCGATGCCCTTCCCTGCTTCCCTGAGCACCGGGGCACCCTCCGCAGGCTGCAGAGGCCAGGCCGCCACCAGGACGGCCTCCCCGTCCTGCTGCCTCCATGGCCTCAGGGCCATGCGGCTAGGGAGGAAGTGGAAAGGAGCCTGCCCAGGGTTCCAGCATTCTCCCAGATGCCCATACTTCCCGGAACTGGGGCCCATCCCTCTGCAGAAGGCATGACTCAGCCCTCCTGAGGTTGCCATGGCAGCAGCAGGTTGAGGCCAGCCATACAGCCTGAGCAACGAGAGCACCCCGCGAGACCTGCCAGCTACAGCCCCGAGTGGGAAGAGCGGCGCTGCCTGGAAGTGCCTAGCCCAGGGGAAGGGGCCCAAGCCAGCTGTCCACTCTATTGCTTCTTTGCCCAACCCCCGAGCCTGCCCCCTCAGAAGGGTTGTGCTGCCCAAGGGGCGAGGGCTGCCGAGGTACTTTTCTGCCTTCCCTCTTAGGTCTTGAGTGCTTGCCAGAGTCCACAGAAGCCCTGACACAGGTCACCTCAGCTGACCCAACCCACCGTGGGCATGGCCCCAAATCTACCTTATGAATAAGGAACCAATGTCTTGCTCAAGGTTGCCCAGCAGCAAACCTGGAGACCAAAACCGACACTGTGGCCAGATCAGCCCAAGGGGCCTCCTGAGAGCTGGGGCCTGGGCACCCTGGGATGGGCTAAATGGGCTTGAGGCCTGTCAGTCTCCTCCACACGCCAACCCCAGGAGAGGCGCCCGGAGCCAGCCCCGGGTGATGAAGGGGGGCCAGACCTGGCCTCCGCTGGAGACCACAGAGGGGCTTTCCTGAAGGGCACTGCTCCAGGACGCCCACGGGCACCCGGGCAGGGGCCCCGGAGTCTCAGGGCAGCCCCTGCCGCTCCTGCCCCAGCTGCGCTCAGCGAGAAAGGCCCTGAGTGAGGAGCTCTAGAGCCTCGGGCGGGTGAGAGTGACTAACAAGCAGCTGTGGGAGAGGCCGAGGGACTTGTGTGCAGAGGGCGGGCGTGGCGGAGGCGTGGGGGGTGCTGGGCACCCTGCTCGGGCCCACCCTGCCCACTCTGTGTACAGGCAGCATGGGAATCCCCTTTTTTCTCAGTTTTTGTTTTACCAGTCAACCTTAAAAGAATTTTTTTTAAAACTATAACCCCGGCGCCCAACACTGATTCCCTTTATGATTAACTTCTGCATCTGACCCATTTGCGGGAGGCGACCTCCGGAGAACTTGGTGGCGGGCGGGCCCAGGCTGAGGTGCCGGGGGTCTACGAGGCAGACGTCGGCCAGGGCTGTTTTCTGGGGGGTGACCCAGGGCACAAGTGTCCCCAAATTGCCTCGAGTCCCTTGGGGAAAACAGTCACCCCACAGTTGAGAGGCCCAGGTCCGTAGCTAAAACGACTTCGGTCTGGCAGGCTAAGTGGTTTGCACGAGTCACATGGACAGGATGTGGGGGCAGGAGCTATCAGTACTGGGCCTTTTTGACCCCAAATCTCACTCTGCGTGACCATACACTTTCATTTTGTAGGTCTGTGTATTCTAAACGTTCCTGAAATGGTATCTTTCGCTGAGTAGGTTGTACACGGATCCATTTTCTACATAAAAAGTCAAACACAGATAAATAGCATCCTGATTCCCCAGCAGTTCCACTTTCCTCCTCCGAAAAGTAACATATTCTTCCGGATCCTTCTGTGCATTTACATACACACCCCTGTGCATGGGGGACACAGAGTTTAAATATACGTGCGAGTGGGCTCATGCTATGCCTGGTTCCCCTGGGGAGTCTCTCAATCAGCACATCCATGCCAGTTTCCTTCCTCCCTGACGGGAGCCGGCTCTCTCTCTTCCACGTGTGCGCTGATAGATGCGCCTGAGTTTTGTTATTATAGAACAAGGAAGAAGTGTGTTCTTCCATAGGTCTGGCTAGAGCCAACAAACACCCAGAGGTGCCTCTGTGAGGTCAGTAGGCTGCTCCCTGCCGCTCCAACCCCGCCATTGCCCCCTATCTCCCAGGTTCAGGACAAGTCTTCCCAGTCAGACTGGGAAGCAGTGGCCCAGTGTCGCTGAGCCCCGGATGGAGACATGGCAGGCGAGGCCAGCCTCTGTGCGATTCGGGCTGACGGTATTCACTGGGGTCTTGGCAAGCTAGAGCTGGAAGCAGTGGGTGGGAAACAAGGGCTGATATGTACCCACACCAGAGTGTCACTGAAAACCTCCCCGAGATCAGAGGGGACAGCTGCACAGAGTGAGGCTGTTCACTAGGTAGTGTCCCCAGGGTGGAGCACAAGAAGTGAAGGTCACCGACGAGCCCTCAGCGCTCTGTGGGTGCGGGCCTGGCTCAGCTCCCTCCTACCTGACCCCTGGCTTTGGCTTGATGGAGGGTGCAGGGGGAGGGGAGCTAAATCCGGCTCCAGCATGGCCATCGCAAGCAGCACGCTCACCGTCCCCAATGGCGCACAAGTGAACGAGTACAATGTCCAGCAAATGCGGAAACCCTTGGCACTTACAGGGGTCATCCAGGGGGCTGGGCCATCGCACCCCCACCTTAGTGTGGCTGTGTTCTCACAGCTGTCCTCACCCAGGGGGCCCCCAAGTTAAGACTCCAGGTTGTAGGTCGTCACCACCTGCAGAAAGCAGGGAGCCTGAATATTCATCTCTTCACTTGTGTCTCACGGCTGCGCGTTAGTGCCCTTGGGTGCTTGTTATAAGGGCGAATCAAAAATCCAATAGGAGTTTCTGCAGGAGGACGCCACGAACACCTGCTGGCCCCAGTCCCTGCACAATGGTTGTTCAGTCTGCGCTGCAAGCTGACGCTTTGAAGCCTCCAGGAAGGGAAGGGCGAGGGGGACCCTGGATTGTGACATTCCCTTTTTGGCAAGAAAAAGAGGTAACTTCGAACTCCCACGATGTTAGGCAAGAACATGTAGGGGTGGAAGCACTGGGGAGCAGGCAGAGGGAGCAGGGAGTCACATAGAGCAGAGGCTCCCCCCAAACCACAACGTGGCTTCATGTCCTCCTCGCCCCTATGATTCTGTCTACGCAGCGAGCCTGCCAGGCATGCGCAGACGCAATCTTGCCTTGCTAGATAAGCAAAGGCTGGTGCTGGGCACTGCCTGGCGGGCCCCACAGCGGGGTGGGGTGCAGGCAGAAGGGTGGGAGCACCTCCTGGAGAGTGTTTCGCCACCTCTGCCACACTGCCTGCTCACGATGTGTTCCCTGCGGTGCGCTTGCTCAAATCCATTTCCGGCCTTCATAACAGCACTGTCGAGGGGACAGTGCAGAGGGTCCCAGGCCTCAGTTCTAACCACTTCTGCATTTGTTAAACTCAATCCCACCCATCTCTAAGCTGCACAACCAGTTTCTTAAGCAAGGACACAACAGGGGCCTCCCTGGTGGCATAGGGGCTGTCTTGGCGCGTAATGACCCACTGCAGCACGAGTTTGATCCCGGCCAGGGAGCTGACTCATGTGGCAGCCGTGTATTTCCATCAGTCGGCCTGTTCTGCTCCCACTCCATCTCCAGTGAATCCTCTCACCCCCACTCCCCTGCACCTGCACTCCCGTTCTTGTATGCATAAATAAATGAAATAAATCTTTGAAGGACAAAAAAGGGCACATCAGAGCTAGGTGGTCTCAGCCCTCTATGCCAGGGCTGAGTCCAACAGAACCAATCTGAGTGCAGACAGGATCCCACCTTGAAAACAGCCACCCCCCGACTGCCACACTCCCTTCAGAGGGTGCTCTGGAAAGGTCAGTCAGCTTCTAATCACCAGGACCCCGCAGTCCCACTCCCATGACATGCCTGCCCACAGCAGGGACACGCAGCAGAACTGTCTGTGATGGAACAGCCTTGGTGTCCACCAACAAGGGTGTTTAATAAATTACTGTTGTGACACATGTGGCTACCGGAAGACTAGACAGTGGGCGAAAGGATGGAACCGCCCCTGTATGAGGGCAGTGGCGTGTGTGGGACAAGCAAAGCCGGGAGCAGCAGCAACCGGAACTGTGCTTGCGCCAGCACCGGCTACCCCCGAAGGGCCCGCTAGGATCTGAGGACAGGAGCCTTGAGGGTCGCCGGCAGCGAGGCCGGCTCAGGGGACTTCCTTGTCCTGTGGTATGTGCCGGCGGCAGAGCCGGAGTTCTGGGGGGCCCCTGCTGGAGCGGCTCCGGGTGTACCGCAGGGCCGCGCGCTCACCATGTGCTCCATGCAGATGCTGATCTCGCCATCACTGTAGAAGGCCCCGTAGAAGCCCACAATGTACGGGGAGTTGCACTCGTGCAGCACCTGCAGCTCCCGGATGATCTGGTTCCGAATGGCCGGCTTGATCTCCAAGTGGATCAGCTGTGGGGCAAGGGAGGCAGTTCAAGGCTAGGCCAAGAAGGCACCAGAGAGGGGGCTTCAGCTCCTTGCCCTCCGGGCATTCATGCCCAGCACTACACCCTCAGGGTCGACACCCAAGAGAACGGAGCACACGTCCACCCACACCCGGCCACACGCATGCGTGGCAGTGAGCCACAGCGTCGAAGGGCAGAGCAACCCAGTGCTTGCCAGCCGACCAGCAGACACGGGCGTGCCCACCCACACACCGGAGAGGGGGGCAGCTCGGACACGCGTTACTACTTGAAGCCATGAGGCTCAGAGAGAAGGCAGTGGCGCAGGGCCCCCCGTGTGTGCTTCCGGTGATGCGGACTGTCCGGAACAGGCAGAGACCCAGACAGAGTGGGCTCGTGACTGTCAGGGCTCGGGAGAGGAGAAAGGGTCCAGGGGGGTGCTGCTGGTGGGTGGGCATCTTTTGGGGGATGAAGAGTGTTCCCAAACTGATGCAGTGATAGACGCACAATGTGAATATACTAAAAACCTCTGAATTATATATACTAAAAGAATAAGATGTATGGCATGCGACTTCCATCTCAAAAAAGCTCTTTAAAAAAAAATCTGCCCTCTCTGGTGCTGCAACAGGTTAAAGCACAGCACTGCAGCTGCTTCAGTGCAAGTTCGATCCCTGCCCCCAACGTGACCCACCCGCTGCTCTCCTCAGCGGTGCTCCCCACTCTCTCTGGTGAATCCTCTCACTGCCCTTGAACCTCTGGATGAAACCCCAGTTCTGTATGTAGAAATAAATAAACCTTAAAAAAAGAAAATCAACAAGCATTAAGAATTTTCTTCCCACCAAATCATGCGAGGTGCCAGAGGGTGCTTCCTCTCTGTAGTGCCATCAGTCAGAGAACATGCTTCCAGGCTACAGACAACACAGAGAGCTTCAGACACCCTAAGATCCTAGCTCTCCTCCCACTTAAGTCTGCAAAGGCAACTGTCACAGAACTTGTAACATTTCAAAAGGAGAGGTCAAAGGACTGTCTGGCCACTATAGAAAAGATAGTGATAAAATGTCAAGAGTAACTCCCACTCACAAACCCAAGTAACGTCAGAGACACTGCCAGGCAGGAGGCTGTGGGGCTGTGGGCACTTAGGACTTTGGCTGCTTGGCCGTCGCAGTCAGATAAGATAAAAGCATGATTCCCACCCTTTGTCAGAGAGCTGGGGCTGGGCCAGGGGTGTGTGAACATGATCCTGTTAATTCCATGGGATCCTGACAATTCCATCTGTCCAAGTCCATCACAGTTTTGGCCAGTGATGGAGACACACAGACAGCACAGCAGTCCTGCCTGGGGGACACACACTACCTGCATGAGGTGGAGGTGCCCCGACAGTAGTGGTCACAGGAAGGTGACCCAGGGCTCAAGTGACACTTCGGTCAGCCTTGACAGCTGAGCAGGAGTCAGTCAAATGGACAATGTGCAACAAGTGTTCTAGGTAGAAGTCCTGCTCAAGAACTCCAGGGCTGAGTTCAGGGGGGACAGGGTGTGTGCAGAGGCTCGTGCTGACACCCTGAGAACAGCAGAAGGGCCTCGCAGCACCTATCCCTGCGGGTCCCCAGGCACACCCTTGTGCCCACCTTGACCCAGGCCCTCTGGCTGCAAGGGTCCATCTGGCACTCGCTTCTCACCCAATGCAGCCTGCGGAGGCCAGCTCTCTGCCCCAGGGCCTGCAACCAGCACCCCCAGTGGGACAGTGGGGCGCACCAGAATACCCTCTCCTCTGGTGGAGCTGCACCTGTTAGGTGACACCTAGAAGGTGTAACCACAGAAGCCTGGGAGGGGAGAGATACTGGGCTGGGAGGGTGGGAGCGGAGCCTGGACAGCAGAGAAAGCAGGGTGTTCTGCGGCAAGTGGGCAGCAGTGCTGGGTGTGGAAGCCAGCACTGCCTTCAGAAACACGGCATGTTTAATTTTAAATCCTCTGGCTTCAGCATTAGAAACATACAGAGACCGATGAAACCTATTTGTCTTGTATTTCAATTAACTCAATGTACGAAAAAAATTGGTTTTGAGGTGTGACTGATGTAAAGACATTGAGGAAGTTTTCTTTTAAACCAAGTGCTTACAGACTAGGTTTCTGGCAGGTACCGTGTGAAGTACCTGCCATCCCAGAAGCTGCTGTCAAGGGCAGCATAGCTTCCAACCAAGAACTTCAAGGGCCCAAAGCTGGATGAGAGGCCAGGCAGCAAGAACCCATCAGGCTTGGAGAAGAGGAAGGCTGGACAGAATGTGGCAGAACTGGATGGAACTCTCAAGGTCCTGGAAACCTGCAGCGTCGCTCTTAGGGGAAACAGGCTGTGGGAGCCAGAGTCTTCTGGAAGACGTGGCACATGAGGATGCAGGGGCTGTTCCTGTTCCATGCTCAGTCCAGGGGTCCCGCAGAACCAGCGACATAATGCAAGGCCTTCTAGCCTGGCCCAGAGCCACCACTGAAGGTATGAGAAAAGGCAGGAAAAAGGGGCAGGGGCAGATGGGCCTTTCCCAGCACTCACTTGCAATTCACCCTAACAACCCCGCAGCGGTTGGGGGGGGCTAAGCCCCCTGTTTCTCTGACGGGCAAGTTTAGGGCCAGCGATGGGAAGTTTCATTCCTACCTCACAGCTGGTGAGTGCATGAGCCAGGATGGGGCCAGGGCCCCACGAATGCCAAAACCACGCTCTTCCCATGCCATCGCCTCCAGGGTTTGCAGACACTGCTAGCTAACCAGGTCAGAAGGGTGCTGGGACTCTGAGCAAACACCAAGCTGTCTAGGAGGCTGAGGCACTGGAAGCTGCAGGACGGGGATTCTGAGTCAGGAACAGGGGTGAGGGGTGCAAGTTAGGCAGTGAGGAAAGTGGACTCTGGTGGCAAAGCCAGATGGCTTCCTCTGAGGCGGGTCAACTGTGAAGGGCAGACCAAGGACGGGCTCAACCCCCATCGGACAAGAAGTCCCAGCTCCTGTGGCCTCAGTTTGAAAGATGAAGCTGTTTTTGATTTTATTTGTTTATTTTTGACTTAAACACGTCAAGGTGTCAGCTTGAAAGATGGTGGCTGGCATTACCACGTGGCCATGGGCAGGTCACGCCACTCTATTCTAAAAACCACCTAGGACAGAGGAACAAATGCTGTGACATTCCGCAGCTGTGGGTACTGGGGAGCTAAGGGCGCTCCCCACACATAACAAGCACACTAAATCCCCCCAGACCTTTCCCAGCCAAGTTGCGCGTGTGTGCCGGGGACTCTCGGAAGGCTGCGGGAGTCGAGCTGTGCGTGGTCGGGAAAACATTTATGAAAATGCGTGGCTGTAAAGACCGAGGCCGGTTTGCTCAGGTCTTACAGAACTGGTCTTGCTGCTTCCCGGGCATGTCATACTGGTTCCGAGCAAGTCGTACTGGTTAGGATAATCCTTGCCAGTCAAAGGAAGCGGAGGGGCGCTGGCCACAGAGGATGCTGTGCACGGTGGGGCTGCAGCCCTGCCAGCCGCTCCACCCAGCCCTCAGCCCCACACCTGCAGAAGCCGCACTTGAGATCTGATAAGCCTGCACTCTCAGGTATGTGTGGAATTCATACCTGGCTTCCTGGGAATTTAGAATTCCACAAGGGTGGTGGAGGAAGGACTCAGGCCACACTGTCGCTCCAGTATTCCCAGCTGCGCCCTCAGCTTAAAAAGGCAAACAGGCCTCTGGGTGAGCTGTTCTCCAAGGAGATGGAAGAAACCCTTCGACCCACCCACTCCCAAAGACTGGTTGAGGGCTTTGGGGTGATTGGACAGTGACCGCCTTCCACAGCAGGGCAAGCCAGTGCTCGGGTGCTCGCTCCGCGCGGGCACATAGCTGCGCAGGCAAGGGAGACTTTAAGTCTGAGAGAACAGAATGTGAGGTCCAACATTTTGGATCTTTTTTCCCTTTTACTTCTTTTGAAAGAATTAAAGACACAGGGGATATTGTAAAAACAGCAGCGTCCCGGGCACTCTTCACCCAGTGACAACTACGACTTCAAGGACTATCAAACCCAGAGATGCATGTGGGGAAAACATGCTACCTAGATCACAGAAATGACCTGGCCCCCAGTTTTAGACCCCGAAGTCTCATTACTGGGCTTTCACAAAGCCGCAGAGAAACCCCTGCTTGATCTGCGCCTTTCGGCCGGAGGTCTGCTGTGTGCCCAGTAGGCATCAGACCGCTGCATCTCCAGAGCAGTCAGAGATCACCCAGAGGCCTCCTCAGCAGGCTCAGAGATGCAGCCCCTGACACACTATGACCAGCGCTCTGTTCTCAAGGCCCCACCCCGCCATCTGAACTGCCTGTCTGCTTCCCCCCAGGTGCTTTGGGCAATGGCAGACCAGAGAGTCCCAGGGCTGCTCTGGCTCTGAAAGGCTGCCTGAGGCAAGGGGACAGAAACAGAAAGCAGGTGGCTGCAGCTGCTGAGGGAGGTGGTGCTCAGAGTGTGAGAAGTAGCTGCAGAGCTAAGTCCCAAGGGGACCAAGCACGGTGTGCTCAGGACTGTGGGATCCTTCAATGATGACGGGGCCCCCACACAGGTCTGCCTGAGTGTGGCGGGGGTGCCCGATTTCTAGGAATACCATTTGGGAATGCCAAGATGATGGGTTTTCAGAAAGAAGCAACTTTCTAGGCCTGAGAGGAAGTTTGCTTGAGCTGAGCTCTCTGTCCATACAATGTCCCCCATTTGGCCACCCCTACCCTCACAGTCAGTCACATTCTTTCCTTCTCAACCCCCTGCAGGAGCCTGGGTAAGGGAGGCCTGGGACCCTGAGTGCCAGAGTTTGCACCAAAGGGTGGGCAGAGGGTTGATTGTGTATGTCCACTTGGTAAGGCCACGGCAACCAGCTGTCTGGTCAAACACTAGATGCTGCCATGAAGGTTTATCTTGCATGCGATTTAACACAGAATCACAAAGCATATTACGTAAGTGGGTGGGGCCTGTCTAATCAGCTGAAGAGCTTAAGAGAAAAGACTGAGGTTCCCGAAGAGCAAATTCTGCCTGCAGACTGCCATGAACTCTGGCTTCATCACTTCCCTGGCTCTCTCATCTGCTGGCCTGCCTTGCAGATTTTGGATTTGCCAGCCCCCAGGATCTTAAACCATCTCCCCACCCAACATAGTGCTTTTCCAGAAACCCCCTAATACAGAATTCTAATACAGGTTGTTTGGTTCCCCTACTGAGTAGGGGGCCCCTCTCAAGGTGACCATCTCAACTGTGGCGGAGCCCTCGCTCAGGTTACGGTTATGAGGGTGAGGGGACTGGATTATCCACCTCTCTTCCCAAAGACTCTACTTTCTGCTTCCTCAAGCTGGTTCATGCAGTCCAGGATGTTTCCGGGAATCTGAATTTACGATGTCCCAGAAAGCAGAAGTAAGTAATCAAAAGGGAAGAATGGCATGAGGCAAGCCAGCACTGCCACACCCAAGGAAGCCTGCTCTTTCTCAGGAGCAGACCCATGGCTCAGGGGGAAGCGGGGCGCCGGGGAGGGCCCATGAGACCAGGAGCCCGTCAGAAAGCAGAGGCCTGCACCTGTCAACCTCTCCCCACACACACAGGCCTGCCATTGGCCCTGGCCTGCTGCTGGCCACTTCTCACCTTTCTTGCCATGATAAGGCCTGAAGGCCTGTGCTGGACCTTGGTGACCACTCCACCATTCCCAGCTCCCAGCTCCGAGATCCTTTCAAAGTCATCATCCTTGAGCTCTCCGACCTTGGCCTTCTGGGTAAGGAAGGCTTCCAGTCGCTTCTTCTGCTGTTCGTCAAGTTCTAGCTCCTCTAGCTTCTTCTGGAGGTCCACCAAGTTTGCTCTGCAGAGAACCCAAGGCAAGGGTTAGTAAAGGACGTCTGAGCTCCTGGGAGAGGACCGAAGTCAAACTGACCGCGGGGCCAGTCAGGATGCAGAGATGAATCAGAACTGACTCTTCTGCTCCAGGGTCCACAATCCATCAGGAGACAACCACCCACTCACTCATACATGCTGGCCAGACAGAAGGCCGCTCCCCAGTGGGAGGCATGGATGCAGCAGAGGCAGGTGAACTCTGCTCCGGACTCCTGGGCTACCCTCAGAGTTCCTGACACAGGGCTCCAGCAGTGCTGGAGGGAGCCGGGACTGAGGAGACAAGACCTGGGAAGAGCGAAGAGTCAGGCCACAAGGACAGGGGAGCAAACTCACTCTGAGTGGCCTCAGAGCACAGAACTCAGACCAGTGGGTGGAAGGCCAAAGTTGCAGCAAAAGTGCCTTTAATGTACAGGAATCACACACGGGCCTTGAAGGGGACAGGAGAGGGGCAGAGTTTGCATTCAGCCCAGGGCATTCTGCACTGCCAGCACACTCTTATGTCTGAATATCACAGCAACGTGCGTGTGGACACACATTCCTGAACCCAGTCATTAAAAAACCAACTGCGGGCCCTCCCTGGTGGCGCAGCGGGTTAAAGCACTGCACTGAGAAGCTAAAGCCACTTCCGCATGAGTTCGATTCCCGCCTGCCCCGGAGGTGACCACATGGCGTGGCAGACCTCTCCTGACCCGCCCGCTGCTCCCCTCAGCAGTGTACTTCGTCGATCTGCCTGTTCTGCTCCCCGCTCTGTCTCTGGTGAAGTCTCTCACCGCCCCTGAGCCTCTGGCCTGTACCCCAGTTCTGTATGTACAAATAAATAAATCTTTAAAAAAAAAAAAAAAAAACCCAACTGCGTATAATGTATTTTATTGGGTGATTCAGGACATTTTCAAAAGAAATTCTGACAAGTTCTTTTCACTAATACTTCGACTTGGAAGCCCATCTTGGAGAATAAAGTAATTCTCTGTAACAGTGGGTAAACTTAAGCCAAGTGCCTGCAAGGACCCCCTAGAGCTGTCTAAAACAGAAGCTACACATGCAATAAAATCTCCCAGGAGTCTCATTAAATAAGTGTAATAGGTGAAACTAATTATAACAATGTATTTGCTTTAGCCCATCACAAACATTCTCATTTTCAATTACAATCAATATAGGCAAGTTAATAAAAACTTATTTTACTGTTTCCATATGAAATCCTTGACGGGTGACCCTGAGAGCCCCTGAGCTGGGCCAAGCCATCTTTGTAGCACTGGCCACAGGCAAGTGTTCCTGCACCAGACAGGAAGTGAAGCTGTGAGAGAAGCCTCACAAGAGTGGACCACTCTGGGCGGCCTGCAGCCACCAGTCCCTAAGAGTGGTGCAGCAAGGCTGAGTGCCCAGCTGGGGGAGGCTTTCAGGGGGATTTCAAGCGAAAGGTAAAAGGGGAAACTGGAGTTGTTTCAGAGCTCTGCCCATCCTGCAGTCTGACCACGACAGTCCTATAACCCAGAGGTGGAGGTGGCAGGCTGCGCAGGGCAGAGGATGACCTGGGTGGTGCCTGGCAATGCAAAGAGGGCACCGAAAGGTACGCAGCGAGGCGCCATGACAGCTTCACAAACACCATCTCACCATCTCGCTCCGCTCTCCTGACCCTCCCGAAGGGCAGGTCTCTCGTCGTTCCAGCCATCTAGGAGGGGACGGGCTCCCACAGGTCACAATGCAGGAACGGCAGTGCCTGGGAGCAAGGGTGGCCCTCCTGCTGGCAAAGCTGGTGCTCGTGGCCCCTGCCTACGTAGCTTCTTTCTCCCTGAGCCAGGACCAGGCCTAGAAAGCTCACTGAACGCCCCTTGAGGGAAGGCCGGGATGGAGAAGCAAGACGTGAAGGACGCGGGAGGCACCGGGCTGAACAAGCCGGACCTGGCTTCTCTGGAAGGCAAGGCACCTCCAGTGCATTCTGGAGTCAGCTGATTAATCCATTTTCAATTTAATGGTAACTATCTGTGGTTAGAAAACAACCCTGGAATTTCAAGGTTGGCTTCCTCTGCGGGAATTCTTGAAGGGATGGAAATCAGAAACCACAGGAGTGAAAGAGGAGAGAACATAGAGAGGGGCTCTCTTGTGAGAGCAGGAATGAATTTTTGAAAACGAGGGACTGATCCCCTGCTGTGCTGTGCCCTCGAGACAAAGAGATCAGCACTCACACATGCACCAGACCACCCCCTTGGACCCACAGCGGCACCAAACATGCCAGCTGTCTGCCACCAGGCTCCCATGGGGCCACACCACGAACAGCACAGGAGCCCGGCCAGGGGCCTCAGGACCTCCTGCCAAGCTTAGACATGGACAGCATTAGTGGGAGGCCACAGGAACTTTCTGGGGCTAAGTGGTCACCCTGGCTTAAGTTCACAAGACATCACAACGGCAGCACCCCAGGAACAACTTTCTCTGTCCCAAGCCCTCTATTCCCCAAGGGCCTGAGCTGCCTGCCCTTCTCCAGCCCCTGAGGCCTCCCTAATCCCTTACCCGAGAGCCCTTCAGGAGTTGCAGCAGGCCTTCCCACCTCTGCGCACTGCTCCCATTCCTCCCCTGCCCACCTGTCCGTGGCACCTTGCTTCCCCAGTCTCTGCCTCCTCAACAATCTCCCCAACGTCAGTGGGGGGTTGCCACGCTCACCCCCATTCTCAGGATCTTCTCTATGCCCTTAGTTTTCCAGGTCCCTTTCCATCTCATTCCCAGAGACCAGCACCCTGACCCCTCATCCTCATCTCAGGAATCCCCCCCATCCTCACTCCCAGGGACCTACCCCAAGGTCCCTCCGGCCGCCCTGCCCTCTCAGGCACCCTCCTCACCTGCGTTCTGCCCACACACCCAGGGCCTTCCCTCACCTCTCTCTTCTCAGAGTGTCCCTGAGGACTCCTCTCCAGTCTAACCACTGGAGCAATCACCAGTGAGAATTTCATTCCCTGCAGGATCCCCCCTCAATCTGCCCTCTCCCCTCGGAACCCCATTTATCCTGTTCTTGGTATGCAAGAAGCAAGCACTGCCTCCCTCCACCCAACTACTCAAGGACTCCCCCCCTTTCTCCACTTCACTGTCAGGAGCCCCCTGACTTATCCTCTCCCCTCCAGCACCCCACCATGACCCTCATTTACCTCCTGGAGGCCCCACAACCCATCTTCTTCCCTTCACCGTAATTCATCACCCAGGGACAACCCCTTGCTACTTCGGGCCCTCGCATCCCCCCTTCTCGTCGGGACCCACTTCCCCCCACCTCCCTACTCAGCCCCCCACCAGTCCTCTCCTCTCAAAAGCCCCACCCCCACCTCTCCTCTGAGGTTCCCCCACCCCTTTCTCCTCTATCCAGGAAGCCCTCCCTCGAGCTTAGGGAGCCATCTCACCTCCTCGCCCCAGAATCCCCTCCACCCCGTCTTCCCCTAGCAGGGACCCTCTCCCACACCCCCACATCTAATCACTCAGGGACGCCCCTCGCCCCCTCCTCTCTTGCCAGGGACCTCCTCTCTCCACCTCACCACTCGGGGACACCACTCCCCCAAGCGCGCTACTCAGGGACTCCCCCACGCCGTCTTTTGGAGGTGCCCCCATCCACGCGCACCCGGCGCGGTCCACTTACTCGGAAGCGCCCTCGCTGGTGGGGGACGGGCCCTCGGCGATGGCGGGGTTGATGGTGAGCGCCGGCAGCACCGGCTTCCTCCGGGCCAGCATCGGGGCTCCGCGGGCCGGCGGCGGCGGCGCCTCT
>NW_004567126.1:28678675-28715377 GCF_000260355.1 Condylura cristata | reverse complement strand
TTTTTTTTTTTTTTTAGAGAGAGAAAGAGGTGGACTTGTGATTTGGAGCATTTGCCCATGTCTGGGGTATTATGTATCCCCACCACAATATATTCCACATACCGTGAAAGGTAAAAGAAGACAAGCTGAACTACCCCTAACCCACAGATACCCTAGATCCTGATTTCTGTCTCCATAGATTAGTTTCACATGTTCCAGAGCTTCACAAACAGGGGCTTGTATTGTAGGTACTTTTTTTTGGGTACAACTCTTTTTGCTCAGCAAGATGTTTTTGAGATTCATCTGTGTGGTTGCATATAACAGTAATTTGTTATTTTTCCTTATTATATGATATTATGTTGCCTCTCCAGGGCCACGCCAGGCCCGGGCCCCGGCGGCGCGTGCGTACACTCCGCGGCCGCCTCCCCGCAGGGGGAAGGGGCGGGGCCCGGCGCTAGGCGGCGTCCGGAGCGTGCGCACTAGCTCGATTCCCACCGCGCCTGTGCACATGCGCCTGGGGCGCCAGCCTGGCGGGGGCTGAGGGAGGGGCGGGGCTGGAGACGCGCGGGAGGTCGAAGGGCTAGGGGGTGATGGGCGTGAGCAGGTGGGCTGGGGAGAGGCCAGGCGCCCCGGATGGTTTTGAGTGCCTGCGGGGAGTACATAACCTCGTAAGGTCCCCACAGGTTTGGGAGAACCACCCTGCGTCAAGTTATTGGTTCTGCCAGCAATGGATGCAGGAAGACAAACAAATCCCAGCATCTCGTTATATCTTCACCCCAAGTCTTCATGAAAGAAGCTCATTTTAAGACTTTTGTTGTGGTAAGTAAACGTCACATTAAAAATTTGCCATTTTAGCCATTGTAACTGCACAATTCAGTGGCAGTAAGTATAGTCCCGTTTTGTGCAACCCACCTCCCCACCGTCTGTCTCTAGAACTTTCTCATCTTCCCCAACTGGAACTCTGTCTCCATTAAACACTAACTCCTCAGGCCCTCGCACCCACCCTCTGCTTCCGGTCTCTATGGATTTGA
The DNA here is from genome assembly GCF_000260355.1 of Condylura cristata. Taxonomy (NCBI): domain Eukaryota; kingdom Metazoa; phylum Chordata; class Mammalia; order Eulipotyphla; family Talpidae; genus Condylura; species Condylura cristata. The sequence continues at coordinate 28,714,367 of NW_004567126.1, read as the reverse complement.
CCCTCTAGGGGCGGCCTCCTGTGAGTGTAATCACACGGTATTTGTTCTTTGGTGACTAGCTGATTGCACTGAGCAAAATGTCCTCAACCAGTGGTTATGAAAGGAGGAAGCACGCAGCACAGAATAAATGGGGGGAAAAGACCATGAAAAGTCTCCCACATTGCTTTTCTTTTTCTCACATCTCTGAGCATTGTGTATACTTCATGGTGGGGTACACCACGTAGACAAAGGAAAGGCTCAGTCCACACTCTCCCAGAGTCCAGTCCATGGCCGCCTGGGAGTCAGCCCTGCACACTTTCAGTCTTGCTGCCTCCCTCATTCATTTAACGTTTAAATTGCAGCATGCTTGATACTTTGGAGCAATGTTAATAGGCACAATATAAATAGATACAATGTTAAAGATATATATATACATAAAATCGCAAAATGTGGCAAACTATAGAAATGTACATTGTAACCAGCTCTACCCTAATTCAAAAATGCTAAGGATGCTAGAGCCCTCCCTGGTGGCCCAACAGGTTAAAGCACAAGGCTACAAAGCTGTCCCCAGCCACTGTAACACAAGTTCCATTCCCAGCCCTGGAGGTGACCCACATGGAGCGGCAGACCTCTCCTGACACTGCTCCCTTCAGCAATGTACTTCACTCAATCTGCCTGTTCTGCTCCCAGCTGTTTCCGGTGAATCCTCTCAATACCCCAACACCTCTGGCCTGTACCCCAGTCTTGTATACATAAAAAGTAAATTTTTTTTTTAAATGCTCAGAACACCTACACCATTTCTGCAATAATTGTCATTTCAGTTACTGAGTGCTCCCATCCACTCGCCCAAAGTTTGAAGGAGTATTCGTCAGGCTTTAAATAATGCCACCGATTTCCCCAATGCTTGGCATTTCTATCTCCTAGTACACCAGGTGAGCTCTCTGTCATTTTATTTTAGGGTCTATGATAGTGTTTTTTAAATTGAGCTATAAATTGCATATAATAAGGACACAGTTCTAGAAAGTTTCTTGAGCTTTTGCAATTGCATACACCCATGTGAGCATTCCCGGAAACAAAATGCAGGACACAGCCATCTCTTTAGGGAGTTTTCCAGTGTCCTTTTCAGTTAATCTCCTTGGCCCCAACCAACTGTGGTGTGCTGGCTAATGTTTAACTTTTTTTTTTTTTTTTTAGAGAGAGAAAGAGGTGGACTTGTGATTTGGAGCATTTGCCCATGTCTGGGGTATTATGTATCCCCACCACAATATATTCCACATACCGTGAAAGGTAAAAGAAGACAAGCTGAACTACCCCTAACCCACAGATACCCTAGATCCTGATTTCTGTCTCCATAGATTAGTTTCACATGTTCCAGAGCTTCACAAACAGGGGCTTGTATTGTAGGTACTTTTTTTTGGGTACAACTCTTTTTGCTCAGCAAGATGTTTTTGAGATTCATCTGTGTGGTTGCATATAACAGTAATTTGTTATTTTTCCTTATTATATGATATTATGTTGCCTCTATTCTGGAAGTTGCCCTTCCTATTAAGAAATCAAATCTTTTCTAAAAATTACAATTGTTAGTTATCCTCAATTCCTACCCAGAGGCTCAGCTCACAACCACCTTTTTCATAAAGTCCAACTTTTCCTGTATCTGCCAGTTCCCTACTTCTTTCATTCCCAAATAGGCCCCACTTATTTCTGGCGTATGATCTTTGCTGTACTCTGATTCACATAGCTGTTCTTATGTGATGCTTTCCCTACTAGTTATGAAAGTGGATTTGTCTCCTTCTCTCCCAGGCAGCTCCTTGGATATGGTTGATAGTCCATACGTATGTGCAGCTGAATGAACCAAGTGTCCTCAGGGAGATATATTTCCTGCTAATCCCCTGATTCTCATCTCAACAGATGTGGAGTTTATAGCACAGCCTCACACCCTACTGAATCTTTACTAACAAGCACATTTTGCTCTACCAAAACTCTCCCTGTTACATATCTCTCTACTTATCATTGATTCCAATTACATCTTGCTTAGTATGTCTGCTCCCTGGTCCCAGAGACATGGGTGTCTCTTAAATTAATCCCCCACACCCCGGAAATAAGTTTCTAATAGCTTTGTTGATAGAGTCAATCCAAGGTGACATTTATCTTGTTTAGGTACAATCTGGTACTAATATCACATGTGTACACAGTTCCTATCTCAAAATGCACCCTGAACTTTATCTCTCTCACCTGTGCAATGGAGTAACTGAAAGAACGGCTGGTCAGACTCCTTTGAAAAGCCATTTAGCACCATCTAGAATATACTATAACCCTGCCAATTTTTCCCCTAGGCATATAACCTAGAAAATGCCAAGGAGATATGTACAATGATTTTCTTGATGACAAAAGTCTGGAAACCACACAACTGTCCATAATTGGAGAGATGAAAACTCATATTCTAGCATGGCTCATAAAAACAAATGTTACATAGCAGCAGGCTCCCAAATAACAACAAGGTAAACAAATGTTAGAAACACAAAGTTACAGAAGACTCTGACACCATTTCTTTTTTTTTCTTTTTTTTACAAAAGTTTATTTTTACATCATTTTGTACATTTTTTTTCCATCTCAATTGTAATCCCCGCGGGTTTCCCATCACCAAGTCACCCATGTGCCATCACCATAATCCCGTGCATTTCCCTCCCCCCAACCCGTTTTTGATCCCATTCCCCACTCCACCCCCGCAAAATGTCTCTGGTATATGGTTGTTCATTATTTTTGTTATTTTCCACCTGGACTCTGACACCATTTCAATGAAATAGGAAAAAAAAAGTCTTGGCATCATTAGCCATTAGGTAAATGTAAATTAAAACCACAGCAAGACTATCATGCCCCTATCAGAATGACTAAAATTTATATGACGATAATAGCAAGTGTTGACAAAGATGCAAGAGTCATTGGTGAGGTTATCAAATAATACAGCCTCCCTGAAAAGTGATTTGGCAGTTTCTTAGAAAGTTAAATACACCCCAGAGGACCCAGGTCTCCTTGGTCTTTGCCCAAAAATAATGAGCTTTTAGTTTCTCACAAAAATGTGAATAGAGATGTTTGTAAAGTTTTATTTTTACTAGACCAAAACCTGAAAACAACCTAAATGTTCTTCAACAGGTGAATTTAAACAAAACAAGGCTTGATAAAATGTGAAAATTAAAGTTGGAGCTAGGATGACCAGTAGAGGGCGGTCGTCCACATTTTTTTTTCTCCCCCCACCACCCACCTCATTTGCTTACGCTTGTCTTCCTTGTCTGCCCTCAGAAAGTAGCCCATGAGCTCACACTTCCAAACAAGGAAGTCATCTACTGCACCAGGGAAGGTTTATCCTGCCTGGCAACAGCTACATCAATGAGAAGCACCACCATCCAGCCAACTGGAGTCCTCACTGCCCCCATTTTTTCTATAAAACCCAGTTGTCCTGAGTTGGGGTTTTTTTTTTTTGGGGGGAGGGTTATGTTTTGCCTATTCATTATGTGCCTATTCCAAATCATGACTTTTTTAAAAAGATTTATTTATTTATGCACAAAGAACTGGAGTACAGGCCAGAGGTGCAGGGGTAGAAAGAGGATTCACCAGAGAGAGAGTGGGGAGCAGAACAGGCAGATCCACTGAAACACACTGCTGAGGGGAGCAGTGAGCAAGACAGAAGGGGTCTGCTGGGCCATGTGGGTCACGTCCCTTGGCCAGGGATCAAACTTGTGCTGAAGTGGCTGTGGCTAGCTTCGTAGTACTGTGCTTTAACCTAGTGTTACTAGGTTACTACTGTGCTGTAACCGAGTGTTGTGCCACCAGGGAGGGTGCTCTAAATCATGAATCATATGGTTATTCCTGAGTAACCTTCTGTTGAGAAGTTGGCTGGCTATTTTTATTTAAAGTAGAACAAGTAAATAAAACTGTGTGGAGTAATTCCATACAATGGAATAATACTTAATAATTTATTTTAATTTTTTAAATGTATATATTCAGAACTGGGGTACAAGCCAGAGGTGCAGGGACAGTGAGAGGATTCACCAGAGACAGAGTGGGGAGCAGAACAGGTTGACTGACCAGTACACTGCTGAGGGGAGTGGCCGGCAGGTCAGGAGCGGTATGCAGGCCATGTGGATCACCTCCTGGGCCGGGGATCGAACTTGCACTGAAGCATCTGCAGCGAGCTTCCAGTGCTGTGCTCCCTCTTGTACCACCAGGGAGGGCCCTACCTAGTAATTTAAAGAAACAAACTATGGCTCCACAAAAACAAGACAAAACTTGGGAGAATCTCAAACATCATTGAAAAAAGGCATCTCTAGAAGTTATATAGATTATGGCTCAATTTATATGACATTGTTTTAATGACCAAATCATAGTCATGAGAACAGATTGGAGATTGCCATGGATCAGGATCTGGGGAAGATTGTGACTATAAGGAGTTTCTTTGGGGCAAGGGAAATGTTCTGTAGTGTGATTACAGTGGTGGTCACACCAATGTGAACATGTGACAAAATTTCACAGAGTCATATACATGTCCCCCACTCCCTCAAACAAGGAGTTCATGTATAAACCAGTGAGGTCAGAATAATTTCTGTATATCAGTGTGAAGTCCCAGATTTTCAACATTGTGTTCTGGCTACATAGAATGTTACTTGCGTGGGGGAAGCTGATGAAGGGCCCAGGTGAATGTCTGTATATGTGTGTGTGTGTGTGTGTGTGTGTGTGTATACACACACATATATATGTATATATATTGCGTATTTGATGTGAGCCTATATATATTGCATATTTGATGTGAGCCTACATTATATATATATATACACACACACGTGTGTGTGTGTATATATACACACACACATATATATATATATTGCATATTTGATGTGAGCCTACATTTATTTCAAAATATAAAGTTCAAAAATACAAGGCTAATATGGCAGTTACTCAAATAAATAAATAAATAAACAACCAGAACTACCCTATGGCTCAGCATTTCCACTCTGGGCATACAAAGAAGAGGATTGAAAACAGGGATTCAAACAGACATTTATTCTCCCATATCACAGCACGATTCATAACAAATGGAAGGTGGAAGCAACCCAGATGTCCATCAGTAGGTGAATGGATAAGTAAAGAGTGGCATATATATATATATATATATATATATATATATATATATATATATATGCAGGGGAATATTATTCAGTCATGAAAAGGAAGGAAATTCCATCATAGGCTACAACTTGGATGGGTCTTGAGGACATGATGCTCAGTAGAATAAGCCAGACACAGAAGGGCAAATCCTGTGTGACCCACTCCCAGGAGGGCCCTAGTGGAGTCACATCCAGAGGGACAGGAGGTAGAAGGTGGTGCCAGGGGCTGGGGGGAAAAACAAGGGCTAGTATTTACTGGAGACAGAGTTCCAGTTGGGGAAGAGGAGAAAGTTCTGGAGCTGGAGGGGAAGATGGTCACACAACAACATGGATCTGCTTTGTGCCATTGAGCTGTGTACTTAAACATGGTTAAATCAGCAAATTTTACATTATATATTTTATCATACTAAGTTAAAAAAATTAATGATGGTGAAAAAGGGAAAAACTACACCTTGTGATATAAAGGGATACAAAGTGTGGTTAATGGTCTGACAAAACCTCTGAGTTCCTGAAAAGCAGGAGACTTGCCTTCCTGGCGTCCCTGGTCACCAGTGCAGTGCTGAACATACCGCAGGTGAGTCCAGACAAGAAGGAAAAATTAAAGTTACCTGAAAGGATTCAGGGCATAATGATGCTGTGTGACCACTAGGACTTGTTGATTTACCCCAGCTCAAAGCCTGGTCCCTCCAGTCACTGGATATATTTTTAAAGATTTATTTTATTTATTTATACATACAAGAGCTGGGATGCAGGCCAGAGGTGTGGGGAGTTGAGAGGAGTCACTGAGACAGAGTGGGGAGCAGAACAGGCAGTGCACTGAAATCCACTGCTGAGGAGAGCAGCAGGGAGACAGGAGAGGTCTGCTGTGGGTCAGTCCCTGGCCTGGGATTGAACTCATGCTGCAGTGGCTGTTGATAGCTTCCTAGTGCTGAGACTTAACCCCTTGCGCCACCAGAGAGGCCCCAGTGACTGGATATTTTCCTGCTAAGTCCAGTGGAATCCTCATGAGACATTTCCCAGGAATTCTTATTTTTAGCAAATGCTGAGTCTCCCACTAGAACTCCAGAAACCATTTTGAGCTAGTTGCGAGAGACTGCAACTGACCAACTGACCATCCTCCCTCATGAAGTTGAAGGAAAAACACAGGTTTCTTTAAGGACCTTAGTAGTGTTGTGCTCATGCCACACAAGGGCCATTAGTTAGATTTTCAGGAATCTCAAGAGCTGGTTGTTAACACTTATTAAAAATTAAATGGGATAAAAATGCAATGAAATAAGTTATACTAAAAATGAAGGTAGTATACCTTGCTAGTGGAAAGGTAACTTGGTGCTGTCAGGCTGTGGAAAAAATAGGGTGATTCCTCAAAAAGTTAAACAAATTTACCGTATTATTCAGTAATTCCATAATCAGTTCTATGCCCAAGGAACTGAAATAGGTCTTGAATAGATATTTCACTCCCATAGTCAGAGCGGCACAAGTCATGGCAGCTAAAAGGTAGAAACAACCCAAGCATCCATCAACAGGTGAATGGATAAACAAAGGTGGTCCACCCATGCCATGGAATATTATTCAGCTATGAAAAAGAGTGAATGTACAATGCAGATTAACCTTGAAAACATTATGCTCAGTGAGAGATATCAGGTTCAAAGGAATTGCTGTGAAATGTTCATAACAGTCTCATACACAGAAATAATGTATAAATATTTTCTCCCATCCAGGATAGTGTCTTTAAGCTACTTATGTTTTTTCACTGTGTGAAAGCTTTTTAATTTGAGACAATCCTGTTCTCCAATATCTGACACCCCAAAACCTACTTTATGTTTTCCCAGATGAGCACTCACATTGCCACCAACTTCTAACTGTGCCAATAAAACTTGTCCAGAAGAAATGAAGTCAAATTGGGATTTTCATGTAATATCATAATCTTCCTGATCAAAGTCTCAATCTCAAGGGTTCTAGAAAGAGCTATGACTTTTTTTTTTTTTACAGGGGCAATAAAAACAATCTGGGCTTGGCAAGATCAGATAGGTGTATACAGACTTCTCTTTCAAGGTCAGCACTCAAGCAACCTTCAATCTCTGGAATGTTTGTCAGTGTGATTACTGTGTTCCTTCTGCAGTGCTCCCAATACTGTTTGGATAATTTAGCACATGGAGAGTCCCTCACAAATATGGAGCCTTGAAAACTCATTTCAACCCTCTGGGCCTCCGTTTACCCTTTTTCAACATGATAAGGGGACAGGGCTCTGCAAACCTTGCTTCGAGGGTCAGGTGGTCTCTCTCTACACAGTCCTACTTGGCTGTGTGGAATTCAAGCAGTCATGGACTGCACTGACAATGGCCACCCCAATCGGCTGCACCACAGAAGCTCAGTGTGTGGTGGGCTGTACCCTCCAGGTCTCTCTAAACATGAAATCACTGATGGATGCATTTCCCAGGACATAGCCCCCCCAGTAAGTGATGCCTGACTCCACTCTCTGCTGTTAAAGCAGCAATGCAATCACAGGCAATAAAAATAGGCAAATGGAATGGCTTTCGCCAGTTTGAGTTTGATGTATATTTTAGTGTTAGAAAATATTCCCAGGGCCTCCCTGGTGGCACAAGGGTTAAGTCTCAGCACTATGAAGCTGTCCACAGCTACAACAGCCTGAGTTTGTTCCCAGCCAAGGAGTGAGCCACAGGGTGCAGCAGACCTCTTCTGTCTCCCCACTGCTCCCCTCAGCAATGTATTTCAGTCAGTCCACCTGTTCTGCTTCCCATTCTGTCTCTGGTGAATCCTTTCACCTCCCCCCACCCCACCTCTGGCCTGCACCCCAGCTCTTGTATACATAAATAACTAAATCTTTTTTAAAAGAGAAAATATTCCCAGTTTTAAAAAAAGATTTATTGATGCATCCAGAACTAGGGTACAGACTAGGGGTGCAGGGGTGGTGAGAGAGTTCACCAGAGACAAAGTGGGGAGCAGAACAGACAGATTGACAAGTACACTGCTGAGGGGAGCAGGGGCAGGTCAGGAGAGATTGGCTGAGCCAAGTGGGTCACTCCTTGGCCTTCCTGGCTGGGGATTAAACTTGTGCTGAAGTGGTTGGGTCTTGTGGCTAGCTTCAGAATGCTGCACTTCAACCCACTACACCACCAGGGAGGGCCGCCTTTTCCCAGTTTGTTTACTTTTTAACCATTGAAGAAGATATACAACTCATTTTAAACCTGAAAGCCCTACAAAGGCAGGCAATAGATTGAATTTGGCTCATGGTTGGCCAACTCCTAGTGAGGGATTGGTGGCATCAGACTGGATGGCATTTGGGGCATACAACATGCCAGTGTTTTTTTATTACCAAGCTCAGTGAATAACTTCTCCCATGTTTCATTCATTCAGCATACTGTTCTTGGACCCCCGCTAGGCACCAGGCATCTGTCCGATTAACAATGGTGAACCAAATACAGTTCGTGTTCTCAGAACTCACAGTGAGGGAGACATAGGCTATGAACAAGGAGGTAATGAATACTTCTAATATCAGTAAGTGGCATGGAGGAAAATAAAACTAGGAGGAACAAGGCCAGAAAGTGTGGGTAGGGGAGGCTGCTGTTTCAATGGGTGTCAGAAAAGATCTCACTGAGAAGGTGACATTTGGGAGAAATGTGGGAGTGTGCCCACAGTGACAGGGAAGCGGAAAGGGAACGGTAGGTGCAAAGGTCCTGGGGCAGGATGGTGTCCGTGGTGTAGGAGGAACAGCGAGGAAACCCCAGAGAACTGGAGCAGAGTGAGGGAGGGAGTCAGGAAAACCGCTCTGCTTGTGAATGTCGGGGTGGGAGAAAGAGAAAAGCCAGGGACATTCCTCAACTTTGACCTGAAAATGTTTCCTGTCAGTGAAATGGGAATAGCAGCGGAAGGGATGGCTTTGGGAGAAGACAGGAGCTCAGTTTGGGCTGTGTTGAGTCTGAGGTGCTTGTGCAATCCCCGTGCACACGGAGACCCCCAAAAGGCAGCTGCATACACAGGTCACTTCCCAACCATCAGCAGTTAACTTTGAAAAGGAGATCAGACTTCTAGAAAGGCAGACACAGCACAAGTATTCCCATTGACAGTAGGAACCAAGATTATCCATTTGGAATTTAATATCTCACCTCTGATAGCCTGGAGAGATAGCACTGGGCTTACAGCGATTCACTGCCTTTTGGGAGGAAGAATAGGCAGGACATTGTTTAATGTCAGTGAAGGGATCAATAAAGAGTTGTGATATTCAGTGTTTGATAAATATTTGATGGCAGAGGTGAATGAATGATGAGTAAATGAATGAAGACAACGAAAGCGAGTGATTTATGTTCCAAGAAGTCCCTGACACAGCTGGCGTGGATGCCTTCACCCAAGACAACTTTTTTTTCCCCTGCTGCGTCACTGATGTTCTACTCACAGTCCCAGAGGCCATGGCTGCCTCCCCCCTCCCTTGACCCACATAGCGTATATTAATTCTATTTCACAGACAAAGAAACAGAGACCAGGAGAGGCAACATGAAGTGATCAAGAGTTAAAACTGACACTCGAACCCAACTCAGTGCTCAAGGCCCCATTATTTAAAAAGAGAAGCTTTCTAGCAAATTTTCTAGGATGCCATGCAACTGTGACAGATGGAATCAACAACAGAATCAGAGCAGATCAAGGAAGGTTGAATATGGTGGGTGGGCCGGTTACGGTTACCGTCTAACAAGTGACTCTCCAGAGAGGAGAGACTCTGAAATTGCAGCCTTTGCTCTTTCCAGTGGTGTGAGTACCCCCAACATGGATCATTTCAAGCCACCCACATGATGTAATTGAAGATGGAGTTAGGGTCGTTCATCATTGGGTCTCATCAGAGCACATCACTCTACTGCTTGTCTTATTTGTCCCCCAAAGCATCCTCTGTCCCCTCCTTTCCTTCTATTTCTTTACTGTAAAGTACAAGCCAGTCCCTGGAGATGTGACATGAAAAGATAACCTGGTGGAAATACTTTGTGGGAGAAGTAATGATGTGCTGTATGTTGGGGAGGAAGCTGATTTTCTCCTTTTAAGTCTGCAGGCTGGAAAAGAAATCGACACAAGAGAGATTAGCAAGAGAAAAGACCAGCCTCAATTACAGGTAAAAGGAAGCCCTCACATATAAAATAATGGAATTACTCATGTGGTGGGTCACTCCAGTGGTTATGAAACCTCTAGGCAGGAGGCAATAAGTTTAGGAGGGAAAAACAGAATAAGGAATGTTGCAACTTAAAGAAAAAGGAATTTTGCGGAGTTCATTTACAGATATGGGGAAAACAGATCTTGTGAGACTTAATTTGGGACGAATGCTTGTAAGGGCTTTGCTGGCCACCACAGGAATTGTTTGTTTTAAGTAGGTAGATAATTAGGCAAAACACAATTCTTAGCTTCTCTACTTCACTGCTTCTATTTCAAAAATAATCCCCACACCCTTCAAGCTCATCCTGGGGCAGCCTGCCTTTGCCCCCAATACACACAAAGGCAAGGCCTCAGACTAAAAGCACAGATGAAGGGTTGTGCAGAGATGGAAAAGTGTTGTGGAGAGATGGTCTTTGGAAAGTAGCAAGACTGCTCAGATTTGTTAACGTCTTTGGCACCAGCGGGTTTAAATCACTGAGAACCGTGCAAGTGTGTAAAGCATAATGGGAAAGTGGGAGCTTGGCCCCAAAAGGTGGAAGCCCCGAGGCCTTGAAGGGTGTGGGTGGAGGGGGACTTCCGGAGTCAAGACTGGGAGGAGGCGCCAAGACAACCTCCCACTCCCCAGAAGATCGTGCGGAAGAGGGAGCGGACCTGTCTCCCGGGAGGTTGAGGCAGTACTTGTAGAGCCCACTAGAGGGCGTCAGGGACTGGGCGCCAGCGACGTCTCCACGCCCAGGCCCGTGTGGCCTGGGTGTGACCAAGTAGGTCTGGAAGCAGCAGGCAAGGGCGCAAGTCTTGAACCTGGAGGCTTCCTTTCAGGTTTCAGTCGAGGAGACAGACGGGCTGACAAATGAGAGCAGGAACCTGCAAGCGTTTTCTTAAAGGACCCTAGAGAAGAGAGCTGGAGCGCAGCGTCTCCCCAGAGGTGCTCAGTTCCCCTGTCCAGTCCCCAGGCAGGCCTAGGTGAACGGACGTGGCTGCAAGCCAGTGAAATTGTGTTCTTGGAGGCTGAAAGTTGAAATTTCTTAACATTTCCCTGTGTCATAGACAATTTTTTTCTCTATTTTTTAAAATGCAAAAATTTAAAACTTTTAGACTACAGGGCCATAAAGAAGGGTAAATTGGCTTAAAGGGATCAGTTATATGGTGAAGGGTGGAATTAGACTTTTAGGGGCAAACATAATGGGATGCATACACATACTGACTTGTAATGATGTTACGCCAGTAATGTAACGCCCGACAATGTTACAAACCAGTGATGTTAAATGAAAGTCATTTTTAAAATGCCATAGTTACTTTTAACCCTGAGCTGGTAGAAGATCAGACAGTCTGTGGGGGCTGTAGTTGGTCAGTGGGCTACTATTGATAGGGAATATTTGATACTTGCTGGATGTCAGGACTAAGTACTAAAAAGCTGTGGCTTATGTAGCACATTTAACAACCAGAGGAGATCACCCTTCTTTTCTTTTTTAAGATTTATTTATTTATGCATACAGAGCTGGGGTACAGGCCAGAGGCGCAGGGGCGGTGAGAGGATTCACCAGAGACAGAGCGGGGAGCAGAACAGGCCGACTGAAGGAGCACACTGCTGAGGGGAGCAGTGGGCAGGCGAGGAGAGGTCTGCCGGGCCAACTGGGTCACCTCCGGGGTAGGGACCGAACTCATGCTAAAGTGACTTTAGCTTCTTAGTGCTGTGTTTTACCCGCTGTGCCGCCAGGGAGGACCCCAACGTCCCATCCTCCCACCCTTCTTTTATGTGATAGAGGTCACAGTAATAATTATGCAAAGCAACAAACACCATTAATGGCCAGGGAAGAACCACAGAATGATTTTTTCTTTTAGAACTTCATGTTTTCTTTTAGAACTCTAGCAATGTACACAAGATAAAGTCCACTAGAGGGGGAAAAACAGTAGACAAATGCTGTTTAATTCCACTACCAAATTTTTTAAAGAAAACCTTATCTTTACATATGATGTGTCACAGTCATAAATAATATTACAGTCTAATAACAAGTAAATACAATTGACCCTTGAACAACACAGGGGTTCAGAACACCAATCCCTGTACAGTCAAAAGTCACCCTACCTTTTGACTCCCCCCAGACTTAATTATTAATAGTTTGCTGTGTACTAGAAATCTTACTGATAACATAATCAGTTGATTAACACATATTTTGTGTGCTATGCATTTTATATTCCTACAATAAAGTAAGCTCGAGAAAAGAAAATGTTATTAAGAAAATCATAATCATGTACAGGACTGTATTACAACTATTTTTAGATATTCCATATCTATGTATGACAGACTGTATTATATCAATGTACATCATGTGTTTACAAGAAGAGCTTCGATAAGTGGGGGTACACAGTTCACCCCCATGATGTTAAGTGTCAACTGCACTCACATTTGGAAAAATAAAAACCAATTTAAAGAAAGGAGATATTTATATTGGAAAGACATGGCACAGACTCTGTAAAGATATTCTGTGTTTGAATTAAAATTTGAGATAACCAAACAAAAATATTATAATTTGCAGTTTGGCACACTATTTAAAATGTATTTCTTTACTTTTAAAAAGATTGATTTATTTATGCATACAGAACCGGGGTACAAGCCAGAGGTGCAGGAGCTATGAGAGGCTTCACCAGGGACAGAGTGGGGAGCAGAACAGGCCAACCAACGAAGTACACTGCAGAGGGGAGCAGTGGGCGGGTCAGGAGAGGTCTGCTGCGCCCCATCGGTCACTCCCTGTCTGGGGATCAAACTCGTGCTGAAGCGGCTGCAGCTAACCTCATAGAGCTGCACTTCAACCCACTGCACCACCAGGGAGGCCCTAAAATTTACACACAAATAGAAACTCCAAGTAGTGAGATACAATAAAGAAGTGAATTCTTTTCCTTTGTGATTAAAGTCACTGGGCCTTCACAGTTTATTTGGAATCTGTTTGAACACAAAACTGGGTAATCACATGGTCATGGAAATCTGAACTGTGCCCTGGGAGAGCACAAAAGATTGGCGCCCACTCATTGGGAACCCACTCTTCCAGTGCACCTGCACGTGGGCCCTGCGTGTGCCCAAGCCACGGTACAGCATGGAACTCTCCAAGGTCACTGTCATGTAGAAATGCTTCGTGTGAGACACATAATACAAAAGCTGATTCAGACTCCCCACAGTGAACTATTCACACAACCATAGCGATGGTTTAGATCAGAGTTGGCAAGTGGCTTGCGGGTCAAATTCAGCCTCATGACCTTTTGGTAGGAGTTAAGGGTGCTTTTTTAACTGGTTGGGGGGGGGAATCAAAAGGAGGATGGTATTTTATGATGTGAGAAAGGATAGGAGTCAAGTTGCACGGGCCTGAGCTGCCACAGGGAGCCAACTAGCTACCACCCGAGCAGAAAAGCTGAGAGTATTTACTACCATGCTTCCTGACAGGAAAAGTCTGCTGATCCTTTGTTTAGAAAACAAACACTTTTCTTAGGGGAAAAGTAATTTTTAAAGATTTATTTATTTATACATACAAAACTGGGGTGTAGGCCAGAGGTGGGGGGGTGAGAGGATTCACCAGCGACAGAGCGGGGAGCAGAGCAGGCAGATGCAGGCAGACGGACGAAGTACACTGCTGAGGGGAGCAGTGAACAGGCCAGGAGAGGTCTGCCGCGCCCTGTGGTCACCTCCCTGACTGGGGATTGAATTCAGGCTGCAGTGGCTGTGATAGCTTCATAGTGCTGCGCTTTAACCCATAGCACCACCAGGGAGGGCCCAGGATAATGTATTTTAATTTGTCACTCTTCAGAATCGTTTATACATGATGACGATTTTTTCAAAGTGGAGTGGGAGTTATTACCATGTAGTGGCATTGCGCCACACAATGTACCCCTTTGTCAGAGCTGTTCCCCGATCCCACCGCTTCTCTATCACTACGTATGGGGAAGAGTTTCTTGGGTCTTTGTTGTTCTCACTCCGAGGCACAGAGGGGCACATGACTTGCCAGGGTGCCCTCTCCTGACCTCCAGACCAAAATGCTTTGGGCATGACAATGGGAGTTTTATAAGTTGGGGTATTTTTGGAAGTTCAGTTTATCTGTGTACTTAGCATAGAGTCTGCTCAATAAATATTAGCTTTGGTTTGAATCAGGCAGGCATTTCCACCCCCAAGCTGAGCTATGAGGAGTGGCATTATTTTTCTCTGAGAAAAATAGTCAAGAAAGTGGGGTGTTCAGAGGATTCAGTGTATAATACGAGCTCTCCAGACACACGAGCTTAAATGCAAATTGCCTGCAAAAAATAAACCTAATCAAAGGTGAGAAATCACTTCCTTTTTAATCCTTTCTTAAGCCTTCTGATTGCATCAAGAAGCTTTCCTTTGGGTGCTGCTGGGTCTGTAATGCCTACTTGCTAATTTATCTTTTTAACCGAGTCCCTTAATCCAGAATCTTCCATAGACAACAGTAACTGCCCAGAAGTTTACAGCATTGTTTATTTTCCTTTGCATCTGTATCAGTTACTTCCATGCTGGTTGGCAAAATGTTCTCCGATATTATAATGCATCCTTTTAAGATAAATTTGTTGAAGAAAAACAGGTTAGTAAAATCTTCAACCTTTGTTTGGACTTCACTTTTTTCTTTCAATACATTTATTTTCAAAAGACACTTTCTAAGATGGCAGATTGAGACTAATATCAGATGCCCCAGAGAGAAAGTAAGCGTACAAAGAAATGCAATCACTTCCTGTGGAAGCAGTTGTAGACCAGGCTGGGAGAGTCTTCAAGTATATTCTGGCCTGGAGATGCAAATCTTGAGAACCTGGGTGTTCCCGGGGAGCTCAACCTGCTGCAGGAAGGAAATTCTGGGCCTAACAGTGTTCCTGATACCAAGAACTGAATTTCAGAACTGTCTTAAGCTTTCCACGCACGCTGACCTCATTACGTAAATGGACGGGGTTTGCCCTATGTGGGGATTTCTCCATACACCCACCCCGCCTGGCCCAAGACTCCAATCGGATGGCATTCCTGGTAGATTTCCCTGTGATTAAACATTAACCCTCCTGTTTGACAAAGTTTTATATAACCTTTAGATCAATAGCCATATTTTACAGGTGGGGAAACAGTCTCAGAGGGGAGAAATGACTTTGTGGTTTACAGCAAAGTTTGTGACTGAACAAGAGCAGGACGCATGTGTCTTGACGTCTAGTCCAGAATGTGACAATGCACAAAGCAAGAATTAGTTACAAAATGTTTGTAATGAAATTGACACCCTAGGATCTCAAGGTGCATTTTGAGTTGTGGGGTTCACTCTGCAAATGTGTGTGTAGCCACAGGGATGGAGGGAGGACTGTTCTCAGGGTTTGGGGCACAACAGTGACCAAGGTGGGTGGGTCCCTACTTTCTGGTGTAAAGACACGTGACCAGCGCAGTGTGCTCGGGAAGGTGACTGACACACTCGGGTTTCATAACAGCTTGGAGAAAGTGTTATGGGTCAAATTGTGTCCCCCAAATTATTTTGGAGTCCTAACTTCCTCCCCCCCAGGACCTTAGAATGTGACCATCTTTCTTTATGATGATGTAGTCGAGTTACATCGCGGCCATAAGGGGGGGTTCTGGTCCAATACAAAGGATGTCCTTCTGGAAGAGGGGACTTTGGATACAGAGGTAACCACGCCGGGGCAGGGGGGGACCACCACGTCCCGAATCAGAGAGAGACTGTCATCAGCATGTCAGGGCGAGGCTTCAGAAAGAGCCAACCCTGCCCATATCTTGATCTTGGACTTCAAGCCTCCGGAAGCAGAGGTGATAAATGGTAGTTACTTGAGAATTAATTCCCGGAAATGTCTCCTGTACCCCACTGTGTGTTTTTCTTTTCAGAATGTCCTGGGGTGAAATCTGAGAAAACACCCTCCTTGGGCTCTACCCCCGCTACCCCCACCTCGGGAGAGAAGTTGATATGACCACCTGGTGGAGGCCTCCTGTGTCCCGTCCTGATGAGACAGTCCACCGGCCCTTGGACCCACTGGTCGTAAAGCAATCACCAGGATGAGGGCAGCTGGACCTGGGGGGGATGGTAGGACACGCCAGAGCGACGTGGTCTGGAATGTGAGTGGCGGACAGTGTGTTCTCTTAGCTGGTCAAGGCTTGAGGCCCCCAAGAAGTCCCATGGGGGCACCTCATTCTAAATCTGGGGGACCATCTTCCTACATGAGCAGAGAATGAACCCTGGACACCAGCGATGGCGAAGTCTGACATGCTGGTTGTTCTAGCCTTGACCACAAACATGTCCACCCGGTAGAAACTTCTAGAGCCACTGTAAGAATGACAGTAACACTTTTCTCACCCTGGAGCAAGGACCTCAGACACCTCCCTGTTCCCACCCCCTCACTGTTTCCAGCTCCATGTGCCTTTCTGCTCTCCTGCCTCAGGACCTTTGCACTGGCTGTTCCCTTTGCTCAGAACATTCTTCCCTGCATGTCCACCTGACCTCAGCCATGTCTTTGGGGTGAGGCCTGATCACCTTATATAAAATGAATCACTGCTCGTGCTCCCCATCTCTCTTTTCTACTTCAGTTTATTTTTTTTTTAAGATTTATTTATTTATGCATACAAGACTGGAGGACAGGGGAGGGGAAGAGAGGACTCCCCAGAGACAGAGTGGGGAGCAAAACAGGCAGATTGACTGAAACACACTGCTGAGGGGAGCAGTGGGGAGGCAGGAGAGGTCTGCTGTGCCCTGTGGGTCAATCCCTGGCTGAGGACTGAACTCGTGCCACAGTGGTGATAACTTCACAGTGCTGACTTTATTATTTTTTTCAAAGATATATTTATTTATACATTCAAGAACTGGGGTATAGGTCAGAGGTTCAGGGCATGAGAAGATTCACGAGAGACAGAGTGGGGAGCAGAACAGGCTGCTGAGGGGAGCAGCAGGGAGACAGGAGAGGCTCTCTGCGCCCTGGGGGTCACTCCCTGGCCTGGGGTCCAACTCGAGCTGCAGTGGCTGTGGGCAGCTTCAAAGCACTGCGCGTTAACCTGTTGTGTCTCCAGGCCCTCGACTTCAGTTTTCTATACTGTCTCTTCATTTAATTCACCTCCTTGATCAAGTACAAATGATTTTCTTAGTGTCGGTCTTCTTCCACGGGAACAGCGGCTCCGTCAGGGCCGGGCATGAGACACCATTTGTCATGTTCCCAGTGCACACAGTAGGTGCTCAACAGAGTGGTTGCAGGAATGAATGAGTGAGAATGTCCTTCCAAACTCTCCAGACTCTCGTCCAGCATGGTATTTAGAGACCCTGGTTCAGACCTCCTGGGTTCACCCACCCCTGTAAATTCCAGAGTATACTTCAGAGCATGATGTAAGAGAGAGATGGGGCAGCTTGGGGATTAGGTGCTAATCAGTTGGTATTGCCCAAGAGGCGATCACAGTTCCCCGGTCCCCCAGGCCCTAGCCTGTCCCTGCCACACCCATGTCACAAGGGTTTTACTCACTGCTTGGCCTGGCCAAACCCAGGGGAGGGTCTGGGAGAGGAGGAGCAGGAGGAGGAGCAGGAGGAAGAAAAGGAGGAGGACTCCTCAAGGCATGGCTGTTCCTGTACACCCTCCTGGTTCCCTCTCTACCCGAGCTTGAGGGACGCGTAGGGAGAGCCTGGGGTAAAAAGCCAAAGGGAAGGGGAAGCGACTTGCGGACAAGGGACTAGCCCGCCTCTGGCACAGGGGACCTGGGCGTTTTCCCAATGGCGGCTGACTCATGGACAGCCACAGTGAGTCATCAGCCCTTATTAGTCCCTTTGTCCTCCGGTGGGAATGGGGACTCTCCTTGTGATCACATTTGTGCTGGGGCCAAAGGTCTGAGATAGCCGGAAAGTGACAGGGTGTGTGTGGAGGAATGGGGGGGGGGCATCTGCCCAACATCTCAGGGTGGGGGCTGCCTGAGGCTGCAACCATGACAAGGGCCGGATTTTGAGACGTGACTGAGCAGGCTCTTCTGAGCCCGTCATGAACATTAACTCACGGAATCCACCCAACAACCTGGTGAAGCAGGTCTGCAGGGCCCCGTTTTACAGATAAGGAAACCGAGGCAGAGAGAAACAGCGTTTCATGCGTAAGCATCCATGGAGAGTGGCAGAACCGGAATGCAAATCCTGGTCCCACGTGACCCAGTATAGACCCCAGAAAAACCCTCTGTCATGTTCAAGTTTCTAGCAGCTGCGTTTACAAAGTACTGAGGGCTCATCCCGGGTGGCACAGAGAGTTAAAGTGTAGCACTATGAAGCAGTCACAACTGCCTCAACAGTGAACTTCGTCGATCTGCCTGTTCTGCTCCCCACTCTGTCTCGGGTGAATCCTCTCAACTGCCCCTGCACCTCTGGCCTGTACCGCAGTTCTGTATGCATCAATAAATACATCTTTGGAAAAAAAAGAAACAGGCAGATGGACTGAAATCCACTGCTGAGGGGAGCAGTGGGGGGCCAGGAGAGGTCTGCTGTGCCCTGTGGGTCACTCCCTGCGTAGGGAATGGACCAGTGCTGCAGTGGCCGAGGCCAGCCTTGCAGTGCTGCGCTCCAACCCGTTGTGCCACCAGGGAGGGCCCTCCTGATACAAATATTGATTGGGAGGCTACCATGTGCCAGATACTGGGATAGATGCGCAGCAGATCTTCTCAAGATCGTTGTAATGTTTTGCAGATGAATCCTGGCTCTCCCCACTCCGCATACCTCCCTCTTTCTGACTAGCTAAGAACCTGCACCAATGTTTGATTCAAGTAAGGAACAGAAGACATTTTTGTTGAATGAGATCATTAGTGAATATTCATATTCCCTAAAGTATATCTCTCTGTCTAGCACAGACTAGACGTTCAATAATAATAAATGTTTGTTGAATGAATGTACCCCATGACAAAACGAAATAGTGTGTTGGATGATGCTAAGTGTCTGTGAGGCATAAAGCAGAACAGGGATGGAGACAGATAGGGACAGAGATGCAATTAGAGCTGCACCTGTCTCCCACAATGAACAGCACCTTCCTTCCAGGGCCTTGGGTGCAAATTTAAGGAGGATGCCATAAAAATTCTGTCTCCTTCCCATCTGCCTACTTCCCTTCCTCTTCCCCTCCTTTTTTTCCCTTTCCATTTTAACAGGACAAGTTCATTAGGCAGCAGGTGGACCAGAGAGCTGCCGCTGCTTTGCAAAGGGAAAAGGCTTGTGAAAAGAGACACCTGCTAAGTCACAAGTCACAGGTCGGCAGGGCTGCGGCTTCCTTTCCTTTTTTTTTTTTTTTTGTTCTCCCTCCCCTCCCTATTTCTTTCCTTCCTCCCCTCCTTCTTTGCCACAATACACAGATATATAGTGCACCTGCATGATGCCTATGACATTTCTATTAACCCCATATAAAATGAGGTGGGGTCCCCAATAGAGGAGTATTAGGTTGTACTATCTGGGTTTGCATGACAAAGTCATTTGAGAGCTCAGAGTGTGTCCCTGAGTTTAGTGATGCGTGGCCATCCACTCATGTAACCACCACCAAAAATAAGACAAGGTTGGACCCCCCGGTGATGTGGAGGTTAAGTCTCAGCATATCGGTGAACTGAGTTCGATCCCTGGCCTGGGAGCTGACTCACATGGCTCAGCAGACCTCTCTTGTCTCGCCCACTGCCCTCTTCAGCAGTTGATCCATCTGTTCTGCTCCCTACTCTGTCTCTGAGGAATCCTCTCTCACGCACCCCCACTGTACCTGGCCTGTACCCTGGTTCTTCTATGCAAAAAGCCACAGCATATTTTCACTACTCTAGCTCCTTCACGTCCCTACTCACCCAATTGTCCACTCTATGCCAGGCAGCACTTTCTGCATCAAAGATGACTTTGTCCAGGTTGCTAGAAGGAATCATACAGTGTATTCTTGTGACTGACTCCTTTTAGCACAGTGTGTTGAGATTCTGCAGTGTACCGCATACATTTGTAAGTTATTCCTTTTAATGGGTGAGTAATAGTTCATCGTGTGGTTATACTGGTTTGTTCGTCTGTTCTCCTACTGAGTTGTTGCCAGCTTGGAAACTCCTAAGGACATTCATGCACAAGTCCTTCTGTGGACATTTGCATTTCTTTTAAGTAAGTTCCCAGAAGTGATATTGCTGAGTCATATGGTAAATGCATGTTTTTTTTTCTTCTAGGTATTTTAAAAATTAAATTTACTTATTTTCTTACATCACCACAGACCCTTGTGCTCTTCCCTGCCCCTCTGCATTAATTTGATGAGAGAGTGCCCACTTTCCTAAAGTTTCTCAAAGTGGAATGGGTTGGACTATCTTGGTACCCACAAACAGTGGGTGAGTCCAGTTACCCTACATCTTCCACCAGCCTCTCCTGTTATCTGTCATTTTTTGTTTTTAAATGATTCTAGTGGGGGATCTTTAGATGTTTTCATATGGCAGAGATGGTTCAGAATAAGTCAAGTAAGAATTAAAAACAAAACTCAGTGTGAACACAATTATGTTGAGTAAAGCCTACAAATTCTGTCCCCTCCAGCAGCCTTACAAAGCACTGTAAAGGCTCTGATAAGGTCTGTAAACAAAGCCACAATGTTCCTTTACCTTGTGTGCTCAGCTTCTACTATAGGCTGTATCTCATTCTTAAGTATATTGGTGGACTCTATCCTGAATAGGGCTCTTGGACCCAATTTCCAATGTGGGGTGTGTGTGTCTATGTGTGTGTGTGTGTGGGGGGTTACCCACACATTCAACAACTCTCCAGATGCAAGCTGGCTACTAAACTTTAACTCCGTTCAGCTCAATTCCAACACCGTTGAGCCAGAGTAGCATCAGATTCCACAGGCTAAGGGGTCAGTATTCCCAGGATGCTCTGTGTTGGGGTCACAGCCTGTCACTTGGGCTTCGGACCAACTGGCTTCAAATCAAAGGTTCCGAGGACCCCTCCTCAGGTTTGATTAACTTGGTAGAGAAGCTCACAGAGCTCAGAAAGCCCATTTACTCACCAAATCACCAAACTTATCGATACAAAGAATACTACTATTCAGCATCATCCAGCTGGAAGAGGCACAGAGAACAAGGTGCAGGGAAGGGACACAGCCCCACGCCCTCCTCCTCTGCCCCCCAGCTTTCTCCCCAAACCTCCATGTGCTCACCACCCTGGGTGCTCTCCCAAGGCCCCTCCTTTGGGGCTTCTATGGGGGGTTCACTACATGGGTGCGATTGATTAAAACCACGGTCACCAGCAATTGACATGACCTCCAGCCTCTCTCCTCCCCAGAGGTCAGGAGGGTGAGACTAGAAGTCCCCTCTGCTTATCTCTCGGTCCCCATCTTTAGGTGTTTCCCAAAAAGTCACTTCATTCACATAACAAGGAACACCTTTACCACTCTTAATGCTTAGGAAATTCCAAGGGTTTTTGAGGGTTGCGAACTGGGAACTGTGAGTTAAGAACAAATATACATGTTTTTCTTTTCTTTCTTTTTTAAAGATGTATTCATTTATGAATTCATTTATGAAGATGTATTCATTTATGGGGACAGACTGGAGGTGCAGGGGCAGTGAGCGGCTTCACCAGAGACAGAGTGGGGAGCAGAACAGGCAGACTGATGAAGCATACTGCTGAGGGGAGCAGCAGGGAGACAGGAGGGGTCTGCCGCGCCATGTGGGTCGCTCCCTGGTTGGGAATCGAACTCGTGCTGAAGTGGCTACAGCTAGCTTCACAGTGCTGCGCTGCAACATTGGAGGGTTGTGCCACCAGGGAGGGTCCTAAATGCTTTCCCTATAAATCACATTATTGCAAATGTCAGCTTAGCATCGCACTGACATATATGTTGTGTTCAGTAAATGAGGTAGTGTATTAAGAGGTTTGGATACACCCCTCAAGTGCTTGTCTTCATTCTAATTCTTCACAAATCCTAAAATCTCTTCACTGCTGTGTCTAAAGGCTTCTAACACCCATGAATCTAAACCAGAAATTTTGGGATACAAATATCCTTGGAGGGAGGGGGTCAAGGGTCGTAGAGCTCCCTGAGCTGTAATGAGTGATACCAGATCCGTCAGGTCTGATAAGAGGGGGAGAAAAAGTTCTATCTCAAGGGCACGATTTCTGAGAGCCATAAATGGGGGAGGGGGCAGGGAGACAGAGAGGCCCAGAAGTCAAACCTCACCTGTACTGTATACACCGGCCGTGACCGCCTTGGAAAAGTGCCTTCACAGCAAAGGGTGAATAAATATTATGACTGGGATTGCTAAAGCCAAGCCAAGTCAAACACCTTAGAAATCCAAACCCAAGGATTCGAAAGGAAATAAGAGTATCCGAGGGCGAAATCACAGTTCCAGCAACTGAGGAGACATCGCTGTCATTTTGCCAACATGGCACTGGGGATGTTTGGGGGGGGTTGCTCTCTGTGGGGGCCCTCTGGTCCCCCACCACCATGGCCCCCGCCTACCAGATTCCAGAGCCCCCCACCCTCAGTTGTGACAGCCACAGTCTTCAGGTATCATTCAGTGTCCCTAGGACCAACTGTTTTGATGTAAGTTACTGTAGCACAGAGTAGGCCCTCATTATTAAGTTCCTGTTGTGTGAATGAATAAGGATAGGTCCATCGAGAAAATGCATCAGGGTGTGAGTTCCATGAGCACAAAGGGAGTGTGTTGTAGTTATGCTATAACCCTAGGATCTAGGCTCATGCCCAGAAGACAAAAGGCAACCAATTACTGGCTCCTGGTAGCTGACTGCTACATTTAATCTAAAACAGCTCCAGCCACAGCCCACACACTCGCTTCCTTCCCTGCCTGACGTTCATTCCCTGCCTGACGGCCTCCTCCCTGTTGGACACTTGGCTCCTGCTACACAAGGATTTTTTCACTGTTCCTCAACATGCTGGCACGGCCCTGCCCCAGGACCTTTGCACATGCTGTTTCTTCAGTCTCCCTAAGACTGTCATTTTCTCTTCATTCTGAAAGAGGTCTTTCCCAGCCCTTTACCATCCCACATTTAGTTTCTGAGTAGCACCTACTTCTTTCCCCATTTACGGGTTTGTTTACGCATTTACAAACTAGCACACTCACAGACTGATCCTGCGGCCTAAGGCAGCCTTTGGCACATCCGAGGCACTCATTGCTGAGTTGACTGAGCACCTAATGTATGATAGTCACCTTTTCTAGAAGCTAGGGACCTGACAAAGAACCTCGCTCCCATGGTGCTCACATTTAGAATAAGGACCAAAGGAATGAAGGGAAACAAATAGATACATAAATAGCAAAAGTTTGTATAGACAATTTGTGAAGACAACGCGTGGGGGGACAATTTTGGACAGAATGATATCAAGAACAAAGGCCCTGAGATGGAAACAAGTTGGGCTACATAAACATTGAATAAATGAGCGATAGAAGATTCTAGAACAAACTTTCCATGGGGGGGTGGGGGGTGGAAGGCGCTCCAAGACACGGGAACCACCGTGGGCTGGGGCCCTTGGTTTTGACCTGTCTGAGGAATGAACAAGACCCAGGTTGGGGACCTGGACTCTCCTGGAACCCAACGTCCGGGGACTCGGCTGAGAAACAATCCCCAAAAGTAGGGGAGAGGTCATGGCAGAGTTGAGGCACCCCAGACTTTGCCCTTTGCTCCTGTGGCTGGAAAAGCACAAAACACGAGATAACGAGATAACGGTCTTCCCGCCCCGCCCCTCCCCCCCCCCACCGGCCTGCCTGGCTGTCACTGGCCCTTACACCTGTCTGTCTTCCCGGTCCGCCAATCAGCGCCTGGGGTTGGGCTGGGAGCGCTCGGGGACTATTTCAGCATCTTTTGGGGGTGCTGACAGAACCGCAGAGCTGCTCCTGGAGCCCTGGTGTTGGGGCGAGCCTGCAGTTTAGAGTAGACGCGGGTAATAGCTGGACGCAGCACTGCGTGGGCTCATGGATGGGGATTTGGCAGCTGGAAAGGTAAGCCTGCTAGTGTCCGAGGGGAGGGAAGGCCTAGCGGGAACCGTCCCCAGCTCCCCGAGTTGGAAGCAGCCCCACACTCCCATTGTGCAGACAGGAAGACTGAGGCCCAGAGCCTGCATGATGACATCATACTTCCATTTCTGGCTTTCTCGTCTGTCTTCCAGGTTCCCCTCTACCCTCCCCGCCTCTGTCCCCTGAACCGGGGGCCTTGGGTGAAACAGGAGAGGTCACTCCCCAAGCCTGGCACTTTAAAAGGAAGTGTTTCTCCTGCCCCGGGAGTCTGGAGTTGGAGGCTAGGGGAGGGCGGCAGGAGCCTGCCCTGGGGACTGAGCAGGGATTGAATTTGAGCTGAAGATCCCAGGACGCTGGGAGGTGGAAAGAGAGACCATGTGATTCTTAAGCCTGCTCCCTCCCCTCCCAGATGGCTTCCTCTCCCTGTGCCATGGGCCCCATGGACAGCCTGGAGCTGCTGGACCTTCTGTTTGACCGCCAGGATGGCGTCCTGAGACACGTCGAGCTAGGCGAGGACTGGGGCTCTGCGGAGGACCAGGTGAGGACCTGTGGCCACTGGCCCGCAGCTGCCCAGGCCCAGCTCGGACCCAGCCCCATGGAATAGCTCCCAGTGCTTGATTTTAAAGATTTATTTATTTATGCATACAGAACTGGGGTACAGGCCAGAGGTGTGTGTGTGTGGGGAGAGGATTCACCAGAGACAGAGTGGGGAGCAGAACAGGCAGATGGATGAGGTACACTGCTGAGGGGAGCAGCGGGCAGTCAGGAGGGGTCTGCCGTGCCCAGGGTCACTCCCTGGCCAGGGATCGAACTTGTGCTGCAGTGGCTGTGGACAGCTTCATAGTGCTGCGCTTTAATCGTTTGTGCCACCAGGGAGGTACAGACACATTGTTATGTTGAACCTTTTAAGTATTCCAATGGGTAGTTGGCATTGATTTCTGGGGGTGGAGGAACCAAAGCCCAGAGGGGGCTGGTAACTTGCAGGGGGTCAAGCAGCCCTTTGGAGTTGTGTCCAAACGCAACTTAGAACATTGTCAGGACACTGCTGGACCGTGTTCCCATGCTACGTGGCTGTGTTCAAACCCCAACGACTTCATACAGAAAGGCTGAGTGAGGCCCAGAGTGGGCCAGCGGCTTGCTCGTGGTCACACAGCAACCCGGAGCAGAGCATAGACCCTAGCTCCCACCCGCCCCCTCCACCCCAGCAGGTCCTGCCAGGCCCAGACTCGGATGACTTCCTCAACTGCATCCTGGCTTCTGGAGACTCGGTGCCCAGCTCTCCTCTCTGGTCTCCTGCAGCCAGTGACAGTGGCATCTCTGAAGACCTGCCCTCTGACCCCCAGGACACCCCTCCACGCAGTGGACTGGCCACCACCCCAGTCAACTACCACACCCCAGAGTCTTGCTCCTCCTATGGTCCCGCGACCCCCTGCCCTGCCAGGACCCCGGGCCCAGGGGCCCAGGCGCTCGAGGCCTCTGTAGCCATAGATCTAGGTGAGTTCTGTGTCTCTGCTCACTGCCTTCGCCTTGTTCCGGCCACTGTATCCGTGCACCTTGAGGGATGCAGTCACAGGTCCATTTTCCAGATGGTGAAACTGAGTCCCCATGAGGTTTAATAAGATTTAACAAAATCGCAGGGCTGGGTGGCTCAGGCACCAGGCATCACACCACCACCCTTTTATCTTTGTATGTCCTGCCTGAGTGATACAAAGCAGGAGCCACCTCAGGCCCCAGGATGCCCCTCCTGTTCTGGGAAATGGCCTTACTCAAAGGACATCTCAGGGTGTCCTTTGCCCCTTGAGATCTGCAGTGAGGTGTGAGTGCTTATGAGTCCCTTTGGAGAGTTGATAAAACAGCTTAGAGATACCTAGTCACTTACTCAAGGTCACACAGCTCTTCTCCTTTGGGATTAGAACTAAAGCCTGTTCTCACAAGGGCCTTGCCCAAGGTGAAGCAGGCCCCAGGTGGGAGGGAACCAGAGGTGAGGCAGACCTGGGGTCTGTTTCTCATCCCGTGAAAATGGGCCCTTGACTGCAAACATCTAATCTGCAACCCTAGTCAATAGTAGTTGTTCCTTCCTGGGTTGGCAGTGGATCTCTCGTCAGTGTCCTCGTTCATTTAGGTTCCATCTGGTAGTGGAGGCAATGGCCAGGGTAGCCCTTTAAACCCAGGCCTCGGGGTTCCAAGCTATGCCCCAGGCTCTAAGCACATTGGTGTCAATCTGGGAGCCTGGCTGAAGGAGGTGGGCAGAGGCTGGGTCTCAGCGTGTCCCACCTGCTACCCTCCCTGTCTTCGTCCCTTCTGCCCTGATCAGAAATGTGGAGACCGGACCTCTACCCAGAAGAGCAAACGCAGCTACCACACTCGCCTCCAGGCTGCAACCTCACGGTGAAAGAACTCCTGCTCTCTGGCAGTGGCGGGGACCTGGTGAGCAGCCCCCCACCCACTGCAGTATCGGGTCTGGGAGGGCCACTGGGGTTCACGGAGCCCTAACACTCCCATTTCACAGACTACTGGAAAATGGAGTCACAGACAGGGCCTTGGATCTGATCCTGGTCACACACAGAAAAAGTCAGGGGCTTTCCGCCCCACGTTCTCTGACTCTTCCACTGATGTATTTTCTACTGCGGTGTTAAAAAAAATGCTAAAACTTACTAAGCACCGACTGTGGGCCAGGAACTCTTCCATGTGCTTTAAATGTTCCATCAACATCCCTGAAGGTTGAGGCCCTGATTATCTAAATTTTACATAGGAGGAAGTGGCCACAGAGAGGTTCAGTGATTTACCCTGAGCCACCAGCCGCTGCAGGGAGAATCCCTGGGCCGGCCTGTTGGCACTGTTGTGTCATTGCATATCGACAGAGGGCTATGTATTCTGCCAAAAGCTTCACCAGGCTGGACACTCCAATCAGATGAGAAAGGCCCGAATGGGTTAAGCTAGTAAAGCCCCACAGCAAGCGGATGGTTCTGTAGGAGTTGGATTTCTGTCTGCCCAGCACCGACCGTCGTCCTGACCATCTCTAGGTTAAGACCAGAGGGCTCCTTTTGGCTTGACAGTCTTGCGGTGAGCGCCCACGATGTGCTCAGCCTCCGGTGACCTCAGAGTCGAGACAGGAAGCTGACTGCCCCTGAGAGCAACAGCTGGGGGCTGGCCCCTGGGGCCCAGAAAGGCTTTTGGAGGAGGAAGAACTTCAGCAGGCTTTGAGGGATGGAAAAGGAGAGTGCTTGGAAAAGCTAACTGGAATTTGCAGAAGCATCATGTTTAATTAACACCATTGCTCTGCAGTCAGCAACTTCAGGGTGTAGGCAAGCTCACCCCCAGTTTGTGAATGACCATACTAGAGCTTGGGCCTAGGTGGGACGGGCTCTCTGCTTCCCAGGGGGAAGGGCAGAGTGGGCCTTGGGAAGCCATGGAAAACTGCCCCAGCAGAGTTTCCACCAAACATCACGCGTGTTCTCAGCGAGGATCCTCCATGGACAGGGATTGCGAAGGGAGGCGAGGCATTCCTACTGCTTTGGCACTCTGGATGGCAAGAATCTTTCATATTTAATGCTTAGCTTTCATAATTTAAATTTAATTAAATATTTTGCGCAAGCCAGTGCATTCAGACAGTTCTACATCCAATAGTACAAACGATGTATCGGGAGAGACCCCCCTCACCCCAGATGCTCAGATACCCAGCTCCCACACAGATTCTGATGTTGCCTTCCAAAGAGATTCCATCTGATTTTTGTAACTTTAATGGAACACCATATGTACCACTGTTTTGAACTCCCCCCCCTTTTTAAAGTGATGATTTAGCATAGCAATTGCACCATATTATGGAATTGAGAGCCCATCCCTTTTCAGAGCTGTATACTACTCTATGCCTTATTTAACCCATTACCTTTTTGTGGGACATTCTCATTGCTTCTAATCCTTTGCTGTCACGGACAGCGTAGTCATGAGTGTTCCAAACCTAAAGCGGTGCCTGACATATAGTGGATGCTTAGTAATAGCTGAGAAATGACTATTTGTCGTGCAAATTAAAAACTCGTGTGCCTATCACTTTGTAGGAGTGAGGGATCTGTGGCGTCACCAGAGGTGGATCACTGGGTCAAGGGCCTGTACACAGGTGCTTTTGAGCCGAGTGCTGGTGAGGGCTCTGCAGCGGGCGGCTTGACGGGTTTCCTAAGTCGAACGCCTCTTTGGTCTCCCAGAGGGAGGCTGTCCTTGCCCCAGTGCCTTCCTCCTGGTTTTTCCATAGCAACAGCATCATCCCACAGCCCCTCACATGTTGCGGCCTGGGATGGGGCACAGTCAGGACCTGGTGTTGACCGAGGATGAGAAGAAGCTGCTGGCCAAAGAAGGCATCATGCTGCCCACCCAGCTGCCCCTCACCAAGGCGAGTCAGTGGCACCCCGCCCCTGCTGTTGCCCCCTTCCTGTTGCTCCCATGCGTGGGCTGCGCCCGCAGGCTGCCTCACCAGCAGTTAGGGTGTGCCCGCTGCCACAGCCAGCGGGTGGGCAGTGCTGGCCAGCCGGGAGCCAGCGCTGGACGTGGGGTAGCAAGGCATGGCTTGGGCTCTGGGAGCTTCCATCTGCTTTTCACTTGCTCTTAGCCCCTCGAGGGTCAGAGTTCCTAAACCAGGTGGCCTGACGTCCAGGTGTGGCCTGCAGACCACTACATTTCCTAAATGTTTGAACTGGCGGCAGACAGTTGCCCCCCCCCCCATGTGTTATCTATGACTCCATAGCTGGGGACCCCGCCCCCGTATTCCCACACTGGCACAGACACATCAGTCAGTGACTGAGCAGCTGGCGAGGGCTCCTTAGCCCCCAGCCCATGGCACCCAGTGTCAGTGCCTGAGAGAGTCAGAGGTCTCGGTCCCAGCTGGCTCGGGAAAGGGGCTTGTCCCGGGGAGAGTGAGGCAGAGTGAGGCCGTAACTGCCAACCAGCTACTAACTGGGGACTGGGGCTGGGGAGGCCATCGGGACCCAGGCTTCTCCCAGGGAGGCAAGAATTTAGGGAGGAGACAAGAGCTGGTCTTCAGTAATCAGGAAACTGTCCCCTGAGCCTCGGGCTTTGGGTAACCCGCTTAGGGGTGAAGTTCTGGGGTTTGGACAACAGAGACTGACTCGGCCTCTTTCCCATTTTACTCCCAGTATGAGGAGCGAGTGCTGAAAAAAATCCGCCGGAAAATCCGGAACAAACAGTCTGCCCAAGAAAGTCGGAAAAAGAAGAAGGAATATATCGATGGCCTAGAAAGTCGGTAAGACTGGGGACCTGGATGGCACACGCGGGGGGTGGGGGGTGGGGACTGAGGCCTGGAGGAGGTGTCCGGTGGGCGCACACAGCATGGGGCCTGTGTCCGTCCTGGGAGAGAGAGTCTTCCTGTGAACTGCGAGGACGGAAAGATTCCTGGAATGGCACAGGCCAAGATTTTGGTCCTTTTACCCCTTGGAAGATGTGGTGCCGAGGAGACAGGAGGGTCACCCATCTTGATGTTGATGGAGCACTCCCCACCCCCCCACATGCCCCCCACCCCCGTATCTGAGCATCCCTGGAGCTGTCATCCTCCCTTGGGTTGGGGAGAACGGATGGAGCTCATTCTTGGAAGAACTTCCTCAGCTGAAAAACGGTGTCCCCTCTTCAACCAGTCACCTCTCAACTCATTTAAGAAATGGAGGGGACAGGGGCCCTCCCTGGTGGCGCAGTGGGTTAAAGTGCAGCACTGTGAAGCTAGCAACAGCTGCTTCACCACCAGTACTGTGAGTTCGATCCCAGCCCCGGAGCTGACCCACATGGTGCACAGACCTCTCCTGTCTCCCCACTGCCTCCCTCAGCAGTGTACTTCATCCATCTGCCTGTTCTGCTCCCTGCTCTGTCTCTGGGGAATCCTGTCACTGCCCCTTCACCTCTGGCCTATACCCCAGTTCTAGATGCATAAATAAATAAATCTTAAAACAGAAAAAAGAAAACGGAGGGGACAGGCTTCACTTTGTTCTGTGACAGGCACACACACGGTGAGCTGGCTCTCTCACCGAGAGTGACTTACTGGGCACTACGGGTGGTCTGACTTTCTGTTTCTTCCCGAGTCAATGCTGGGACGTCCTGGCTTCTGGGGAGTCGTCTGCTTCAAAATTATTGACGTAAACTTGTTTACCGCTCTTCACTATTATTTCTAATCTCTGTGCTGTCTATAGTTATTTAATAACTATTGCTTTCTCTTTCCTTTATCTTGGCCAGTCTCATCAGAGGTTTGTTTATAAATCTTTTCAGAGGGTGAAGTTCTTTTTTTTCCTCCCATCTTGATTGTATTTTTATTGTCTAGTTCTTTCAGTTTTACTCTTGTTTTCATTATATCTGCTCTTGTCTTTTTTTTTTTTCCTGATTTGAAAATGTGTCTGCTCAAGTCACTAAGGCTCATTTACCTCTTAGCACTACATTAGCTTCATTGCACACATTTTGATTTGTATCATTGTCATTATCATGTAGTTTACATTTAGAAGGGCCTTTCAGTGATGGTGGTGGAGGGCCAGAAATCTAGTCTCTCCCCCGGTAGTGATAGGCTTGATTTCTCTTCTGGAAAAGTACCCTAGATTCTCACTTTCCTCCCTGGAGAACAAAGTATGTAATCATACCTGCTGTCCACTATGGTGGGTCTGTCAGTCTCAGGTCTCAAGATGGGAATTTGCCCAAAAATTCCCTATAAAACCTCTGTCCCCACATTTGCATGGCTCGTGATCCACACACCTCTGCTTTGGGGTAGAGAGGTACCCAGCTCATGCTCATCCTCATTCCCTGAGTTTTCAACTCCACATCTGAGTGGTCTGACCCAAAGCTGCATTCATGGGGAGATGTGGAGGGAGAGATGGGTCCCCAGCCTGAACCTCAGGGCCCAGGATGAGATGACACCATGATTATATTAGTTGCAATCTTCTAGGTCCCTTGCCAACTTTATTTTTTAAAGATTCATTTATTTGTGCATACAAGAAGTGGGGTATAGCCCAGAGGTGCGGGAGTGAGAGAATTCACCAGACAGAGTGGGGAGCAGAACAGGCAGATGGACTGAAATCCACTGCTGAGGGGAGCAGCAGGTGAGTCAGGAGAGGTCTGCTGTGCTATGTGGGTCACTCCCTGGCTGGGGATCGAACTCATACAGCAGTGGCTGCGGATGGCTCCATAGTGCTGCACTTTAACCCCTTGTGCCCCCTTACCAACTTTATTTCATAGTTGTCAGTGTCAGTCTACGAACTAGTAAATTATCTCCATTTTGCAGATGAGGAGACTAAGGTAGGAAAGAAAGGTCACAAGCAAGGTAAGGATTATATCTAAGGACTCCTTGAACTCCTGGTAGCCCTGCTGTGCCATATTCTAAGCAGCACTGCCTGGAATGGGTCTTCCCTCCCCAATCCTGCAGGCTCAGAATTGAATAGAGTTGGGATGGAGGATCCAGGTTTTCTTGGGTTCATATCCTAGCTGTCACAGACTGGCCAAAGGTCTGGCAGAGTGACTTCCTTCTCTGGCCTGAGGTTCCTTGCCTGTAAAGTGGGACCTCACAGGCGACATCACTTGGATGGTACCAGGCATATTCTGAATCTCACTGTGACATTGTCCCTGCAGAATGTCAGCCTGCGCTGCTCAGAACCAGGAACTTCAGCGAAAGGTCTTACATCTTGAGAAGCAGAACCTGTGAGTTTTGGTATAGCTGGGGCAGTGAAGAAGGGGTTTTTCCCAGAGTCTCTTTCAGGATGATAGACTTGGGTGGGGATCACTTGGCCTTGACTCCTGATGGCAGGAGAGAGCAGTGGGCTTTCACATAAAAATGAGGCAGGTGGTACAGAGGAGGGAGTTTGTACTTGGGGTCTTGAAGGATGTGTAAGAGTTCACTAGGGGAAAACTGCTCCCAGTCGGAGCAATGCTACATACAGTGGCTAAAGGTTAGGAGCATAGTATGTTGGAGAACTACAGGTGATTCTGTCTAAGGGGTGTGCTCTTTAATCAATATCTGTTTAGTATCTACTCTGTACGAGGCATATTCTTGGCCCTGTGACCACAACAGTGAACAACACAGACATAGTCCCTCCACTTACAGAAGTCATGGTCCCGTGGGAGACATACTCAAGACAAAAATATGTAAAAGATCAAATAATAATGATAGTCACTGTGAAGTAAAGCAGAGTGAAAGTCCTGGGTGGGGGTGACAGGTGAGACATGATAGATGAGAAAGAACCGGCTACAAAATGACCTGGGACCAGTGTCCTTGGTCCGGAAGAAACAGCCAGTGCAGAGGCTCTGAGACATCGGTCCTTGTGCGCTGAAGGACTGACCAGCAAGGAGGACAGTTTAGCTGGGGCAGAGTTATCCAGAAGGGAGGGGGAGGTGGTAAGGACAGGGGCTTGCGGGCATCGGAGAGCTTAGGGTTTCATGCTGAGCAGGTTAAAGAAGCTTGGGAGGGTTGGGCAAAGCGAATTTGCAGTTGAAAAGCGCCCTCTGGCTGCTGCCTGGGCCAGGAACCGAGGGAGGCAGCAGGGGCTGGGCTGCGCTGACCTCCAGAGAGCCACGATGACACTGGCTGTGGGCGAGGCGTGGCAGAGAAGTGGGTGGAGTGGCCTGTGGTTTATTGAGGCAATGAGGGAGGATCTGAGACTTTAGAGAGCAGCGGGATCTTCAGGGATCGATGAAATTCAGATGTCAGTCAGATCGGTGTCCCTAGAAATCTGGGTGGAGCCAGGTCCAGGCCCTAGCAGGCTCAGTAAAGACTGCTTGCTCCTTCCAAGGTCCCTCTTGGAGCAGTTGAAGAAGCTGCAGGCCATCGTGGTACAGTCCACCAGCAAATCAGCCCAGACGGGCACCTGCATAGCTGTAAGTCCTGGCCCCAACCCTGCTGGCCCCATCACTGAGGGGTTTTAGGTCTTGCAGAGGGACTGCAGGGTGGAGGTACAGGGAGTAGGAGCATGGCCCCGAGCCCTAGCTCTGGCCGTGCTCAGTCTTCTGGGTGTCAGTCTCCCTGCCCGTGAGATGAGCAAGCTTGCAAGTGAAGGAGAGGGACGGGGTGACCCGCCCCCATCTCTGCCAGGTGCTGCTGCTCTCCTTCGCCCTCATCGTCCTCCCCTCCATGAGCCCCTTCACCCCCAACAAAGCCGAGAGCCCTGGAGACTTCGCACCTGTGCGAGGTAAGTGGGCTTCCCTGTCAGCCCCCTTGGGGACAAGCCCCCATACCATGCCTCTGGGGGAGGGAGGACCCCTTGTCGCTGCTTCCTGAGGCTGGGAGCTAGGTAAAGAAGCCCTTTCCTCCAGCCCTCATGACCTCCAAACGCTTGCTCAGTCTTCTCTAGAACATTGCACAATGATGCTGCATCCCGTGTGGCCCCTGATGTCACGCCAGGCTCCGAGGCTCCAGGACCTCAGCTCAAGACTGGCACATCCCGAGAAGATCCCCCAGGAAGCCCTAGGGAAGACTGGGAGTCCCAAGACTTGCAGTCTCTGGACAATTCGACAGAGGAACTGGACAACTCAACCCTGGCCCAGGGCAACATGATGGAGGAGCTGGACTGGACCTCCCTGCTGGACTGGGCCACCTTGCTGGACTGGGCCTTGACTAAACCAGTGTTCAACCCAGGGCTTGTGGGTCTGGAGGCACCAGGGGAGGAGCTGTGAGCAGGACCCAGACATGCCCCCAGGCCTCTCTGCTCACTGAGGGCACTTCACTGAGCACTCGGAGGACACCTGGTGTGGGGACTGGAGGTGAGGCAGAGATGGCGGTGGACACGCCAGGATGGCCACGCACAAATTCAGATATTCACCCAGGACCCAGACACCCGCAGAAACTGATGCTCAGAGGCCAGAGCCTTAGAAATACACAGGCCCAGCCACAGGAGACAGGCAGCGCTCGCAGGCTGAGCGGCAGACAAGCCAACACCCACAGGCAGTCACCTCCCAGCTCCTGGCAGCGGCCGCAGGACTCCTCCCTGCCCAGTTGCACTGGGAGGAGGAAGCAGCTAAGACCGCAGGGATCCTGGCCCCAGAAAAGGAGCTGAGTTCTGAATTGGGGGTGGCCATGGCCCTCAACGATACCCTTTTTTAAGACTGCCTTGATCCTTAATAAAGTATTGTTGGCAGAACACAGCTGGTACAGAGGTAGTGAGGGGGGCGGAAGTGAAGTCTAGGGGTTCCTGATCTCGACAGCTGCTAGGCCAGTCTGGGATGCGGGGTGAGGCGAGGGAACCCCAGGACGCACTCTTTCAGCTGCTTCTGGAGCCATGAGCTCCTTCAGCACCTCGGAGAGCGGCGGATGGCCCTGAGAGCAGGTCTGCAGGCCCCGGGGTGCCCCAGGAGCTCCTTAAGAGTATTTTCAGAGGCTGGAGCCGCTCCCCATCTTGCTTGTTTTACAGATCAAGAGACTGAAGTGTCAGGAGCAAAATAACTCGCCCCAGGTCACAACAGGAGGGATGGGACCTGGCAGAGCCCGTGGGTGCAGTTTTCCCAATGCATCGCCCTCTCCTCCGCCCTCTGCGCACAGGTGCTGGGGAGACTAAACACGACTTAGACATGTGACCCGTCTCCTCAAGGGGCTCCAGGCCGCTAGAGGAAGGCAAATGTTTAAAAGGTCACACATACACATTTAAAATGACGAACTATGGGCTCAAAGAATGCCAGCTTTTGGCATCACTCTTTACAAGAGGGGAAGCACAGAAATTTCCACCGTGCTAGGCACACATTCCTGTCCTCACGATGACCTCACGGGCTAGGACTGACAGCGAGGCAGTGAAAGTTAAACAGACTCAGACACAAGTTCTTTTATTGCATTGAAGACTTTCTTGGAAGTCTGGCAGAGCCAGGTGGGCCCACCCCTATCTTCCTCTAGCCCCAAGGGCAGTGAGTGCAAGCCTCTACATGCCCAGCATGAAGTTTGGCCCCCAAAGAGTGATTCTGCTTCCCTTCCTTCCTTGAGGGGCTGTGAGAGGCTTTGGGGAGGCAGGAATTGGGGAGTGAGAGCCCAAGGGGCAGAGGGAGTTAATACCCCCATTAGTCTGGACACCAGGGCCAGGCAGGGCATCTCTCCCCAGAGCATCCTGAGTCAGGGGCTGAGGCATGGGGGCACGCAGGTGGCTGGGGTGTCACCTCTAAGGTCAGGGTCCAAGGTGTGGGGAGCAGTGGGGGCTCTTTCCCAGGTCCCCACCAGAAGCCCTTAAAGCCAAAGAGAGATGCAAACACAACATTGCCCCAGGACCTGAAACCCAGCTCTCGGTGTCCTGAAGTGTACCCCTCGAAGGACAGACACCAGTAGCAAAGTGTTTGTTAGAAAACAAAACCATGGTCGCTACAAAAACCCCACCCTCCCTGAGTCCCCTGGTCAGCTGGGAATCACCTCCGCCTTCACCCTTTTCGGAGGCCTGCGGGGGACAGGACTGTCCAGCTGCTCCCTTTTGGGGCCAGTAGGCCCTGACCCATTGTGCTGCGTGCAGGGCTCGGCTCTGGGCTCCAG
>NW_004567126.1:28625361-28678354 GCF_000260355.1 Condylura cristata | reverse complement strand
GCTCCCACTCTTACGTGTTTGGTGGGCTGAAGGTTGACGATGACCAGCCGGCCTCCTCTGCGCTTGGTGGCCAATGGCAGGTTCCCGCTGGGCCGGATTTGCAGGGAGGTGCCCAAAGTGATTGACAGGTCTGCATTCCTGGGGCCAGGGAAGGGGTGAGCCTGGGCCCCGCCTTGAAGGCCTCTGCAGCCTTCTTCCTGCCCAAGAGGCTGAGGGGGTGCTCCCACATCTCCCTCGCCCAACCCTCCCTGCTTCACCTCCCCTTGGTGCCAAGACACCAGCACAAGGTCTGGGCTCACACTACTCCCATCTCTGCTCGCACAGGCCCACGCGTCCCAAGCCAGTCCCCAGAGTCCCTTGTCATTTGTCTTCTGGCTGAGCCACCTCCCCACCCTGTTGACAGGGGCAGAAACTTTGACACCTGGCCTCCTTGAATCCCAGTTCAGTTACTTCTAAGAAACACTGGACGGAGGTCACCTGGTCAAAGCCTGTTTCCTCACCCATAAAGCGGGCCAGAGCAGCAGGCACCTCGGGCTATGGTAAGGCCTGGAGTATGGGAAAGCCAGGGCCAGGTGTGTGGGCAGGCTCAGGACATAAAAGCTGCCATTTTGGGGGGAACAGACCCAAAGAGGGTGCTGGACACCTCCTCCAGGAAGTCTTCCCTGACTACCTCTGGGCTGGAGTCCCTTGCCTAGTGCCCGAGCTGGCTGTTTCTGCTGTTCCCACCCTGGGTTCGTGTGGGGGTCAGACCTGCTGGCCTCATCTGCAAGAGTAAGGTCCCGGTCAGGCAGAGCATCCTCCCAGTCCAGGATGGTGTCTCTCAGCTCCCCCCTGCCATTGTGAAGGTGGAGTGGGAGAGTCAGTCTGGAGACATGTACCGCTCCTCCCAGCACCCACCCCTGCAGGGAACTGGCGGGGCGGGGGCTCACTCACCTGCAGGCCCGCAGTCCCCTTGCTTTGGCCACTGTGCAGAGCCGGCCAGTAGCTTTGAGGCCCATGCTGCCCACGACGGTGTCCCGGACATACTGCCTGTGTTGGGGAGACGGTGCGTCGGCTCGGTCAGCCCCCACCTGCCTCTTCAGCCCTACCTAGGTGACTCTTCCCTTTCGCAGGGAGATTTTTCTCCAGGGAGTGGGGACTAGGGGAATCTACGCACGAGGAAACTGTGGAAGCTGGCCTGGCTGCCTCACAATGTCAACAGCCTGGAAAGAGAGAGGTCAGCAAGTGTTCCAGAGGCGACCAGAGACATGATGATGGTATGTAAAGTGTGACCCTGGGCCGGGAAACCGGCGGTGGGAGCCCCGGGACTCACACTGCCCAGGCTTAGGGACTGTGCTTTGGCTGTGGGCAAGAACAGCGAAGTCCTTGTAGTGTCGGGGCAACGGGAAGGCAGCATGGAGGCAGCCTGTCGCTTTGCTTCTCAACAGGCAGGGGGTACTAATAACCCAGAGGGAGGAAAAACATCGTGGCAAATGTCTCGACTCCCTAATCAGCTTGGGAGGGGCCAGCAAACTGGAACCCAGGAGGGAAGCCCGCCTCTGTGAACTGGGTGCTGGTGCACCCACGACTGGGTATGGCCCTAGACGTGCCGCTGGCCGGAAAGGACAGAGCTCACAGCTGGACGGTCTCGCCTGCCCAGGAAGCTGGAAACACCTAGCTGGCCCTGGACACAAAAAGTCTTGGTGTTTATGTGAACCAGCGTAAAATTCTTGTGAGTTTTCTAAAGGTTTTTTTCTCCAAAAAAATTTGGAGAAAAAATTTTAAAGTGGGAGCCCACCTGTGGTGTGATCTCAGAGTCTCCCTGCAGGGGAGCAGCCCCCCAAGGAATCCACTCCTGTGAGGTCCTTACCCAGCAGGGAGAGCACAGCCCCTGCCTACCTGCCCCCGAAGGGGCTTCGGCTCAGCTTCCCCAAAATGGGGCCACACTCTGTGGCCAAAAAGGTATGTTGGGGTCCTAACTCCCAGGACCTCACAATGTGACCTATCTGGAAGTCGGATCTGCAGATGAAATGAGTGAAGATGAGGTGATGCCAGGGCAGGATGACCCCTAACCCACCAAGGCCTCGGTCTGTATAAGAGGGGACACAGGGACGGACAACAGCAGACACAGAGGCACGAGCCTGCACCTGCAGCGCGGGTGCTGGACGCCACCAAAAGTGGGACGAGGCGGGGTAGGGCGGTCCCCTGTGGGTTGCAGAGAGCACCGCCTCCCTCAACACCTTCGTTTCCAGCTTCCGGCTTCCAGACTACGATGGCTGCTTTAGTCACTGTGTTTGTGACTGCAGTCACAGGAAATGAAAGCGCTACCACAGCAGGCAGGCAAACCCCACCCCCAAGGCTGTGCCATCCTGCAAATCTCCAGGAATGTCAGGTTCAACTCACAAGACCCTTCTGCAGAGCCCAATCTGGGAATGGACACCAAGAGGACACCCCTCCCCCCTCCACACACGGCACTCACATCTTACACTTGACACATTCTTCTACAAACATGTTTCCATGAAGCTCTGCCAGCTTGTCCCTGTGGAAGGAGAAGGAAGAGCCTCGGTCAGGCGCCCCGAATCCTCAGCCTCAAGTTCTCTCCTCCAGGAAGCCTTCCCAGCCCCTTATCCACAAGACCCCAGGGCTCCCTCTTTCCAGCTTCTCCACCATCCACAAGCTGTGCAACCCTGGGCAGGTAGCCCAACCTCTCTGAACCTGAGAATCATCATCCCGGAGGCTGACCCCATCTTCACGTGGGCAGTGGACTCACAAACTCCGTCCTCAAATGTGTGAGACCCTTCCAGTGTGGCCATGTCCACAGGAAAGCCTAGTCCCAGTTTGCAAGGAAGACTGAGGCGTGGCCCTGACACATGGGCTTTAGAGGCAGAAGAACATGGGGTCAGCTGCGAGCACTGTTGGTTTCCAGCTGTGTGACCCCGGCAGGACACCTAACCGCTCTGTGTCGCTGCCTCCACCCATGAGACGGAAAAACGTTCAACCCTTGACATGTTCTGGGGGAAAAACAACCAAGCCAGAGGCTCTGCTCCAAAATGCAGCTCTCAGGCCTCCCAGGTAACACTCCCCACTCACCTATCTCCCCACCCCAACCATTTTCCCCCAACCCCAAGAAGTCAAACGGTTGCTTTGCCTTCCCCTCAACCTGCCTACACACCCCAGCGCCACCCTGTTATCCAGCTGTGCGAGGAAACAACCCCCCCTGGGTTTTCCACCTCCCAAGCCAGGGAAATGCATTAGCCAAAAGTGAGAGAATGTCTTCTTTCACTTCTAGAAATGTCTACACAGGTCTAAGCATCAGGTCTGTAGCCACCTAAGTGAGTTGCTCTGGCCGGAGTGGTCACTGCCGGGACAAGGGAGCCAGTGCAGCCCCGCGGTGGACGCTGGAGTGCTCTGTCTCTGCAATGTACGTTGCAAGGCACGAAGCTGTGGGACTTGGAAGCATCTCTAGGTTGTGAGAGCTACCTGACTCCGGGAGAAACGACATTCCTGTGCCAAAGGGCTGGCGCCAGGAGTCAGGCCCATTCCGCAGGGCAGGGGACAGCGGCCTTTACAAGCAGAGACAAGCCCTTTCCCTCAGCCCTCGCCTGTAGAGCGTCCAGCCCTCTACATGCCGTCACCTCCATCCCCAGGGCAGGCCCAGGCACAGTGGGCCAGCGAGGGGCAAGCCCTTGAGGTAAGGATCAGCCTTTCTATCTGGAGGTCATGTCGACAGGCAGTAGAAAGAGGGACATTGAAGCCCACTGCAAATTCTGTATGCTGCCCACCACCGCAGCCCCTGACCTCTGGTTTTGTAGCCACTTCTGGCTGAGCTGCAGTGCCAAGAGGGGGCCTGGGCTCAGCTGCCTCCATGTACCAGAGGCCAGAAACCCAGAGCTCAGGTGGGAATGCCCCCGGTCCAGGAAAGGGCGATCCCACTTCTGGAGATGTGCCAGGGAGGCACTGATGATGGCGGCTCTGACTGACGAAGGGCTGGACGCTTTCCCTGGCTGCCCTGCGGAATTACCACAAACGCTTAAAGGAAGGGGAGGCCTGGCAAGGCCCGGCGTGCTGTGCGCCACGTCACCTGGGGAAGCCGGAGCGCACGTGCAGCCCATCCACGTTCTGGCTGACCAGGAAGCGAAGGAGGCCCACGCGCTCCAGCTGCACCAGAGCCATGTGGGTCTTCGTGGGCTGGGCGCTCTCAAAAGTGGTGTCGAACTTGGGGGCCAGGCCCCGCTCCTCCATTGTCCAGACGCCATGGGGGCCCCTGAAAGTGTCATGGGCAGAGAGAGGGACTCAGAGCTAGGAGGCGAGGAGGGCAGGCAGAGCCCCATAGCTTGCTGAGGAGTCTGCTCAAGCCAGGCCGGAGAGGCCAGGAGAGAACCCAAAAGCACCGGGCCTGCTCTGGAGCAGGACCGAGATCTCGGCACTGAAGGGCGCCACCAGCTTGAGATCCCAGCAACAAGCCTCTGATCTAACGCAAGTTGCCTGAAGCAGAGGGGAGCTTAGACGTTATTTGGTCTCATACCTCCGTTTACAAGTGAAGAAAGTGAGGTCCAGAGAGTTAACCCACTTACTTGATGCCAGGTCTAATAAAAAATATTTCTGGCACTCCCTGGTGGTGCAACGGGTAAGGACGCAGCATTGTAAGTGGGTTGCAATGTAAGCTGCTTCAGTACGAGTTCAATCCCCGCCCTGGAGGTGACCCACACGGCGCAGCAGACCTCTCCTGACCTGCCCGCTGCTCCCCTCAGCAGTGTACTTCATCAGTCTGCCTGTTCTGCTCCCCACTCTGTCTCTGGTGAAGCCTCTCATCATCCTGCACCTCTGGTTTGTACCCCATTTCTGTATGCATAAATCAATAACTTTATTTAAAAAAATATTTCTAAGTGAATGTGGAACAAATGGCCCTTGATCATGATTCTCCCCATTTTCTATGGTAATAATAGAAACCCAATATTCACCTAGCCATACACAGCGAACCCAGTCAAAAGACTATCTCCCAGCATCCTGTGTAGCCAAGTCACGTGACAACGTTCTAACCAATGGCGTTCACCTGCAGTGGTGGGTCTGACCTAAAAGGACATTCCCAGGGCTCACAGACCTGAAGTCCGGAATGCCCGAGGCAGTACTGATGCCAGCACCCGTGTGGAACACCACGTTAGAGGACTGCCAGACCATCTGTGCCAGGTCCCACACTTTCCGCTCCAACTCCTCTGGGGTGTCGAAGATCTATGGGGCAACAGAGCAGAAGGGAGGGGTCAAAAGATGTCCCACAGGGGCAAGGCAATTAACCAGACTGACCTGCCCCCAGCTGATCGGGGGAGAGAAGGCGCTGGAAAAAGCAATTAGCCCCTGCTCTGCTTATGACCCTCCAGGGCTCCCAGGTCCTGGGGTAAAAGCCCAAGTCTTCCCAGTAGCCAACCTGGCTGTGCACAACCTGCTCTTAGTCCCCTGCCCTCACCTCCTGCATCATTCTGCTCAGGCCACATGCTGCTCCTCCAACCTGTCAGGCACAGTTCTGTCTCACAGGCTTTGCACTGCTGTGCCCTACCCAGTTGGCTCCCACCCTCACCTCATGTTGGCCTTGTCTTAAAAGATATCACACTGGGACACTCTTGGCAGCATTACTTAACAATAGGTAAAACACAGAAGCAACCCAAATGTCTATTGATGGATGAGTGGATCAGCACAATGTGCTCCATCCATATGCTGGAATATTATTCAGCCTTAAAAAAAAAAAAGGATGAACACTCTGACCAGGCTATAGCATGGGTGAACCTTGAAGACATGATGTTCAGTGAAACAAGTTAGACACAAAAGAACAAGTACAGTCTGATTCCCACTCACAGGAGGCCCCCAGAGGGGTCAAATCCATACAGACAGGAAACAGATGCTGGGTGTCAGGGGCTGGAGGGTATGGAGAGCTGATATTTAACTGGGAAGAGGAGAAAGTTCTAGAGATGGATGGTGGGGATGGTTGTATAACATCATGAATATTTTTAAAACCACTGAACTTAAGATGGCAACTTTATATGTATTTTACCACAATAAAACAAAATTAAGAAAAAGTCTGTGCATTGATGTGTCCTGGGTCACCTTTGTTTCAATGTAGCTCCGAGATCTCCTTACTCCTCAGATTTATTTTTCTCCTTAGCTATTACTACCATCGGCCTTCTCATATTTATTTGCTATTTTCCCGTTTCCCTGTTAGAAGGGGGATTTGTTGACTGTCTTCTCCCTGCATCGTCCTGGGGCCTAGAAAGTGCCTGGCATACTCTCTAGGGGCAGAATAAATGTCTGTCAGGCAGGAGAAGCTGAGGGAGCTTCAGGAGCTGTTCACCCCATCTGAGAGCTGATTAGCAAGCCGCAGAAGGAACTTGCTAGACTTTGTGGGTTGGGACAGGCCTCTCCCTGTAACTGAGGCAAATGATGTTAAACTGTCTTGAGACCCTAAAGAACAAAAGAAAAAAAAATGTCAACTTTTCTGAGACTTCCTTTTGCAGATTCAGCAAAGGCTGAAGGTTTATGGACTAACGTGGAGCTCAGCTCCAAAGTCAGTTGGAATTGA
Organism: Condylura cristata; assembly: GCF_000260355.1. Lineage (NCBI taxonomy): Eukaryota > Metazoa > Chordata > Mammalia > Eulipotyphla > Talpidae > Condylura > Condylura cristata. Next base: position 28,671,807 of record NW_004567126.1, on the reverse strand, counting down.
CAGACAAAAATGCAGAGAAGGGCTACTCAGAAGGGCAGGGCCCACAAAAATTCAAAACTCGTGATCTGAGACGTCTCCTTGTGGTTTGTGCATGAACTAGCCAATGGGCTGCAGCCGAGCCCACATTTCTTTGCCCCCAACCCTTTCCTTAACCCGTAAAATTTAATTTCTTTATTCTCAACCCCCTGCCCTCAGTAACCTCATATAACCTTAGTGGAGGCGGCAGGTGAGTTTAACCTCCAACTCCTTGCCAATCCGTTCGCAGTAGAGCTTTTTTTTCTTTTGCTCAAAATCCTAGTGTCTTAGTAGGACGTCAGGTAGCGAGCTGTGGCTCCTTAACACCCCCAGTTGACAGGAGCGTGAAGGAAGTGACTCATCCAAAGCCTCACCGTGAATGGGGTGGACACCCACTTCCCCGCCACCCCCTTTCCCAGTGTCTGAGGGTGTTCCCCTGACACACCATCATCCAGGTCCCCCCCAGCTCAAAACCCTGCTCCACCACCTCAGGGTAGTGCTAACTGCGCAGCTTGGCAGAGCCCATGGTGGCTCTGCAGGCCTCGGGCGCATCTGTTTCCAAGTGTTTAATCCCACCTCCCTGCCTTAGCCACTGCAGGGCTTCTGCTTGGGGGTGCACACCCTGCTCCCTCCTCGGAACTTTAGGAACTCTGGCGTGCAGGCCCGCTCCTCAGTCCCGGCAAGGATGCTCTGGAGCTGGGCGTGTCGCGTCCTCGGGCGCGCAGGGGCGTCACTTCCCGCCCCCTCCCCACTGGGAAGTCCCTCCCATTGTCTAGCCTCGGTGCTTCATGATATTCCCACAATGCCCCGCTGCAGCCCGGCCGCGCCGGCTCAGCGGCCCCCGGAGAGGTGGCCTGGGAGGCCCCCGGTCGCGCTCACCTCTGGAAGCCCGCACTTGCCCTTATCCGCGTAAGGCGACAGCCCCGCTGCGTAATTCACCGACATCCTCGCCGCCCCAACGGGAACAATAAAGTTTCTCTTGTTGAGGCCGCTTCCGCCGGAAATGAGCGGCAATGGGCGGGAGGAGGAGCCGCATTCCCCTCCCACTTTCCTGGCGGCTCGCACGCAAATGCGCGTGCGCTGCGTGCCGTCGCCGCGGACGCCATGTTAACTAATGGCACGAGGACGTTTGCACCTTTCTGTGCTCTAGCTCCGGATAGGAGGCTTGGAGCCCGGGACGGGAGAGTGACCGGCCACCAACGCGGGCCGGAAACTGGGATGGCCGCCAAAATGCGAGTTCCTCAGTCACATCCAAAGTGAGAGGCAAACTGTGTTCGACTCCCGGCCAGGAAGTGACCCACAGGGCGCGGCAGACACCTCTCCTGTCGCCCTCTTCTCCCCTCAGCAGTGTGTTTCAGTCAGTCCGCCTGTTCTGCGCCCCACTCTGGTGGGGCCTCTTCCCTTCCTCCCTGGCTACACCCCAGTTCTTCTATGCACAATTAAATATGTCTTTTTTTTTAAAAATGAGGGGCAGAGGTCCTCCCTGGTGGCGCAGCAGGTTAAAGCACTGCACTGGGAAGCTAAAAAGCCACTTCCGCTTGAGTTCAATTCCCGCCTGCCCCGGAGGTGACCACATGGCGTGGCAGATCTCTCCTGGCCCGCCCGCTGCTCCCCTCAGCAGTGTACTTCGTTGATCTACCTGTTCTGCTCCCCGCTCTGTCTCTGGTGAAGCCTCTCACCACCCCTGAGCCTCTGGCCTGTACCCCAGTTCTGTATGTACAAATAAATAAATCTTAAAAAAAAAAATGAGGGGCAGAATCAGTCAGCACCCTCATTTTCTTTTTCACGAATTGGTGAACTGATGACACTCCACCTCCACACCCCCCCCCTATATATCTACGCACCCCCACCCTATATACCCCCACACCCCCACCCTATATACCCTCACACCCCCACCCTATATGGGCAGAGCGGGAGAGAAGGGACCCAGGCTCCTACTTCAAGTTCAAAGTATTTTTTTCCGCTGAACATTTCAAAAGCTTAAGAAGCAGAGTACCTGTCGTGCGTTGTATGTCTGTGTATTGTTTGGGGAGGGGGGTAATTTGGAGCCTGAATGAAAAGGATCTTGAACTCCACTCTACATTATTTGAACATTTTCCAGGTACATGGTAATTTCTTACAAACAAGGCACATCCAGATTGCACAATGGAGCTAGAGAAACTGCTCAGGATATTGGGACCAGTTGCCTCGAGAACTCGTTGAGGAAACACGTGTTGTGCGCCTACTGTGTGCTGGAGAGATACTGGAGAACATAGGTGTCACAGTGTGGCTGGTGATGGACACAAGTAAGTGATGGGGCAGTAGTGATGGGAATGCAAGGAGGGATGCAGAAAGCATCCGGCTTTGAGGGTATTCAGAGGGGGCACCTGACCCCACCTGGGGGCGTCAGGGAAGGCTTCCTGGAGGAGGGGGTATTGTTACAGGAAAGATCTGAAGAGTAAGGAGGAATGAAATGGGGAGAATAAGCTTGTTGGGCAAGATATAGAGAAAGAGTGCTTCAGAGGAAACAACAAGTGTGACTCTCCTGGAGCAAGGTGGTTCATTCTAGAAACTGAAATGTGTCCAGTGATGATACGGAAGAACTGTCTTCCCACCTGAGAGCCAGTTGGCTGACAGGCAGCCTGACTGCCAGCCTGTCTCCTCCCTCTACTCATCCCCAGCCCCCTGGGGCTGCGCCCGCTCAGAGCTGCTCAGAGCTGCTCAGGTGTCGTAACTGAGCTGGCTGAGCAGTCTGTGGCCCAACTAGGAGCTGTAACTGGAGTCAGCAGTGGGCACAGTGGCCTGGGGCTGGAGTCACTGGAACCGTTGGAGGTAGGAGAGGAAGGCGGTGAGGGAGGCCTGGGATGGAAGCTCCCCTTACGGCCTTGGGTGCCTTGCTCCTGAGCCCTGGCATGTGGGAAAAAGGGGAGACCAGCGTGGACCACCATGCTAAGGAGCCACCCAGGCACCCTGACACACACGCATACTGGTTCACGCAGGCACTTCCCACTTCCCAGCCTTTGGCCTTTTTTTCCTGCTGCTGCCTTCTGTATCTTGTCTAGCCATCAGACTCTGCTTATTATGTGCCCTAGATGAGGACACTGTCCCCTTCCCACTGATTCCCTCGTGCTCAGGCAACCTTTGGGCTCCTCTCTTGGGTGTCTCTTGTTATGCCTGCTCTGGTGTGATTGATCCAGGTTGAAAGCAAAGAGGGTGGTTGGTAAGTGAAGGGTACACGATTGGTAGAAGGGTGGATGGATGGATCGTGGATGGGTGGGTGGGTGTTGGATGGGTGGGTTTGTGGGTAGACGGGCACGTAGGTGATTAGGCAGAGGAATGGACGGGCAGTTGGATAGGTGGATGGGTGATGGATGGATGGGTGATGGATGGGAGAAGCATGACAGAAGAGAAGAGGCTCAATGAGATGAGTTAGATGGGCAGGTTGGTAGGGGGATGTCAAGTGAGTGGGGAGGATGGAGGATGCTCAGGTGAGTGAGTGAAATGGGGAGACAGGAGGAAAGATGACTTGGGGAAACGATGGCCGGGGGACGGGAGAAGGACGTAACTCCCAGAAGTCTCGCTCAGACAGTGCAAGGAGTTCCGAACCACACACCTGGCACAAGACCCCTTGACTTGGCCCCTGCCCCATCTCCAGGCCCACTCAGAGCATGCAGCAGTACACGGGACAGATGTGTACAAGCATGTGTGCGACACTTGTCACTCCAGACCTACACTTGCTCCCGGCTGTCACGTATGCATAACCTGGAACAGGGGTCTTCACTGCAAGGATGTGCTCCGACCACCCAAGAAACATGCCTTTGCGTGTGTTAAATGTTCTCAGCTCTGGGCCTGGCCACCAAGGGGCCCCTAACTGTCCGGAGTCTAGAAGCAGCCCAGATACTTCCCCCCTGTGGCGCCAGGGCCCGGGGCAGAGGAAGAGACCCAGCCAGGGCAGCAGGAGCTCTTTTGAGGGAGTCAGAGCGCTACTTGCGGGTGAGTGAAAACTGATGAGAACACAGGATTTTGAAACGAGGCAGTGACGGATGAATAGTTCAGAGAAGTAAAAAATATCACATGCAGAGATAAAATCTCGGGGAACTGAAAAAGCTTGATCTACCTGGGCAACAGGAAATACTGATAAGGCACAATTAAAAAAAATATTTATTTACACATACAAGAATTGGGGGACAGGCCGTAAGTGTGGGAGGTGAGAGGATTCACCAGAGACAGAGTGGGGAGCAGAATATACAGATCGACTGAAACACACTGCTGGAGGGAGCAGCAGGTGGGTCAGGAGAGGTCTGCGGCACCCTGGGGGTCACTCCCTGGCCCAGGATCAAACCCAGGCTGCAGTGGCTTCAGACAGCTTCCTGGTGCTGCACTTTGATCCCTGTGCCATCAGGAAGGTTCCTGATGAGGCACATTTATTGAGCACCTACTGTTTGCCAGGCTCTGTGCTAGAAACCTCCCTGAAAACCGCCAAGTTGGTAGGGAGGGGATTATCTCCATAATTTTAGGGATGAGGGATATGAAATTCAGAGAGGGCAAGTGACCTGCCAGAGGACACGCAGCAGTTAGGAGATGGGGTAGGTCTGTGTCCTGCCCTAGGGGCAGGGTGGCCCGGGGAGAGGAGTGTGGTCCATCTGGGGAGAAGGCGGCAGTGACTCAGCCCGCAGGACTGTTGTCCCTCGCTTCCTTTTCTCCAGGTGACCTGGGGAGTGGAGAAACTCCAGACGCGGGCCATGAAAACTCTCCGGGCACGATTCAAGAAGACAGAGGTGAGTCTGAGTCACTGAGATGCCAAATGTCCTCCAACATGAGGACCCCGCCCCCTGGGCACTGGCTGAAGACCCTCGGGCTCTTGGGCCATTGTCCTCGCTCCCTGTCAGATTCCTTGGGCAGCTTCCTTGTGACCCTGCTGAAAATGCTTCCGAGGTTCCCCAGCACCCGGCCCAGACCTTATGCCCTGAAGCCTCTGTCCACCTGCCCCTCCTTTGCTCTCCTCTGCCTTCCCCCCTCACTGCTTCCTGTCCAAGCTTCCCAGCCCCAAACCTCTGGCCAGGCTGTTCGCTATCTGGACCACCTTGTCAGTGCACTAACATTCATCAGGAGCCCCGCCTGCTTTCCAGTTTGGCTGAAATCTCTGACTTCAGCTGCAGAGACCGATTGCTTTTCTAGAACTTACTTTCTCAGAGCCCTTGATGCCTTGCTTTTATGCTTTTATTCAGCAAATATTTGTATCAGGTGCTGTTCTGGGCACACAGGAAACAGCAGTGACTAGGGCAGATACCCCTGTACTCACAGTGGACAGCCAGTCAGGAAGTTGGCACCAGACAAGACAAATACTTGAAAAGGCAACTTTTATGCCATGGAGTCGAATAAGGCAAGAGAATTGGACTGCCCTTGGCAGTGGTGATGTCGCAGTTTTTAAGTAGGTTATTAGGAAAGGGCTCCCCAGTAAAGATCAGAAGGGAAGGGAGGGGTTCGCAGGAGTTGCCTTCCAGGTAGCAGGAACAGCTGGTGCAAAGGCCCTGAGGTGAGAGCCAGCTGGCGCCCCTGGCAGCCTTAGCTCACACCGTGAAGCCCTGAGAGCAGTGCTGCCTCTGTCTTCCCCACTCCCACCCAAGTCCTGCCAATATGCAGGCGAGTTCAGGGTGCAGATGGTGAGAACCCAGCGGGAGGGGCAGCCAGCCCTCCTGAGTGCCCCTTGCTGGCTGGCCTCTCACTTAACAGCACAAACAATCCGGGGCTTTGAGAGGGAAACTTACTTCTCCCAGTCACAACACAAAGTGGAAGCGCCTGAGATTCAAACCCACTATGCAGACTTTGGAGCCCCTGCCCCTCCACCACCCAGAGCCATGGGGGGGCCCAGCACTGGGTGGAGCCTGGGAGAAGAGGGAAAACACAGACAAGTGGAGGTGGGGGTGGGGTGGGGACCGTGTGGGCAAACTTTGGAGGCTGGCAGGTTGGTTGAGGGCCACAATGGCAGGTGACCAGGCGCCAGAGTCTCTGGAAACCTAAGGGGGCCAGTGTGAGGAGCCCCGCTTTAAAGGCAGGCAGCTCTCACTTCAGATCCCTCCCTGCTCCCTCTGCCTCCTTGCCGGGGCCTCTGGTCTGTCACCTCCTCAGCTTTTCCAACATACTTACTGGTAGTGTTTATTCACTTAAACCATCCTTTGCACATTCTGAATACTTCAAATTTCATTTTTAGACATTTAGGGTCATTGAGTTTTTGTTTCATCTGGATTTTGCTTTTATTTATTTCTTTTCAAACACACTCAGCAGCTGACCCTGTGCTTTGCAGAGGTCAGTTCATTTAAGCCTCCTGTCTTACGGGGTTGAACCTTTCATGACACCCCGCTGGCCTAGCTGGGGAGAGGAGTTTGCTGTGGTCTCACAGCAGGAAAGGAGACACCTGGCCTTCCTTCAGGCTGGCCATTAAGAAGAACCCTGGGGAGTGCATTGGAGGGAGGGCCCGGGGAGGGAGCGGGAGGGTGGGGGTTAGGGAGGGAGGGAGAGTGTTCATATTTCCCTCCAAGAATTCCCAAGAAGTCACAGCCAGTGGTAAACCAAACCGTGGAATTGGTCCAATTTCAAAAGCAGAATGACATTGAAAGCAAATCCTTCCAAAGCGTGTGCAGCTACAAAATAAAAACAAGACACCGAATTTGGGACCTGGGTGTGTTTAGTAGGTCCCTGGCCGAAGCTCCAGGGGTGTGGGGGGCTGGCAGGTGTGAGGGTCTGAGGGATGTCAGGTGTCTGGGTGGGCTGAGACCTGTTTGCATCAAGCTGGGAAGAGCCTGGGTGCGTGAGTGAGGTGGCAACAGATGCAAGGCCTGGGGGCGGGGTGGCCTAGTGCCCTCCAAGCTCCCTGGCTCCCCATGCCAGCTCACTGTCCCCCCTCCACCCTCCAGCTCCAGTTTCCCAGCGGGCAGCTGGCAAGGGTTCAGGCTTGGTCTTTTGTTCTTTCCCCCAGGGAAGAAAGCAAACACCCCTGACTGCCAGGCCCACCATTGTCTCTCTGGGCCTTTCATTGCCTCTGGGCACACACAGTCCAGCCACCGGCCAGGCCCCTGCTGCTTGTCTAAGGCCAGCCCTCCCCCGCTCCCCCCCACTCTTGTTACCAAGGCTCTGGTGCTGAGCATCCTGGCTCTCCCTGCCTCAGGCTTCCATCCATACGATGGATTTAACTGGTGCCCTGGGCCTAGGCTCTGGGTTTCCTGCCTTTACTTCAGGTTTTAGAAAAACCTCACGGGTAAGAGATTGGTATTGTTTTTAGACTCATAGACTCCCAATGTTTTCATGCTTCCTGGAATCTCTCTTCTGTGTTTATTCTTCAGAGTCACTCTGTGTCTTACATTCATTCAACATGCATTGACTAAGGTCTTACTGTGTGCCAGGCTTACTGGCAATCCTGGCTTTAGGGACCCACACTTGGGAGGGCCCTGGCTTGAGTTAGTGCTCTGTTCTTACAGTCTTGACAGCCTTAATACTTTGGAGCCGGGGCCCCACATTTTCTTTCTTTCTTTTTGCTTTTTTAAAGTTTTATTTATCCATGCACACAAGAACTGGGCACAGGCCAGAAGTATGGGGGTGAGAGGGTTCACCAGAGACAGAGTGGGGAGCAGAGCAGGCAGGTCTTCTAAAATATACTGCTGAGGGGAGCAACAGGCAAGATAGGAGAGATCTGCTCCACCCTGTGGGTCACTCCCTGGCTAGGGATCAAACTCGTGCTGCAGTGGCTGCAGACAGCTTCATAGTACGGTGCTTTAACCCACTGTACCACCAGGGAGGGAGGGGCCCCCTTATTTTCCTTTTGCACTGGGCCCTAAAGATTCTCTAAGTGGTCCCACCTTAGATGATAAAGCAGTGACCTAGACCAAAGTCCCTGTGAGTATGGAGATGACATTAAAGAGGAGAGACCAAGAGGAAATAACATTGTCAAGCAGGTCCATAGTAGGAGCTCAGGTGGTGATATGAAGAAGAAGGAAAAACAAGTCCTGGTTAGGGGCTAGTGAGTGGCCAGGGATAGCCTGAGAAGGCTCTGGAAGAGGTGTCTTCCAGTGCAGACAACAGTAAAGGAATCAGTCATGTGGGCCATTTTGGGGAGGTGGGTGCTTCTGGTAGGGCCACAGCAAAGGCAAAGCCTGAAGGTGGGGTCAAGCTGTTTGAGGGCCACATAGGAGGCTGCTGTGGCCAGGTGGGTTGGACCGTTGGGAAGGAGAGGATGAGCTTGGCGATGATAGTGGGGCCACTGTGAGCAGGGTGGGCAGATTTCCCTCTGAGGGTCAGGCAGTAAACATTTGTGGCTTTGCAGGCCAGTTGGGCTCGACTTTGCCATTGCAGCTGGTCGCCACTGAGTTCTAGTGACAAGCACCCATTGGACAAACAGACTGAATGATTTAAATTCCTGTAAGTCAGAGTGCTTGTCCTTGGGAGCATGATGAACTCAGTAAATGTTTACCAACTCCCCCACCCTTGCCGGGGGGTGGCAGGCCCTTGCCTTGGGGTGACAGGCCCTGGGCCCCAGGTTGTGCTCTCCAGGGGCTCCCAGTCTGAGAACAGAACCAGAGGTACACAGTCCCACCCACCCCTTAAGTCACTCTGAATGATTTAACTGAGCACTTACTATGTCCTGGCAGCCCAGGGTTCAGTAGAGATGTGGATCCAGCCGTGGCTTTTGTTGATAAACGAACGCTGGCTTAGGAATAACACACTACTGTGTGCCAGGCACCGCCAAGCCTCCAGTATCTCCTTTAGGCTCTTAGTAACCCTGAAGTAGGTTCAGTTATTATGAAACCCACTTCCTGGAGGAGGAAAGTGAAATGCAAAGCAGGTAAGTATCTTGGCTGACACCCCTAAATGTGGGGGACAGAGGAGGTGGTACAGAGGGCAGGCGTGGGTTCAAATTCAGGTTTTTGGGACTGGCCATTCCCACTGGCTGATGAGTGAATGAGTAGATGAATGAGTGATTGAATGAGTGAGTGAGTGAGTGAATGAATGAGTGAGGGAATGAGTGAGTGAGTGAATGAGTGTGTGAATGAGTGAGTGGATGAATGAGTGAGTGAATGAGTGGATGAGTGAGTGAATGAATGAATGAGTGAGTACATGAATGAGTGAATGAATGAGTGGGTGAATGAGTGAATGAGTGAGCCAGAGCCTGGTGGCAGAGTGGGCAGTGGAGGGCTCTGTATATCCAGGGCCCATGCCCGCTCCCCTGCGATCTCTGGCCAGACCCAATCCCTGGCCAGACCCGTGAGGTACTAGAGGCAGCTCCTGGGCACCTGGAGGTGGGGGGTGCTGTTGGCCTCCTCCTCCTCCTCCCCCCTCCTCTACCCTTCTTCCCCCCCTCCCCACCCAGGGCGGTGTCCCTCCTCCAGATCCCAGATCCCAGATCCCAGCGGGCACCATTTCTCGCCCGGTAGGGGAGGGACCATGGGGGGGGCGGGGGGGCGCGGCCCGGAGGGGGCGGCGCCGGCTGGCCGGGCAGGACCACGCAGCGGGCAGCCGAGGTCCAGCAGTACCTGCCCGTCCCTGCGTCCGGCAACAACTCCTGCTGCCGGCTGCCGGCGCCAGGACGCCATGAAGCAGCTGTGCCTGTGTGCTGCCGCCTCTTTCGCGGTAGGGCCGGGGCGGGGGCGCTGGGCTGGGCGGCTAGGCGCGGCCCTTCCTCTCCACTCCCGCCTGCTGACCATGCCAGGCCTGAGCCAGTCCCCCAACCCTGGAAGGAGGTGCCAGGAGGGAGGTGGCCAGGGGGCGGGGTGGGAAACGGAGGGTGGGGGGACATTAGGGGAGACAGTTCTGAGAACAGATGGGGACACTTAGAATTTAGAGGTCGTTTGGGGGAGAGAGTAACGTTAAGAAAACAGTTTCAGAGAACATTTGTGGGATTTGGGACAAGACAGATGATGAGGTCATTTGGGGCGATGATTTTGGAGGACATTCAGGAATTTGGGGGAGACTTTTTGGGGGATGCAGTTTAGGCCAAGAGTGTGGGTGAAGAGGTCTGAGGACATTTGGGGGACGACTGTGGTCTTTTCAACAGTGGCTGTAGAAGGATAAATGACAGGGGCGGTTCTGAGGGACATTTAAAGGAACCCTCTGAAGGTGTCCTGTGGGAAGACTCTGGAAGCCATGGAGGACACAGGGCCAGTGGGTGTGTCTGTGAGGGTGGGTGGCTGTCCACTAAGGACAGGCTGGAGGTCTAGGTATGGGGACGCCTTTGGGAAAGGGGTGCTGGGGCTGATCTGGGAATGTTTCCGTGAACAGTGCTGGGCCACAGACCTGGGGGCAGGTGCTGGGAGCTGGCAGCTTTGGGGGAGGCTGTCTCAGAACCCCACCTAGGACCACCTCCCCCTGCAGCTGCGGCTCAGCCCCACTGACCTAGGCTCCTGCCCACCTTGCGGCCCCTGCCCCATCCCGAAGCCCACAGCCAGAGGCAGGCGCCAGGCAAGTGCCCAGAGGTGGGCGAATGGAGAGAGCCCAGAGCCCCTGCTGGGGGAGTGGGGAGGGGGCAGCTGCCCGCCTGGGCCCATGCTCTTCTGGGTGTGCCCTGCAGAGCCAGGACTGGGGCAAAAGCGACGAGCGGCTGCTGCAGGCTGTGGAGAACAATGACTCTACTCGGGTGGCTGCCCTCATCTCTCGCAAGGGGCTGGTGCCCACGAAGCTGGACCCCGAGGGCAAGTCTGCGTGAGTGCCTGCCTCCTGGGGTGTGATGGCTGAGTGGTGCTACCCTGTGGCTGACCCTGCTCTCTGACCTCCAGGTTCCACCTGGCGGCCATGAGGGGTGCAGCCAGCTGTCTAGAGGTCATGCTGGCCCACGGCACCAACGTCATGAGCACGGATGGGGCAGGTACTGCCCATGGGACCCTGGGGAGGGAGGACAAGCTCAGACCAGGTGCCCAGCCAGAGGGTCCAGTCTCTCCCTGATTCAAAAACTTGCTTATCAAAGAGGGCTCTGCTCAGGGTCCCCAGGGAGGCATGGTGGCCTGTCAGGCCGCAGTGCTCAAGGACACCAAGCAAGGTGAGTTCACATGGGTGGGAGTTACTGGTCCTTGGATAGTGCTGAGTCAGAGGAAGTAGCTGGATCATGTGGCAGAGGAGTAGCTGATCTTGAAACATACCTAATTTTGAGAAGTACATAGGGGCATGTAAATAGCAAGTCGAGCTTGGGGAGTAACTGAGGTTCAGGGAGTAGCCGGGGTTTAGAAGTAACTGGAGCTCTGGGAGTAGCTAGGGCAAAGGAGAATCTGGGGGAATGGCTTAACTAGGGACCTGAGGGAATAAATGGTAATTCATGGCCAGTAGTTGGAGTTCAGGGGGTAGCTTGCCATGGGATGACATGGCTTTGTCTGAAACTTCAGGGCAACAAGCATAATGTCCTGGGGTATGTGGAGTATTTGGAGGTTCTAGACAGGACTATACCTGAAACAGGTATGTGCATTAGCAGGAACATATGGAACAACAGAATTCTGAAGGGAAAAGCTGGAGCTTCAGTATGCAGTCATGCATCACTTGATGTTTCAGTCAGTGACATATTTGATGATGCATGTATAGGTGGCATATATGATGGGGGAGGGGCCCAGGAGATGCCACCCTCTGACCTCGGCGTGGAGTCGGCTATATAATCCAATTTGTGCAGTTATACTCTGACATTTGCACAATGACATTTGACAATCACCTACTGCTGATTTTCTCAAAATGTATTCCTGTTGTTATGATTATAGTGATTATAGTTGAGCATAGAGAGTAGCTGGGTTCGGAGGAGTAGCTGGAGCCGTAGAATTTGAGGAGTGGGTGGGTATGAGGGTAGCTGAGGTGAAATTGTCTTTGACATAGATCAGATGGAATCTGACCACAGGATGCAGCAGTTTTGAAACTCCATGGAACTTGGGGACTTGCTACAATTGAGACAATAGGGAAAGAACTCATCACAATTAGTTGACACAGGTTTGGGGAGCAGTGAAGGTCCTGGAGTATCTTCAGTCCTAGAAAATCTCTTCCTTTCAGGTTACAGTGCCCTCCACTTGGCTGCCAAGTATGGACACCCAGAGTGCTTGAAGCAGCTGCTACAGGTCATTTATTCTCTTGTCTCATATACTCCTGGAGTCCTAGATAATGCCATCCTTTAGCTCCAATATGCCTTTGCTCTGGCTACTCCTGAGTTTTAGCAACTCCCTGAACTCTCAGATACTCCCTAAGCCCTAGATACTCCATGGTCCCTTTAACTCCTGAGACCCAGCTACTCCCTGGACAACCAGATACTTCCTCACTGTCCAGATACTTCCCACAGCCAAGATACATTCCTGTTACCAGATACTTCCTGGGCCCCAGTTTCTCCCCAAACCCCAACTTTCATAGTCAAAGCCATTCTCAGAGCTTTTCCCCAATCTTCCAGGTGCTACCCAGTTCCCAGTTAGACCCTGTTTCTTAACAATTTTCACTAAAGCCAAGAAAGTTACGCAGAGGGCTGGTGAGGACGTGGGCTGAGCAGGTGGCGAGGGTTTGGGGTGAGGCTGGGAACCTGCAATACAGCAGACCCCAAGGAGGGGAAGTCCTGGAGAAACCAGGCAATGAAGGCTGATAGTCCTGTTCCATTAACGTGCCCCTCGGTCCCCAGGCCTCCTGTTTGGTGGACGTTGTGGACAGCAGCGGGTGGACAGCCCTGCACCATGCAGGTGGGTACAGCCCAGCCTTGCCCTGCCCACTGTGAACCCGGGGTGCTAGGCTTGAAGGTTCTTGTGGCGGGGCCCTTCTCCAGGTGAAAACAGTGCCGCGGGAGGAGTGGCATCTCCCTGGAGGAGCTTCTCCGGGGGTCAGGGTCCCAGCAGCTTCATAACCAGCTCCAAACCCCTTCCTTTAGAGAAGAAAAGGGATCCACACACTTGAGCCGGAAGCCAGCCCAGCCTCTGTCCACTAGCCCTTCAGTGGACATAGTGGAGAAATTTGGGTTGGCTTTGAGGGTTTTGTTAGCTTAAAGGTTTCCTGCAGTTGGAGTACGCTGTCACCTAGTGGCGGTGATGCCTTTGGCCAAACTGAAGCACATCGGTGATTTTCCATGCAGTATTTATTGAGCACTTGCTATGTTAAGCATTGCGATTGCAGCAGCAAACAAAAACTTGTTTCCTCCTGAGCACACAGCAGATTTCCCCGTGGAGTCGGTTACTCTCTAGCCTTGTACAAAGCCCTCCTTTCCCGCTGGGCTCTGGACATACAGGCCACACGGCTCCCACCTCCTTCATCTCACCAAACTGCTTCCCCGCTCAGGACCCTTGCGCGTGTCAGACCTCTGCTATCCCCTTTTACCTTCAAGACTCAGAATTCAGATCAAGCCTTGAGAAGCTGTTCCCAGCCTCAGCTGACATCTGACATTGTCCAATCAATATTAATGCTTTCCGTGTGAGGGTTTGGGCACATTAGGTATGCAATAAACACTGTTGAGTAAGAGGGGAAATGATGAAAATCACCTAGCGGTTCCATCTTAAAAGGGAACCGTGATAGGATGTGAAAAAAGCTTGGGACTAGGAATTAGCAGACCTGGGTCTTAATTGTGGTTCTGTTTCTGACTCTACTGGGACACCAGAGGCCTGGCTGGGCCTCAGTTTCTTCAACTATAAGCTAGGAGTCATAACTCTGTTATGGGAATTTATTTATGTATGTATGTATACAGAACTGGGGTACAGGTCAGAGGAGTGGGGGGTTGAGAGGATTCACCAGAGACAGAGTGGGGCACAGAACAGATAGATGAACAAGAATACACTGCTGAGGGGAGCAGTGGGCGTGTCAGGAGAGGTCTGCCGCACCCTGTGGGTCAGCTCAGTGGCTGTGGTAGCTTCATGGTGCTGTGCTTTAACCCCTGAGCCACCAGGGAGGGCCCTGTTATGGGAATTTCTTATGAAAGAAAGAATAAGAATCACACTGGAGCTGAAGGACCTCGGCAGATGCCTCCGCCCTGCCCTGTCTACCCCCTGCTTCTTTTTCCAGCGGCTGGTGGCTGCATCGCCTGCTCAGAAATGCTTTGCTCCTTCAAGGCACATCTAAACCCTCGAGATCGCGTGAGTCTGGGATCTCTTTGGGAACGATACCGTCCGCTGCCACCAGGGGGCAGCATTCCAGACACGCTCTTAAAAGTGTCAAGAGGTTTGGAGGGGCGTTCAGGGGTCGTCCTGAAAGTTTCCCCAGCTGCTCACCCCTTGTCTCATCCCTCTCCCAAACGCCCCCCGCCAGTCAGGTGCGACGCCCCTCATCATAGCAGCGCAGATGTGTCACACAGATCTGTGCCGCCTTCTCCTGCAGCAGGGGGCTGCCGCCAATGACCAGGACCTGCAGGGCAGGTGAGCATCTTCCCCCCCAGCCGGTCCATTGTGTGCTGTGACCTTGGGCAGGACTCTTAATGGGGGGATCTATCTGGTGGGCCTCCTCCCTCACCCAAGTGCCGTGTTGAGGAGGGCGTACGCGGATTAGAGGACCCCTCCCCATCTCAGTACCCCTCTCCTCGTAGGACTGCGCTGATGCTGGCCTGTGAGGGGGCCAGTCCCGAAACAGTGGAGGTGCTGCTGCAGGGCGGGGCCCAGCCGGCTATCACCGACACACTGGGCCAGGATGCTGCCCACTATGGCGCCCTAGCAGGGGACAAACTCATCCTGCACCTCTTACAGGAGGCGGCCCAGCGCCCCTCCCCCCCCAGCGGTATGCAAGTCCAGCCTCCTAGGCATTTTCAGTCACCCCACCTCCTTCTGGGCAGTTTCTTGTCACCCCTTTTTCTCCCTGCTGTGGATGCTGGATGCTTTCCAGGTGTCACTGTTACGTCTTCCCAATTCAGGACATTTTCAAGGAGCCCAAGAGCTTTTAGAATGGTCTAAGGTCACTCTGCTCCCCTAGGGCATCCTGAGTTTTAGGTGTTTGCCTTTCCCTAAGAATTGGCACCCACCCACCCCATCCTGGAGATGCCAATTACCCTTTATTGTCATTCTGCCAAAGTGATAGACTTAAAAAATCCTGATTCTCGGGGAGTTGGGAGTTCCCCCAAAGACCCCTAGGCATTTAATCCCCTTCCTACCACTGGAAATGAGTCCCTAGGACAGAGGCCCTGACCTGCTTCCTTCTTTCCTCTGCCCTCCTAGAGGATGACTCAGGCGAGGCATCATCTCAGGTATGAACCTCTAAGCAGTGAAAGGGTCCCTTTCCCTGTGCCTCTGCCTCCTTCCCCTGCCCAGGCTCGCGGGAAGTCAAGGGCGAAATGGACTTGTGGCCCAGGATGATGAACTGGGAGAACCTGTGAACAATGGTACCTTCCTGGCATGCTGCCACCAAGTGGCGGCATACCCACAGCATACCGCCCAGAACTGGGTGAGAACACTGGGGGCACATGAGGTCCGGAGTTGGGGGGAGGAAGAGGCTGCAGTTGCTGACCGCTGGTATAGTCAAAGGGAGCAGATCTGGCCCCTTCTCTTTGCCATTTCCACAGAGAAAAGAAACTTATAATCTGGTTTAGCTGAGGCACGTACCAAGGCGTGCAGAGGAAGAGAGAGTAAAGAATAAGATCTGGAGCTCCCAGGGGATGTGGCCTCATCCGCTTTTATGCAGGGACAATTAAGGACCAGAGAGAGGCAGAGACTTGCTCAGCATCACACAGAAAGTGAGGGCAGAGCTGGGGCAGTGAGTGACAGCGGGCTGCCTGGGTTGACTGGCCGCGTTTTGTTTGAGTGGGAGGCTGGTATGTCCCCCAGTGTTCCCTTCACCCCTCCCCAGAACTCTGTGTCCAGTCATGAAAAGCGAGGGGGTCCCAAGAAGCGGAAGGCACCTCAGCCCCCTGCCAGTACCCCTATGCCGGTGAGAGATGCCCTAGCCATGGGGAGTCGTGGGAACCCTCCCAGGCCAAAGTGGGCGGTAACTCTGGTGAAGGCATCAGAGGGGGGCAACCCTGAGATCTATCTGAAGGTGGGGGGGGCCCCCGGGTGGGGAGAACAGGATGATCGAGATGCCTATGAGGAGATTGTGCGGCTGCGACAGGAGAAGGGCCGCCTGCTGCAGAAGATCCGGGGCCTGGAGCAGCACCAGCAACGGAGGAAGCAGGAGGTGAGGGCCGGTGGAGACAGAGGCCCGGGACTGAGCCTGGCAGGACATGCTTCTAGGGAAGGGACCCCCGCTCCCCGCCTCTCCAGCCTTCCTCCTCCCCACTCTGCTCCAGCCTCACAGGTTTCTGCTGTTCCTGCAACACAGTGGGTGTGGTCCTGCTCCAGGACCTTTGCACAGACTGTGCCTCTGGAATACTCGCCTTCCAGATGTCCTATGGCAACTTCCTGCAGCTCTTGCAGATCTTTGCTCAAAGAGGACACCACCCTCGCCCATCTTATTTAAAACTGTCACATCGTCGTCCACGCTCACTTCTTAGTTCTCTTTATTTTTATCTGGGTGCTTATTGCTATTGGACATAGCATATATTTAATTCCTCTTCACCTGCTGGACTGTGAGCACACAAGGTTGGGCATGGCTCACAGTAGATGCCTGATAATTACAGGATAAGCAAATAGTTGGTAAATGAATGAGTGAAATAGTGGCATAAAATGACAATCGACAAAGGTGGTTGGGAAGAATGTACCTGGCACACAGTAGGCACTCAGTAAACAGTAATGAAATGATACCTGCACACAGTAGGTGCTCAGTAGTGAGTAGCAGTGTATGAGCAGTTAGAACAGTGGCTGGCATATACGAGGTGCTCAATAAATACTTAGCAACAATTGAGTGAGCAGAGCAGTCCCTGGCAAAGAGAAGGTGCTTCGTAATTTCCTGCGGCGTGAGTGAGGGCACACAGCGCTGGGTGTGCACCTGTGGATGAATGGGGGGCTGCTAAGCCCAAGCAGGCAGAGGAGACCCCTCTCCCCACCCACAAACAAGCCCTTTCTCTCTTCTCATCAGCTGCCAGAGGCAGAAGCCAGCTCCCTCCACAGCCTGGAGAGACAGGTAGGTGGCAGGTGGAGGGAAGCGGGATCCTGGTTGTCCAGGGTCTCTCCAGGAGGCCAGCTGAGCCTTGTGTCACCCTCCTGCCAGGTGCAAGAGCTACAGCAGCTGCTGGCAGAGAAGCAGGAGGAGAAGGAGAGTCTGGGGCGAGAGGTGGAAAGTTTGCAGAGCCGACTGTCTCTGATGGAGGTGGGGTGCCCTGTGCGAGGAAGTGGGTTGCGGGCACCCCAGCAGAGCTGTGCCTGTCATGGGGACCACACTCATGCGCATGGCTTCCACATGTGTAAACACCAAAACAGCAAACATACAACCACAGCAGCAACGCTCAGTAGACACTTCTCGGAACATACGGTAACACGCATGTACGTGCAGATGGACAGCCACGCTCCCGTGCCTGTAGTCTTACCTGCACGCATTCCAGGTAAATGCCCACAAACACCTCTGTGAACGCAGAATCACATACGCAAACATCACCAATATCAACGTGCACACAACAGATTCTTCCCAGTTAATCATACACAGATGTCAAACCCACAGAAACTTAGACGTACGCAGATATCGCTGAAAACACATCACTGCACAGATACTCACAGTCGGCCATACTCCCATCCACAGACACACCCAGGAACACATATACACAAACACACACAAGCCTACTCATCGCACACACAGCGGACTAAAGCACAAAAGCAGAATCACACAGTCACAGACGTTCACGCAGGAGAGGTGCTGTGGGGCACACATGCTCATCACACCCACTGATGCCAGGCCAAAAAATAACGCCTGTGAGTGCACACGTGGCCGCAGACACCCTGGGCCCCCCGCAACCTCGACACAGAACCCCCGGGGTGAGGATGCTCCCCACCACCGCATAGTTCTGCAAACCACACTACATGGACAACCCCCATGGTTGGGGTCATGGTTACGCACCAGAGCAGCTGGGTCATTGACTGTGTTCCCCAAGGTGCCCAACAAAGTCCCCGGCACACAGTGGGCACTTAATAAATCCCTGTGGGCCAAGACAGCCATTCTGATAACTGCAGGGTGTCATAAAGATATTCCGTTCACTCCACATGCTTGGGTGGGGGGAAGGAGGGGGGGCCAGGACCCTGAATAGAGCCCCGGCCCCCACCTCCAGAATGAGCAGGAGAATACCAGCTATGATGTCGCCACCCTGCAGGACGAGGAGGGTGAGCTGCCTGACTCTCCAGGTGAGCCCCACCCCCCGCCCTGTCCTCACCCCCACCCCCTGCCCACCTTGTCCCAGCGGCCCTGGGAGCAAGACTTGACCACCATGTATGACAGTCTGACAGGGCAGGAGGTTGGCCCTTACCCACTATTCCATTTCCCCAAGCTGCCTGCCCTGGGGACCCTGACTCGGCTCTAGACCCCCAGCACTGCCCCCTGCAGCCTGGGACCTGAGGACTGACTCTGTATCCTTGCCAGGGGCCGAGGCACTGCTCTCCACGCGACTCAGCCCAGCGTCCCGGGATCTCTTGGCCTCACTGCGGGAGCAGGTGGCTGCGCTCACCAGACAGAACCAGGAACTTCTGGAGAAGGTCCAGGTGGGGAAACAGGCCCAAAGAGTAGGGCGGAGCAGATCTGAGTATCCCAGGGGTTATTTCCTCACTGGTTGGGTGGACATGTTGCTGAGCAAGTGGGCAGGGAAGGGGGCTCGGCCACCCGTTAGCCCCCCTACCTTCCTAGATCCTAGAGAACTTCGAGAAGGATGAGATGGAGGCAAACGGCTTGGCTGAGGTCATCCCTCTGGCCCTTTACGACTCTCTCCGGGCTGAGTTTGATCAGCTGCGCAGGGAGCACGCAGAGGCCCTGCGGGCACTGGAGCAGCAGGAAGCACAGGGGACCCCCAGAGAAGAGGGGACAGCCCCCGGGGAGCACAATGGCACAGGAGACAAGACCACCAGAAATGGGGCCGTGGAAGCAGAGTGTGATGGCACCTCAGCTGCAGAAACCAAAGTTAACGGAGTGGAGGCTCCTGAAGAGGAGGCCACAGGCGTGGAAACAGTAGAAACTGGGACTTCAGAAACAGCAGCCACAGGAGCAGTGGCCACAGGGACAAAGCCCACGGATGTGGAGGCCACAGGGACAAAGCCCACGGATGCTGAGGCCACAGGGACAAAGCCCACGGATGCTGAGGCCATGGGAGCAGAGGGTGTTGGGGCTGAGGCCTCAGAAACAAAACCTCAGGGGACCGAGGTCACAGAAGTGAAAGCCCTTGATCGCGAGAGAGGAGGCCAGGCAGAGGCCACAAACACGAAGGCAGAGGGGCCGGAGATGAAGGCTGGTGGAGTGGGCGCTGTGGAGACAGAGCTCGCGGGTGTGGAGACTGTGAACATGGGGAACATGGGCCCCAAGGACACAGAGACAGCGAGAGAGGAGGCCACTGCCCCCACTTTTCCCACTGACCCTGTCCTACACCCTGGTGCAGCCGAGGCCTCGGAAAGGTTGCAGGCAGAGCTTGAGACCAGAATTCGTGCCCTGGAGGAGGCGCTCCGGCAGCGGGAGCGGGAGGCAGCCGCTGAGCTGGAAGCAGCCCGTGGCAAGTGTGAGGCTGCCGAGGCCGAGGCCGGCCGGCTGCGGGAGCAGGTGCGCGGGGCCGAGAGCATCGAGGTCAGCAGAGCTTGCGGTGGGGACACAGTCCAACTTCGGGCAGCCCTGGAGCAGGCCCGGGAGGACCTTCGAGCTCGGGACTGCCGCCTCCGAGAGCTGGAGGCCGCCTCCGCCTACCTGGATGAGGCCAGGGCTGGCCGGCTGCTGGCTGAGGAGGAGGCCCGGGGCCTGCGGGCGGAGCTGGCCCAGCGAGAGGAGGTAAGGCTGGAGCAGAGCCGGGAGCTGGAGGTGCTGCGGGAGCAGCTGGCCACTGCCACAGCCACGGGGGAGCAGCACCGGGCAGCAGCGGCCGAGCTGGGCCAAGCCCGGGACGCAGCTGAGGCCCGGGCAGCTGAGCTGGCCACAGCTTGTGAGGAGGCCCGAAGGGGCCTGGCCGAGCTGCGGGAGGCCTCCGAGGCCCTCCGCCAGTCAGCAGTGCCGGCCGCCACGCACCACCGGCTGCAGGAGGAGGCCCTGGAGCTGCGGGGTCGGGCCGCCAGCCTGGAGCAGGAGGTGGTAGCCACAGGCAAGGAGGCTGCCCGGCTGCGGGCGGAGCTGGAGCGGGAACGTGTGGGCAGCGTGGCCCGCTTGGAGCATGACCGCATAGTCGGCGCCCTGCAGGCCGACGTGGCCCGACTGGAGGGGCAGCTGGAGGACCTGGGACGGCGCCACGAGAAGACCAGCGCTGAGGTCTTCCAGGTGAGAGGGCCGGGACTCCCGCCGGCACACGCGTGCTGGCCTGCTTGGCCCCGAAAACACGCGGTGTTCTGGCCCCATCCTTCTTTCTTTTTAATGTTTAGTGCTTTTGTGATCTGTTCATAAAACCTTTGTGTCACCCCAGGCCACGGAGGCCGCCTTTCATGTCTGCTTGTAGCATCTTTAGTGCTTTCGCTTCCCACTCCCCTCTGTGCTCATCTCCAGTTTGGCTGTATGGTGTGAGGTAGGATCATGGCTGCTCATCTTTGTGAGTCGAGGGAGGCCCCCATAATGGTGATGACGTTAATGACAGTGACAGCAGCAATAATGTCACCAACTCACATTAGCACTTCCTGGGTAGCAAGTGTCAGTACCGAGCGCTACTCTAAAGCACCCCCAAGTACTTAACGTAGTTTATCCTCACAACCACCCTGTGAGCTATTCTCGTTTTTTAAGAGGAGAGGTTAAGTCACTTATCTAAAGCAGCGCAGCTCATGGGCCACAGGTGCTTGGCAGGGTTACAAAATACAGTGCCAAAGGGAATCCAGAACTTTCCTGAGTCAAACTCAAGTCAAAACGCGCGTAAATATCCTTTGGCCAAAATGGAAGAGTCAGAACAACTTTATGATCCCGACAGTTTTGGGGTTCGAATGTCTTCAGGGCCACCCTGGGCTTGGGCACAGGTGCAGCGGGAGGCGTTGTTCATGAAGAGCGAGAGGCACGCGGCTGAGGCCCAGCTGGCCACGGCAGAGCAGCAGCTTCGGGGACTGCGGACCGAGGCGGAGCGGGCACGCCAGGCCCAGAGCCGGGCACAGGAGGCCCTGGACAGGGCCAAGGAGAAAGACAAGAAGGTGTGTCCCTCTTTTTCTATGCACAGTGAGGGGGCCCCTGTTCAGTGGAGGTTGGGGTGAACCCAAGAATGGCCCAGCTCAAGGAGTCTTGGGAAACCAGCCCACTTTCCAAGTGGTAGTCTGAGGCACAGAGAGGCGAGGCCATGTGCCCAACAACACACAGCATGCCCTGGTCCAGCCAGGTGCCCACCTAGATTTTTAAGTTCTGTTCTTAAATAATACAAATGACGATATCAGTAGCCTGTGCTTCTTGAGTGGGTGTTTTTCGCATTCTGTTACTTTCAGTCTCCTTACAACTCTATGAGCCATGATGCATTTTTAAAAAAGATTTGTTTATTTATGCATACAAGAACAGGCCAGAGGTGCAGGAGGTGAGAGGATTCACCAGAGAATGGGGAGCAGAACAGGCAGATGGATGAAGTACACTGCTGAGGCGAGCAGCCGGGAGACAGGAGAGTTCTGCTGTGCCCTGTGGGTCTGCCCCCTGGCCGGGGATTGAACTTGTGCTGCAGGGGCTGCTGATAGCTTCATAATGCTGAGACTTAACCCCTTGCTCCACTAGGGAGGCCCCACAAAGCATTTTTTTTTAAAGATTTATTTATTTATTCATATAGAGCTGGGGTACAGGCCAGAGATGCGGAGGGTGAGAGGATTCACCAGGGACAGAGTGGGGAGCAGAACAGGCAGATCTACAAAGTCCACCACTGAGGGGAGCGGCGGGCGGGTCAGGAGAGGTCTGCCGCGCCATGTGGTCACCTCCGGGGCAGGCGGGGATCAAACTCATGCGGAAGTGGCTTAAGCTTCTTAGTGCTGTGCTTTAACCCGCTGCGCCACCAGTGAGGGCCCCCACAAAGCATTTTTATCCCCATTTGCCAGATTAGCATTCTGAGGCTCCAAGAGGCAAAGAGAGAAGAGTGATTCAGAGCCACCCAGCCCATCACTACAGGGACTGTGACCCGCCAAGCCCTAGGGGCATCCCCTCGCTCACTGTATGACGCAGAAGTCACTTAATGTCTCTGAATCTCAGTTTCCACCTCTAAAATGAAAATAAAACTGTGGTAGGGATTATGGTTTATTGGTGGCAGAGTTACTTCCTGTTGGCACCAATAACATTCAGGACCAGGTCACTCATTCTCTGTGGGGAACTGATCCCACCTTCTCAATGACAGAAGGGCCCTGTCAAGGCAGTCACAGGTGTCTCCAGACGTGACCCTTGGGCAGGAGCAGTTTTAATAAAGCCTCGCATTCGCTGAACGCCTGTGCTGGCCAGGCCCAACTTCAGCATAATCTCTACTTACCGCTCCGAGCGGTCCGAGACCTAATTCCCCTTATTTTACAAACAAGGACACCGAGGCCCAGTGGAGTTCTTTAAGCCACATCTCCAGTGGTCAAAGGGGAGGAAGGAATTCAAGCCCAGCCCCACCAGGCCTCCGGATACCTCCAGAGAGGATGTGACAGAACTGGCCACTTTTTCTGTCAGATGGGCTGTATTTTTGGCTTTGCCGGGCAGGTGTTACTCAGCTCTGCCTTTGCGTCAGAAAAGCACCCATGGATGACATGTAAATGATGGGCGTGGCCAGGAAACCAGTTTGAGGCATGCACAGGAAAATCTGATTTTGATGTAATTGTCACATGTCACCCAATTCGATTCTTTGACTCTTCCTGCCCACCCGATGAAGAACGTGACGGCTATTCTTAGCTCATGGACCAGACCGGCTCCCAGACCAGTTGCGACCTCTACATGGGAATGGCCCTTGCAAGCCTCTGTGCCCTGCCTTTCCCCATGGTGTGGAGAGGCCTCTGTCCCCCATTCTTGGCCTCGGGGAGACCACTGACACCCCCTCCCCCAACCCAGATCACAGAACTATCCAAGGAAGTCTTCAGCCTTAAAGAGGCCCTGAAGGACCAGCCAGCAGCCCCAGCCACCCCGGAAGTGGACGCCCTCCGAGGCCAAGTGAAAGCTCTGCAGGAGAAGCTGGAGGTGAAGGCCCTGCCAGGCTCAGGGCAGGGGTGCTAGGAGACGGCCTGGTGGGCAGGCCGTGTGGGGAACAGCTCAGTACTCTAGCAGCCGGGGTTATCACCGTGCCTGGCTTCAAAATAGGAGCCTGGGGTGCGAAGGAGACGTTTTGACGTGTCCAGGGTAGGGGACTTCCCTGGTTCTCCTGAGCACCCTTCCCCCTGCCCCAGGAGGCTGCCAGGGAGCACAGTGCAGTGGTGGCCTTGTATCGGAGCCACCTCCTCTATGCCATCCAGGTGAGTCACCCGCCCAGCACGGTGCCTGCCTGGCTTTGGGAATGTGACTGCTGTCTCGGCCTCGCACTCCCCTGAATGGTGGGGGGCTGGTCATGGGTGAGGTTCATGGCCTCCAGGGCTGGGAGGGGAGTGGAGAAGTTTGGGCAGGAGTGTCTAGGCTCTCTCACCCCAGGGTCAGATGGATGAAGACGTGCAGCGGATCCTGAGCCAGATCTTACAGATGCAAAGACTTCAGGCTCAGGGGCACTGAGCACAGCCCCCCCACGTCCTCCCGGCTCCACCCTCGCACCCCAGGCCCTGCACTGGGGCATCCAGCGAACACACTGACTTGCGCCCTGGGCCCCTTCCTGACTCTCTGGCTGTCTCCATCATTCCCACTGGTCAGTCGAGACCCCACCCCACCCCTCACCCCATCTCCCCTACTGGAGAAGCTGAGTCCCTACCCCCCAGATGTCGCTCCAGGAATAAAAGCTCCAGGTGCACAGGACCAAAGCAAGCGTGTGACTGGATTGCTGGGTTCCCATTGCAAGGAAGGGGGTGGCCAGAGCAGAGATTAAGAATCAGGGTGACTGCCACAATCTCATTCCCCTAAAACACAAAGAGTCAAAGGGACCCTTAAAAATTCGCAATGAATAAGGCATAACGTCAGGACAGGATGTGAGTTCACTCTCTGAAACCCAGCTGGATGGGAGAGTCCCAGCCTTGACTCCCAGCCTCTGAAATCCCCCGAGCAATTCCCCGCTTTTCCCTTTGGGGGCAGCACGTGCTGCTCACCCCTCCCCCATGAGTGTCACCTGTCCCCAGGTCTCCTTGAGCTTCCAGGGCAGAAATCACGCCTGGAGGAGCGTGGCCACCGAGGGGCTGCCTCTCCGGGTCCTGTGTTTGTTTCGGGGCCTCTGTGGTCTGGGGTACAAAGTGCAGCCAGCAGGGGTGGAGCTGTCCCGTGAGCGTAGAGTGGAGGGGTCCTGTGGGTGCCGGGACCTCTCTGTACCCGTCTCCAGGTCTCTGTGTCTCTGCCCCTCACCTCCTGTTTCTGCCCATTTCTCTTGGCCCCCCCGGCCCCCGACTCTCTGGTCTGTCTCTGTATTTCTGTCTCCTGTTCTGTCTCTGTATCTGTTTCCATTTCTCCCCGGTTATCTTTCTCTCTCCCCTCCCTGTCCTCTCTGTCTCCCTCGTGTCACTCCTCCCGGGGATCCCCCTTGCAGTAGCCCGGAAGGAAGGACGGGAAGACAGGCGATGCTGGGAAGAACCTCCACTTCTCCCTTTTTCTTTTGGCCTCCTTTCTCCGCCCACCCTTGGGGCCTTCCATACCACGTGCCCAGGGGTGGGCCGTGAAGGGCCTGGGGGCTCCTGGGTTGTGCTCCTGCGCCTCACAGACCAGCTGAACCAGGTCCAGGGAAGGGGAAGTGGGGGGCCTTAGCAGAGGGCTGGGCGGAACTTGAGTCCCTGCCTGTCCGAGGCTGCTTTCCTGCCTCAGCTCCACAGAGCAGAGCCCCGCAGAGCCATGGCCCCCGGACGGCTCCTGGCCCTCGCTTTCTGGGCCAGCTGCTTGCACTGCAGTGGCAGAGAAGGTATGTGGGGCCACCGGGCTGGTGAGGCGTGGGCAGAGGGCAGCTCCCAGGGGGCTGGACTTGGCCTACTGTGGAACATGCTGGATGGGGTGGGAGCACCTGATCACTGGTGGGAGGTGGTCACCACCCCCTGGTGCAGATGGGGAAACTGAGACGCAGAGAGGATAAGTCCCTCCCTGAAGTGACACCGAGTCACCGAGTTGGGCGAGTCAGCTGCAGCCTAGACAGGTTGAGAGTGAGTTTCACTGGGCACATTAACTTCTTGTGCTTTAAAACTAACTGGCAGAAAGAACAAATGCAGTCTGGTGTCTCCCTGCCAACATTCCCCTCCGCCAGCTCTCCTTTGTGACTTCTTCAGCCTCCATTTCCCAGCTGGAAAATGGGTTATGAAAGTGGGCTTTAGGGAGTTAGCTATTCAGCCCCTGACTGGGTGGGCTGCAGGGCAGGGCTTTTCGTTGACTTGCTCATGTCACAGGCCTGTGTGGAGACATACTCCCTGCCTGGCACTGACTGGCAGGGCGGCGGTGGGGGTAGCTGAGCATTCTCTCGGGCTTTGCAATCCCAGCAGAAATCAGTTCCACTCACGCTCCTCCCCACCCCGCCCTGGGGCCTGCCAGCGCCCACCCAGCCCAGGGTGCGGTGCAGGGCATCTAGGTACCCGCTCGCCGTGGACTGCCGCTGGACCCTGCCGCCCACTCCTCCCAGCTCCGCCAGGCCCACGTCCTTCATTGCCACGTACAGGTCAGCAACCTGGGAGGGCTTCTGGGGTTCTGTGACTGAGCTTGACAGGCCTGGATCAGGACCCCGGAACTCGGAGCCCTGCTGAGGTTGTCCGAGAGAAGGACATGTACAGCCAGCCCCGTGCATGGCTCAGAGCGTTCAAACATCAGTGAAGTTCATTTCAGTATTTTACTAAAATAATATTCAAATGTTCCAAGTATTTCTCATGAACGTGAAATCATGTTGATGTATCTAATTTATATATCTCAAGTTTATCATGAACAATATTTATATAATTGAGTGCCTAACCTGTCGTCAATATTTTAAAAATTATTGAGGCATTTTGCCTGCTTTTTTTTTATGCTGTCTTTAAAATTCGTGTGGTTTTCATGACTCTACCACATTTCAACACAAATGCTAAATTTTCATAGGAAATGCTTGTGTTCTAACTCAGTTTCATGAAATTGGTGCTTGGAAAAGGAAGTTCACACATTGAATTGTTCCAAACAGCTGTTCCCAGGCTTTCTGGTGACTGAAGCTTCCATTTAGATGAGATTAAATAAGTGGAAAAGTCGTGGTCCCGCCAGGTGTGCTGGGCTGGGTAGCTCGCCCTATGGTTCCAGCGATGCAGACAGAGCATTTTGGAAGTTGTGGAAAGTTCTGCGGGTGATGTTGATCTGGGGTCTCTGAAGTCTCAGGGTCTCCAAAGTCAAGAAAATCAAATCTTATTTCAGATTCCAAAGGCTGTGAGTCCAGAGCTTGGAAGGGGTGACGCCAGGGCAGGGTGCTGCTCTGGAAGTCCCAGGGCCTGGAACCCCAGCACCTCCTGGCGGCTGCCCCACACCATCCAGGGCTCTGTGCTGCTGGGTGGGGGCTGCCCCAGGGCTACAGGACCCAACTCGGGGCCCAGGGCCCTCACAGCTGCTCTCCGTGTCCAGGCACGGTGCGGCCGCCCACGGGGAGAGCCAGCCCTGCGTCCAGCCCACACCAGAGGCCACCAGCTGCACCATCCCAGACATCCAGATGTTCTCCATGGTGCCCTACGTGCTCAACGTCACGGCCATCCACCCTGGGGGTGCCAGCAGCAGCTTTGTGTCCATTGTCCCAGAGCATATCAGTGAGTGGGGCAGTTGCGGGGGTGGGAGGGAGGGTGCCGGCTTGTTCCTGTTCCTCCCCGTACCACCTCCGTTCTGCCCGTCATCGTGGGTCTGTCGGCTCCGCCCTTACAGATTTTCACGTCCTCCTCCCCCCACCCCTGAGTCTGACCCGGCCCAGGCCTTAGCATTACCTGCCTGCGCCAGTGTGCTCGCCTTCACCCTTGTCCTGTCCTCACCCCCATAGTCTGTCCTCCTCAAGCAGCCACTTGAGTCAGGGCCCACCCCTCTGCCTGCAGCCCTTAGGGGGTTCCCCCTCCACAGGGTTTTGTAAAAGCCCAAGTCCCCTCTAGGCCTTTGAGGCCCTGTGCAACCTCCTCTGTCCCCTCCTCCTCTCTACTGCCCCCTCTCCTCACCTGCTCCAGTCCAGCCTCCAGGGCCTCCAGATGTTCCTCAGTATCTGTTCTAGTAGTGTTTCTGCCCCAGGACCTTTGCATGCGTGGTACCCTCTGCTTGGAATTCTACTTGGAATTCCCCCAGGTCTCTACATGGTTCATCCCTCGGGACCGACAGACCTCTGCTCAGACGTTACCTCCTCAGGGAGATGGCCTCTGAACACATTGCTAAAAATTGCAAACTATTTTATCTTGCTGCTGGGGAATGAAAATACTCTAGTCATCCTCCAAAGAGCTCAACATATATGGACATATAACCCAGCAAGGTCAGCTCTAGTATAGACCTAAGAGCAAAGAAAACTTCCAGAAAAATTTGTGTACAAAAATTTGTGCAGCATGATTCCCAGTGATTAAGGGGTTGGATGGCTGGTTGGTTGGATGGGTGAATAACTGGACCTTGCTCGTCCGTCAGTCAAGCCGGACCCTCCAGAAGGTGTGCACCTGAGCCGCCTCCCTGGGCAGCAGCTGTGGGTGCAATGGGAACCCCCCCAGTCCTGGCCCTTCCCCGAGGTCTTCTCACTCAAGTACCGGATCCGCTACAAGCGTCACGGAGCCGCCCGATACCGCCAGGTGAAGAGAAAGGGGGGCTGCGAAGGGTCCAGGCCAGTGCAAGGGGTGTGGGGCCTCCCAAGTAACAGAGGGACTGTGAGCGAGGTTGGCCAGCAGATCTGCTTCCTGGTATCTACACAGAGGGATTGGAACAGGGACTCAGGCAAATCCTTGTCCATGGGAATTCACAGCTGCGCTATTCACAGCAGCCAGGTAGAAACAACCCAGATATCTGCGCCCTGGATGACACACACAGTGTGGGCCACTGGGACACCAGAACGCTGTAACGTGTGACGCTCAGGCACAGAAGCCAGACACACACGGCCGCGCTGGGTGCGAGTCCGTGATGAGGAGCCAGAACAGGCACAGCCACAGAGACCGGAGGGCGTCCGTGGTTGCCAGTGTTTGGGGAGGAGGCGCGAGGTCTGGAAGACTGGGGAGCTACGAGGATGTGGCGACCACGCGGCAGCGCTAAATGCTGCTGAGCCGCCCACCTTGGGCGGTTGAGCTTATGCCATGTGGATTTCACCACGATTAAGAGTTGGGGTGGGGAGGACCCAGGTCTTTGTGAGTGAGGCTCCTGCAGCTGCTGAGACAGCCCTAGGATGGGTGCGACCCAGGAAGGGTCCTCGAGAGGTTGCTCGGGCCGCGCCTGCAAATCTGTACGAGTTGGGAGCGGGAGGGCAGACGATGTGGAGGGGACAGCCGCGCTGCTTAGGGTGGGCCGCCGGGGCTCAGTCGCAGCAGCGGGAGCATGAGATCGAGGTTTGGGGTGCTACCCCCCCCAGCCTCTGCCTTCACCCTGACCTGGCCCTCTGTGATCTCAGGTGGGGCCCATTGAAGCCACATCTTTCACCCTTGGCGCTGTGAGGCCCAAAGCCAGGTACTGCATCCAGGTGGCTGCTCAAGACCTCACCAACTACGGGGAATCCAGCGACTGGAGTCTGCCTGCCACTACCTCGGTGACCCTGGGCTAGATAGCTTCCCAGTCACCTATGAGGTGGGTCCTTGGCCTCCACCATCCTCTCCGTTGCCGTCGTCGTCGTCGTCATCGTCATCAGCCCCCCACCAAGGTGGACACGGTACCCAGCTGGCCTGGGTTTGCTGCAGCCGAGTTGCCTAGCGACCCCGGAAGAGTGACTTTGCCTCTCTGAGCCTCAGTTTCTCAGTCTGTGAAATGGGGGTGTGTTTCCTCCTTTGGCCACAGTGTGGTGCTTTGGGAACTGTGGGTGTGAGGTGTTTTTTTTTTTTTTTTTATCATCATTTGATTAGAAAAGATGATTGCTGTTCCCATTTTCCTCTTCCGGGACCGTGTCTAGAGGTATTGGGAATGGTGTGGCCTTTGCCATCTTGGCCTAGGCGCCCACAATGCAACCTCCTGCAGAAGAAGGCTGTCCCCAAGCCCTGGTGAGAATTGCTTACCTTTCTATAGGAAGGTAGGGAGAGCACTGGAATCCGTATGTGGTGTGTGCCCAGGCAAACTTCAAGGGGTTCCTCTGTGAGACCTGAATTTCTTAAGAGGCATCAAAGTGAAAGAACACGTCATCTGGGCCTGTGGTGGCTCTATGGGGCTAAATGTGTCCAGGACAGGATGAAGCGGGCTTTTCTTAATAGAGGAGCAGAAAATCATTGTGAAAGTGTTGAGTGCACAAGCACAGATTCAGAAAGTGAAATAAAAAGCAAAGCTTTCTTATATAACCAAAAAAAAAAGCGAGACACACACAAAAGCAAAGGATCATTATCACTGAAATCAGGGCTTCTCCCTTCCATCAAGAGACTCAGATAAAACCCAAGAGTACTCTAAGGGAGAGCAGGGCAGGCCCCCCCACCCCCACTGCAGAGCGAGGTCCCACCCCCACAGATGGGGTCAGGGCTGGACCAGAGGGAGAGGCCAGGGTTGAGGAGTCAGAATGGGGTTGTTGGGGGGCCTGCCTGGGATGGGACAGTGGAATCCATCCACTCCAGCAGTTTGGGTGACCCACCTTCCGAAGGCTTCCCCTATGTGAGCACACACAACCCGAGTTTGTCTGGGAAAGGTTGCTCTGAGAAAGGGGCAAAGCAGCCAGGCCTGAAGGTCAGAGAAAAATCTATGTGATTGCACTCAGGTCTCAGTTCAAAGGTCACTTCCTCTGTGAAGCCTTCCCTACCTCATCTCTGGCAGGCAAAATAATGCTCCCCACCCCTGCCCCAAAGATACCCACAACCTAATTCCCATAACCTATGAATATGGTACGTTACATGCAAAGAGGATTTCGCAGGTATGATTAAGAATCTTGAGGATCCTTTATTTATTTATTTAAAAATATTTATTTATTTATGTATAAAGAACTGGTTTATAGGCCAGGAGTGTGGGGGGTGGAAGAATTCACCAGAATGGGGAGCAGTACAGGCAGATTGACAAGGTACATTGCTGAGGGGAACAGCGTGTGCAACAGAAGAGGTCTGTGCCCTGTGGGTTATCTCCCAGGGATCAAACTCTTGCTGCAGTGGCTGCAGCTAACTTCATAGTGCTGTGCTGTAACCCGTTGCGCCGCCAGGGGGCGCCCGAAGACCCTTAGTTTAAAGGTTCAGGAGCGTTCATGTAGTGAACATCATCAGGTGGGTTATCCTAGATTATCAGGTGGCCACGATATAATCACAAGAGTCCTTGTTAGAGGAAGACAGGAGGGTTGGAGGGAGGGTTGGACGATGAGAGCAGAGGTCAGAGTGAAGCTGGGACGTGAGCCAAGGAATGTGGCACCTCCAGAAGCAGGAAAAATGAAGGAAATGGATTTTCCCTTGGAGTCTCCAGAAGGAACCTGCTCTACCACCCATTTCAGACTTCCGACTTCTAGAACTACAAAATAATAAACGTGTGTTAAGACAGTGAGTCTGTGGTAATTCGCTATAGCAGACGTAGGAAAGTCACACACCATTTAAAGTTTTCCAATGCCACCCCATTTTCTTGTGTTCAAGTCTTTTACCAGGCCTGAGAAGGCTCCTTTTTGTGTGTTTATTGTCCATTTGTCCCACCATACCCAGTGCTCCCCAGCAAGGCAGGAATTTTATGTCTTGCTCCCTGCCATGTACTTTGTGGCTGAGCACATACGATAAGAACAAACATTTACAAAAGAAAATGAGGTGGGACTTTCTGTTTGAAGGGGGCAACTTAGGCAATGGGGGGACATTTGGGAGTTGGACGGCGTGTAAAGGGGAGGTAGGTTTGGAGCTCCGTCTTTGGGGTTGGTTAGCACTCGACACTGCGCTTTATTTGCTGAATAAATGAAGGAAAACGGAAAGTTGCGACCAGCAGCCACCTTGTATTACTACAAAACTTTAACCCGTCGCTGCCGACCTCCAGGGGCGCAGTGCCTCCTCTGGGCTTCTAGAAACTCAGACAGCTTCCGGAACCATTATTGCTCACTACAGAAGTGCAACTCCGGAAGGAAGATAGTATTCGGACCTTGACAGGCGGAATAAGAGCCAATGAAAAGGCCAGATACTCAGCTGCAGCCAATGATAGAAGTCGATGGACGGAAGTGATGTCAGCGGAAGTACAAGGGACAGCGGGGAATTCGGTAAACACCGAACCTAACCAGTTCTCTCGTGCTTTCGTGGAGAGCAGGAGGCAAAGATGTCGGAACGGAAAGTTTTAAACGTAAGTGTTCGGTGGCTAGGGATTTCTGCCTGGGGCTAGGGATCTCGGAGCTCCGGCCGAGGCGGGCTTCCCGTGAACTACGGACACCTTTTTCGTCTCTAACGGCCTTCCGTTGGGGGCGGGGCTTCCCACCCCCTCCCAATCACCCTCCGCTGGGGGCGGGACCTTCCTTAAGCCGTCCCACGTTCACCTGGCGGGGGGCGGAGCTTGAGATATTGACTCACTTTCCCTTAAGGGTTTTCCCAAGGAATTAACCCGGTTACTTCCCTTGGGCTGGGACTTCCTTAAAAATATTGGGAGTTCTTCCCCCTGCACCCCCATAGCAGCGCCTTTGGGACGGGGCGCTGTTAAGCCCCACCTGCCTGGGTTCACTGTTCCTTAAGCTCTGCTGATAGGGAACCATATCAATGGCCGCCTCTTCTCTACCCTACTCTGTGGAAGGGAAAATCTGGATGTCTTGGGGAGGCGAGAGTAGGAGCCGTCTGGGATGGCAGGATTCCGCTTCTGGCAAGGATGAAATTCTGAGGCCCCCAAACCCCCACCCCACCCCCAGCAGGGTGTGTGCCCTAGAAAGGAACTGTGCTCCAGTCCTGTTAGTGGAGACCAGGATTTCAAGGTCTTGCCAGGAGCCCGGGATGCAGAGGTGGAATGGATGACATCCTCAGACTCACCGCCCTTATCCTTTAAACATCTATACTGGGAATCCAGCCCCATTCGCCGCACTGTTCAGTGCAGTATGCTGGACTTCTTGTCTGTGAAACCTCTCCCATGCTGAGGCTCCACCTGGGAGTCATCAAAAGGTCACCTCAGAGGTATTGTAGGTTCTGTTCCAGCCTGTTGCAGTGAAGCGAATTACATAAATTTGTTGGTTTCCCAGTGCTTATAAATGTTATGGTTATGCTATATTAAAGTCTATTAAGAATGCAGTAGCATTAGAACTAAAAATGTACATCCCTTAATTAAACATGACAGAGCTACAAAGTGAGCACATCTTTTGGAAAAATGGTGCTGATTGACTTGCTAGACTCTGGGTTGCCAGCAGCTTGCATTTGTGAAAGCATAATAGCTGCAAAGTGCAGCAAAATGAGGCGATCTTTATTTCCATAACTCAGTGGTTCTGTGTGCAAGGCACTGCTCATCAGATCCTTGTGGATGGCTATCCACTCTTCAGCTGAGGAAACAGGCACTGACGGGATAATTAATAGCCAGAGTGGAGGCATCCAGACCAGCCTGTGTCTCAGCATGGTTCCCCAACACTCCTTTCCTTCCCACAGAAATACTACCCTCCTGACTTCGACCCGTCGAAGATCCCCAAACTCAAGCTCCCCAAAGACCGGCAGTACGTGGTACGGTTGATGGCCCCTTTCAACATGAGGTGAGCACAACCCCTGGCCCAGACAGGGCACACAGCCCCGGTGTTCATGTGTACAGAGACTCGTCACCCGTGCTCAGCCCGGGTCGCTGTCCTTGGCACATGTTGACCAGAGAGCCAGGGACCACTGCAGACCTTGCTTTTCTCGCCACCCAGGATTATCCTCCTGCCCTCAGCTGGCGCAGGGGCGCTGCTGGGAGACCTTAATCATGTGACACTTACGCTGGGACATGGTCTGAGAAAAGCACTGTTTGGTGTTGTGCGACATCATAGCGTGTTAGGACACAGGCTGGGCCGTACAGCGCACTGGGCTGCGCGGCACAGCCTGTTGGGACCGCCTCGCTTGTGCCGTCTGCACCTGAGCAGCGCTGCTAGTCAGCACACGCTGAATGTGAAACTGGATACACCTGCAATCAAAACACCTTTATTCGCTGACGTCCACCACACACCTTCATAGTGTTACCTGGTTGTTTCTCTCCTGCCTGCCTTTAACTTTTTCTTTTCTAAAGATTTACTTATTTATGTATACAAGAACTGGGGTACAGGCCAGAGGTGTGGGGGCTGGGAGGATTTACTAGAGACAGAGTAAGGAGCAGAACAGGCACACTGACTGAAATATACCTGAGAGGAGCAGCGGACGGGACAGGAGAGGTCTGTCACCTGTGGGGCAGCTCCCAGCTGGGGATGGAACTCGGGCTGCAGGGGCTGCGGCCAGCTTCATAGTGCTGCGCTTTCGCCTGCTGTGCCACCAAGGAGGACCCTGCCTTTGATTTTTTCATTCAGCAGTCAGTCACTGGGTACCTGTTATACACTAGGGCCAAGGCTGGGCATCAGGCTTGTTGCGGAGAGCAAGACTGATAAAGTCCCTGACCCCGGGGTTGATGGCATGATCGTGGGGATGGTATGGTACAGCAGCCGTGCAGTCCTGCCAGGCGTACTGGAACAAGTCAGTTGGCAGCAGACAGATGAAGTGAGTTGGTAGCAGGGAAGGAGGAGGTGGTTGGGGAGATGACCCAGCAGATGCCAGTGGAACTGCAGATCTGAAGGGTGAAGAGTGACCTGGGCAGTGAGAACTGCGGTGGCAAAAGTCCGGAGGTGGGACCGGACTGGGGGTGTTCGCCCGGTAGCTGGGAGGCTGGTGTGCTGGGCTTGGGGAGCACGGGACCAAGCAGGAGCACCACAGCAAGGACAACATGAGCTCCCCTTGCTCCGGGGCTTTCCTGACTTTCCTCTTGGTAGACTCATCCCTGTGGGGGGCCAGATGCCTCAAGAGCACCAGGGTGTCTGCTGGGAGTGTGACTCCCCTGGCTCACCTCGTTAGATGTTGGAAGAGCCTGTCAGTGGGGGAGTCATGCATGTGCCGGAGCAGGCAGCCCTCGGGAAGGGAGGACACGAGCGGCCGTGTGCCAGTCGGCCAGAGCATCCCACTGGCCGGAGCCAGGCGCCACGATGACTTGGCCCTCATGTCCCCCCACAGGTGTAAGACATGCGGAGAGTACATCTACAAGGGCAAGAAGTTCAACGCGCGCAAAGAGACGGTGCAGAACGAGGCCTACCTGGGCCTGCCCATCTTCCGCTTCTACATTAAGTGCACGCGCTGCCTGGCGGAGATCACCTTCAAGGTGGGTGGCAGCCAGGCTGCTCCCTCCTTCCCCGCCCCCGCTGAGGCTGGGGGTCCCCGCCGCTCCCACCCTTACCCTCTTGCTGCAGGACATCCCACTTCACCTTTTTCCCATGAAGCAGACAGCTTCTGGGAGAGGACAGTGTGTCACTTAACATTCAGGCCAGGGAGGGCTCGGCTTAGGTGTGCAGTAGGCTCTCCATCTGGCTTCATGGCGTCACACGCCTCCTCAGTGTACCTCAGCGCTGAGCGTTGACAGCGTGTGTAGTGGAAGACGCTGGAGGCAGCTCGAGGTGCAGCAATGAGGGCTTCCTGCGCAGATGATACACTGCCGTGGGACCCTGCATACCCAGCGGAGATCGTGTGCGCGCCTGTCATTGTCACCTCAAGGGGTGGTACTAAGGACTTAGGAAAAGGACGAGGAGAACTTGGGGCAGTTTTCTCTTATGCTTCTTTAGTGTTTTGAGTATTTTTTTTGCCATAAGCTTTTACCTTTGGTTAAGAAATACAGTTTGATTAATAAGAAAATAGAGAGTACATTTTAAAATTGTATATTTTGCCTACTTTTTTTAACAGTAGCTTTATTTAGACATATTTCACATATAATGCAATTCACCCTTCAAAGGGTAAAAATTTTTTTTTTTAAAGATTCATTTATTTATGCATACAGAACTGGGTAAAGGCCAGAAGTGCAGGGACGATGAGAGGATTCACCACACACAGAGTGGAGAGCAGAACAGGCAGATAGGTGAAGTACACTGCTGAGGGGAGCAGCGGCGGGTCAGGAGAGGTCTGCCACGCCATGTGGATCACCTCCCCGGGCAGGTGGGGATCGAACTCATGCGGAAGTGGCTTTAGCTTCTTGGTGCAGTGCTTTAACCCGCTGCACCACCAGGGAGGCCCCTCAAAGGGTAAAATTTAATGGCATCTACCACCCCTAAGTCCAGAACTTCTCATCAACCCCCTATCTGCGTCCTCTGGGCCCTGACATCCACTAATCCCCTCCCTGTTTTCTGTGGCTGTGCCTGTTTCTCGTCAGTGAACTCACACCACGTGGCCTTGTGCGTCTGGCTTCTTCCTGGGCGTCATGTGTTCAGGGTCCCTCCGTGGGTGCAAGCGTCAGAGCAGCCCCCCTTTCCATGGCCACAGTATGAATATGCCACATCGTATTATCTACTCATGAGCATTTGGGCTATTTGTAGACAATACTTATTTTAAAGACTAGAGGAACTATGGCAAAATTTTATCAATTAGCCTTCTAGTGAAAAATTTCAGGCGATTAAATAATTAGGTTTTCCTTGATAAGTTTGGTTATGTGTGCGTGCAGAGGAAACAGTTCAAACAGCAGTGCAGGGCGAATGCTGCATCCTCTGTCCACCAGCCCTGCTGCACAGAAGCAAAAACTTGCAACAGTGTCTTACCTCATTCTCAGAACTCCTGTTCTGTATTCACGTGCACACAGGGTGCACTCTTCCTCCTCCTCTCTTTTCTGATAATAAACTTATTTGGTAACACTTTTAGATTTTCAGAGAAATTGCAGACATGGCACAGAGAGGTCCTTTCTGCGCCCCCCCCCCCCCGTGACCACACTTTTTCGCTGTGCATCTGTCACAAGAGAAGCCCACATTGGAAGCTTCCAGACGTGATTCATAGTCAGTTGTTTTGCAGATGTTTTTTTCTGTTCTAGGGACTAACCCATGATACCATTTTCTATTTCATAGATACATACGAAAGGATGCACTGTACCTATTTGGTTATATATTACATTACGCTAACAGGGAGTAAATGCAAGGCATACGTACATGTAAGGTGAAAAGCCTGGAGACTGTTCGCAAACATGTCGAGGGTGGAAGGTTACAGGAGATAGGTGGGGAAGCATCTGCAGTCCGCGCTGCAGGTTTGAGTGTTTTTGCAAAAGGGGGAGCAGTAACCCTGGAAAGCACCACACTAGCTAACACACACAGTAAGATAAGGGAAAGAGAAGGTACTTGAGGGAGAGAAACTTAAAGAGAGTGCCTCATGACTGCAGAAGCCTTCGCTAACCAGGGCATAGGAGCTGACTTCTGTCCATCCTTCCTTCCAGACAGACCCTGAAAACACAGATTACACCATGGAGCACGGAGCCACCCGGAACTTCCAGGCTGAGAAGCTCTTGGAGGAGGAGGAGAAGAGGGTGCAGAAGGAGCGGGAGGATGAGGAGCTGAACAACCCCATGAAGGTGAGCCGGGCACCCTGTGCGGGGGCACATCGTGGTGGCAGTTTGGGTGCCCCATTCACCTCGGGTCCGTGGGCGGCAGGACCCTGAGGAATTCCTGAGGCCACTGGCCCGGCCCCGCAGCCGGGGTCCTAGGAGCTGTGTGTGAGGTGCTGCTGAGGTCAGGCTGCTGGAGCAGGCCTCGGCAAGCCGACCTCACGAAAGGGAGGCCCCGGTGGGCCTGCCCTGCCACTTGGACCCCTTCGTCTGGGTCTAGAGTTGGAGACAGGGCATCGGGGTGTGAAGGAGCTGCACCGCACAGTGGACCACATGCCCGGGAGGCGTGGGCAGCCCCCAGGAACAGAGAGGGGCCCCCAGCTATCAGCCAGCAGGAAAACGGGTGCTCAGCCCCACAGGCACCTGAAGGAGCTCAGGAGGGGACCCCGTTCTCCCAGGGAAGACCACAGCCCCTTGATTTTGGCCGGTGAGAGTGTCAGAGCCCCCAGCCATGCTGTGCCAGACTCTTGACCCACACAGACTCCAAGACAGTGAACTCATATTGCCACTAAGCTGGTGACACACTGTTGGGCTGCAGGAGAATATGGGAAGCGGGAAGTGGGACTTCCGGTCACAAGGTGCCTCCTGCCGTCATCGTCCCCCGCTTTCTAAAAGGTCTTCTTGACCAGTAGGGATTAGGCTAAGTTAGGCCAGTAGGGATTAGGCTAGGAATCAGATGGAGAGTGCTCTTGTGTGTGTGACCCTGGCCGGGCACTGGGCCTCTCTGCCTCCGCACGCCCCTCTGTGAGGCGGCCGCATGCCTGTACCCGCCTCACACCCTTGAGCGTTGAATGTCTGAGGGCTCAGCGTTCAGTACTCCATAGTCGTTACTACTGGTATTGTTATTCCTTAAATTTATTTTCATCTTTGATTGGACATTTTTGTTGTTTTTCTCAGAAACATTAGGATGTGTGGCTTCCCCCGACTCCACCCACCCCCACGTCACCTGTCCCTGGACCCTCTCACCTCTGTCGATTGTGTTATCTGAGCAAAGTTTGTCAGAGCCGATACAACTGTTTCAACAGCCGCCCAGGGCAGCAGGGAGGGAAATGGGTCAGGCGGGGTTTGCTGTGGGCCCCACACACTGGGGGGGCAGTGCTTTCCATGTGCTCCTCAGGTCGCTGCTGCTCCCGGCACAAGGGGCCGTTGCTCTGGCACTAGTTGGCGGTTGCTGCATAAGTTGCCCACAGCTTTGCAGCTTCAAACGTTTATCATCATTTCTGAGGCAGGAGTCCCACCCGGACCACTTAGCTGGGTGGCCTTGGCTTGGCGTCTCTCGCCAGACTGCAGTCAAGCCGTGGGCTGGGGCTCGTCTGCTCTGCAGGGGCAGCTGGGGCCGAAGGAGCCGACTCCAGGATGGGTCTTGTGTGGGTGCTGACGGGAGGCCGCAGCTTCACGCCGGCCAGCAGCAGTGTGGGCTCCTTTTTTTTTTTTTTTGCCTGTTTTTATTTTTCCTGGAGGCTCAGTGGCACATGACAGTTCATAAAATGGCTTCAGAGGTCGGGTAGAGGGGAAACAAAAAATAAACTGGGGTGGGAAAGAAAAACCACCAGGAGGAGGGAGGAGCTGGCTGTTTCCTTCTCAGCCTGATTTAGGGGCAGGAGTTGGTGGCTCTGAACAGTAAGGATGGATCCCTTCCTTCAACCCTTGGGAGGGGAGAGAGGGAAAAAAGCAGAAGGCCCGCCAGGCTCCCTCGTCGGTGAGCCTGCAGAGCGCAGGGGGGAAGCCACCGTGCCGTTAGCCCGCACTCGGCAGTGCATGTGTCCTCGCTCGTGCTCGTCACTAGCCGCACGTCACTCGGCAGCCCGCCCTCGGGAGGGGCTTTGACTCCCCTTCTAAAAGGGAGCAGCAGCGGAGAACTTGCGGATGTATTTTCAAATCCGCGTGACTTCCACCTTCCAGAAGGTTGAAGCAAGATTCCAGTCAGGAAGCCGCCGTTAGGACCGCTGCCCAGCTCTGCCTGCCCCCGTCTGAGGCCTGGGTGGCCATCACCCGCTCTTTGCACCTCGGTTTCCTGTTCTGTGAAACGGGGCTTGTCGCTCAGGCTAGGGGACACTATTTGTTAACGTCTCGGCCCGGGCCCGGCACAGAGCCCCCACTCGGCTTGTCCTTTAAAATCTGCGGGGCTGCTTGTGCTCACAGGAGCCATGCTCCGCCTGGTCACCGGGCTTGTCCTTACCGGCCGGTGGCCTGAGGCAATCACCTCCCTTCCCCAGCCTCAGTGTTCTGATCTGTGAAATGGGGTCAGAGGCCAGGCAGGACAGGGGGTCCCTGAGCAGGTGCCTTTGCCCCTCGGGGCCACCGTGGCCAGTGGGGGACATCCAGAGTGAAAGCCCAGCACACTCAGCGCTGTGTCATCCCGCCTGCCAGGTGCTGGAGAACCGAACCAAGGACTCCAAGCTGGAGATGGAGGTTCTGGAGAACCTTCAGGAGCTCAAGGACCTGAACCAGCGGCAGGCCCACGTGGACTTTGAGGCCATGCTGCGGCAACATCGCCTGTCAGAGGAGGAGCGGCAGAAGCAGGAGCAGGAGGAGGACGAGAGGGAGACGGCGTGAGTCGCGCCACCGGGGCAGCGGGGCTGGCTGCAGTGCGGGTCACCTTCCCTTCCCCGTCTCACTTCTCTGGAACATTCCTTTTTTTACAATTTTGATTTATTTTAAATTTTTTATTTCATTTCTTTTGTGTAGAAGAACTGGGGTGCAGGCCAGAGGTGCAGGGGTGAGAGGAGTCGTCAGAGAAATGTGGGGAGCAGAACAGGCAGGTCCACTGAAATAGCTGCTGCTTCTCCCCCTTCCGCTTTATGGTCTCCTCCCTCTTTACGGGGCTGTTTTCCTTTTGCATCCCTGGGGCCAGGCGCATGGTAGGTGCCTAGTGGCCCTGCCGGTTAGACCACTGACGCTGAGTCTGTGCTCGCTGAGCACATTCTGGTGCCCAGTCTATTTTGCGATTGGCATGGTCATCACCATGGTTTGGGGACTAAAGTTCAGGGAGGTCCAGGCAGGGCCCCCACCTAAGTCACCCAACTAGGGTTCAAATCCAGACAGGCTGGTCCTGCATCAAGGCACTTAACACTCACTGCTCTCAAGAGACAAAGAACAGTTTTCTTTAAAAAAGGAATTTTCATGATTCCTATTTTCCACCCATTGAAATCAGGAAAAGGGACTTGAATCAAGATACCTAGCTTTGGGGGGACCTTGGGCACTGATCCCCAAACCCCACATTTCATCCTCCAGGGCCTTGGTGGAAGAAACCAGGAAACGGAGACTGCTGGAAGACTCTGACTCTGAGGAGGATGCTCCCGTTCCTGCCCCACCCCGCTCGGTCCTCCGGCCGAACCCCACGGCTATCCTGGACGAGGTGAGTGGCCTTGCGCCTGTTTCACGTGTTCTCAAGTTAAGCAGAGACAAAGTAACTCAGGCTAGGTCTCATTGTTCCTGAAAGCCAGGTGGTCTGCAAGACTTGTACACAGCATGACTGTCATCAGGGCACACAAGCAGCTACAGACCCTGTGTGAGTGAGTGGACATGGCTGTGTGCCAGTAAAACTCTATTCTCGAAAACAGCAAGTCACTAAGTTAGCCCATCCTCAGTAAAAAGAGATTTAGACTCTAGTGAGGTGGGCCTGACTCGTCTGTAATTGGACTGCTGCTTTAGCTGCTGAAACAGGCAGCATAAGAACACAGATACTGATTTTTCAGTCACATGACAGCCCGAGGTGACAGCCTGCAGTTCTGCTCCATGCAGTCACTCAGAGATCTAGGGCTTACTCTGTCTGCTCCATGCAGTCACTCAGAGATGTAGTGGCTTACTCTGTCTGCTCCTGGAGCACTGATTATGTTTTGTGGTCACACTAACTTAGACCACTGGCGTCCACTGGGGAAGTCAGGGTGTGTGTTGGAGTGCCTGCAATCCCAGGTCCTGTGTTCCTTTCTCATCCCATTGACTGGACTCAGTAATGTGACCACATCTAGCTGCAAGGGACACTGGGAGGTGTATAGCATATATGCTAACTGGCCCACTGGCAGACTGGGGGAGGGGGAGGGAAGGCAATTAGCATTTGCCATCGTAGCTGTCTTATCCAGGGTGGTCACTGCCTCTCCGATGTGTTAAAGAAGGAAGTAAAAGTGGGAAAACAGATGTAACACAGACACCCCAGGAACATTTTACTTCAAAACATACTCTTGATCTGTGTTAGCTAAATGCACAACCACTGTACAAGACCCAAAGTAAGTGATCTCAATTACACAGACGTTCCTTTTCTTCGAAATAATTGTGCACACAACCCCCCAAACAGGGAAGGCACCCAGACACCTTGTCATTGTTCTGCCACCACGTAATGTCCAAGTGCTGTCTCTGCCTCTGTGATGCACCATCGGGAAGGGGCTGGGCATCAGGGATACTCAGCTCTTGGCTCTGCACATGCTCCTGCTCATGAGCTGAACCACGTCACCACGTCCCTCTGCAAAGGAGCCTGGAAAATGTGGTCTTTATAGAGGCTGTACTCTTCCACGGAGAATTCTAAGCGTTGGAAGTGAGAGCAGACTTGTAGTCAAAAATGCCCCCCATTTAGCTCTGGATATTGAGTCAAGCTTTGCTTTTGGAGGATAAAGTTGTACCTTGTCATATTGTATTTCAGTTTATTAGACTTTATAGTTGCTGCATTTTACAAATTGAAGGGTAGTGACAGACAGCCTTGTGTCCAGCGAGCTGTTGGCGCCATTTTTCCAGCAGCATGTGCTCACTTTGCATCTCTGTGTCATGTTTGTAGCAATTAGGTATTTTTATTTTTTACTTACAGATTTATTTACTTATGCATACAAGAACTGGGGTACAAGCCAGAGGTGTGGGGGTTGAGGGGAGACAACCACAGACCAAGTAGGGAGCGGAACAGGAGAATTGACTGAAACACACTGCTGAGGGGAGCAGCGGGGAGACAGGAGAGGTCTGCTGCGCCATGTGGGTCACCTTCCTGGCCGGGGATCGAATTTGAGCTGCAGTGGCTGTGGACAGCTTCACAGTGCTGTGCTTTAACCTGTTCACAACCAGGGAGGGCCCTAAAATGTCCTCTTTTTCTTTCTTCTTTTTAAGTCGAAGCCGCTTTCAAAGCAGTCTGGGTTTTACGTTCTCCCCCAGCATGTCTAGTTACCCTGTTCACGTGTAACTTGGTGGCGACCTCTGCTTTGCTGTGCACAATATGCCTTTGTCAGGACCTTTCAGACCTCCCCGTAACTCTTACAAAAGTGTATCTTCACACGGCTCTTTCCCTGATGGGTGCAGTGGTAACGAGTACAGCCAGCACGGCAAGTGTGTAGCAGAGGTGTAACTCTCTGTGCTCAGCCTGTCCTGAGGCTGGGCCGTTGTCACGTGAGTGACGTGTCAGTTCCGTGGTGCCAGCGAGAAACCCTGGACTTGCCTTCCCATGTCTCTGTCACCCCTGGCCCCCCAGTTGTCTGTCTTGCTCACCACTCACTGAGCCCTCGGGCAGCACCACGACCACTGTGTCCTCACCCCCACACTGACTGCCCCCCCCAGCCCCTCAGAGTGCCAAGCTCATTCCCACCTCAGGCCCTCGCGTCACTGTTCTGCCTCAGCACCTCCTCGAGTGGCTGCTAACGCCTCTGCCTAGTTGTGATGTTGGCCAGCGTCACCTCATAGATGAGACCTGCCTCAATGGCCTTAGCAGAAGTGGCTGTCCCTCCCCCACGCTGCCACCCGCCCTTATCTAGATGGACATCGTGGTGGTTATCTCAGGCAGGTCCTTCAATAACATTTTGTGCAACATCATTTTGTTATAAAGTCGATGAGGAGTAAAGAGTCCAGGCCGACACTGACCCCAGTGATATTGCTGAGGAGCTGCCTGATCTGGTAGGGGGCACAGAGGAGTTTTGAGTGGAAAGGAGACTTGGTCAGTATCACAGTGGGAAAATGGGTGGCCGAGACCTCAGTTCAAAAGGGACTAGGAGCAGGAGGTCAGAAAAGTAGTGGGATCTGCGGCCACTCTCTCCTGTTACCTCATCGCCCTGCAGACCCCAAAGGCCAAGAGGAAGGTGGAGAGTTGGGAGCGGAGTGTCGGCACCCTTGGCAGCAGGCCCCAACTCTTGGGCCTGGTTGTGGTGAAGAAAACAGCGCTGAATGGCAGCACCCAGCAGGGCCAGGCAGCTCCCACCCCAGGTGAGTTGGGGTTGGGGGGTGGGGGGAGTGCTGAAGCTCAGCGCAGTACCGCGGGTGGCTGCTAGGTGGCAGCAGTGCCTCTGCCTTTTTTTTTTTTTTTAAGAATTTTTTTTTAAGAATTTTATTTTTTTCTTTATGCATACAAGAGCTGGAGTTAGGCCAGAGGTATGGGGGTGAGTGGACTCACTAGAGGCAGAGTGGGGAGCAGAACAGTGGATCTGTTGAATCACGGCTGAGGGAAGCAGCAGGTGAGACGGAGAGGTTTGCTCCGCCCTGTGGGTTACTCCCTGGCTGTGGATAGCTTCATATCAGGGAGGCCTGACCTCTGCCATTTTGGAGCTGAGTGCAGAAGGTTGAGGGACTGGCCACACCCCTGACCAGGTGTAGAGCCCCGCCCTCCTCTACGTGTTCTGTGGCTGTGGTGCAGCCACAGCCTAACTTTGCTACCCTGTGAGGACCCGCCAGTTAAGCCACTGTGTGATGCCTGTGTGGCACCTTGTGAGGGTCAGCTGCAGCCCCGGCCTGAGTGAGCTGTTGCATGCATGAGCCATTGCGACCAGACAGCACCTACTGGTCAGATGAGACCCAGGCCAGAGAGCAAAGCCACTTACCCAGAGTGTTCCTGGGGTGCAGTGGGTGGGGCTGGGCGCGGCCCCTCTTATCCCGTGGTGTTTGGTTTTCCTTTCAACTTGAAGTGGCTTCGGTTTGGTAGAAGTGGGTTGGACCCCCATGGGTCAGCTTCCATGGGGGTGTTGCTGGGCAGACGGCGTGAGTGTCCAGACCGGTAACCGAGCCGCAGCTTCCCTCCAGAAAGCCCGGCTGTTCTGCACCCTGAACAAATCAGAGTCAGTAGCCCTGCGCTCTGGGTTCAGCTGTTGGTGGGCTGGCCACGGCACGTGGGCTGCAGGGTTGAGGTGTGCTTGGCTAACTCTTGCCTTCCTCCTAGGCTCCATGAAGAGTGATCAGGTGGCAGACCCCGCCCCCCAGAACCCGGGCGCGTCCTCCCTAAGCCAGCTGGGTGCTTATTCAGACAGTGAAGACAG
Organism: Condylura cristata; assembly: GCF_000260355.1. Classification (NCBI taxonomy): domain Eukaryota; kingdom Metazoa; phylum Chordata; class Mammalia; order Eulipotyphla; family Talpidae; genus Condylura; species Condylura cristata. Next base: position 28,627,960 of record NW_004567126.1, on the reverse strand, counting down.
CAGTGGCAGCAACTGAGCCCACCCTCGCCTGGGATGCTGGGGCAGGACTCACATGTGGGGCCCAGCTGGCAGTCGGGGTTCAAGGCCTGGCACAGAGCTGCAAAGGACACATGAGGACTCCAGCCACGCCACGGGGCTTGGTTTCCCTCCTGTCCCCTCAGGAACCTTGGGGTCCCTCGTTCATGGTGCCTCACGTTCAGGTCCCCAGAGCAGTTCTGAGTTTCCAGCATACTTGGTCCTCGTCAGGCCGCAGGCGTCACCGCGTCACGGACATGTGAATGAGCCGCCCACCCTAACGGGCTCCAGCCTCAGCCGGAGTCTGAGGAGGGAGCCCCAGAACTGTGGCACGGAGTCTCTGATTTCTGACGCCCAGAAACTGTCACAAACGCTGTTAGTACTTGTGGCTGGGAACAGCTCCTTCATGGCGGAACAGCTCCTTCACGGCCATGAGTAAATAACTCATGCGGTCACGGGACCCGTACATCTGACAGCCGTGCTCCTGCTCTCAGGGTCTTTGGGTGTTGGCCCTGTACAGCTGCTGGCGTCACTTACCGGTGGGAACTCATTCTGAGAAATGGGTGGCCAGGAGATTTCCTCATCGTGCACGGTCACAGAGGTCCGGCCTGTCATGACCTCGTGTGCATGGTTTGTCGCCGCCATGCGCAGGGTCGGATGTGTGATTGTGCCGTCCCTTCCGCCCCCCTGTGCCCCGGTGTTTTCTAGGCTGCAGCGTGTGCCCCCCAGGCCCCGCGATCCGCCCCCTCCTCTCCTGCCTCAGCCCCCTCACCTACGCGCTTCCATTTGGCGTTTGCGACCCAGGCTTTGTGTCTGTCACAGTCAGTGTTTAGGAGATGAAAGCCCCTGCGTTGGGACTCTGCTTTCTGGAGGCATCCTCTGCTAGGGGAGCACCGATGAACCTACCTGAGAGGGTCTAGGCAGACGGGGGGGCCTCCCACAGTGGCCCCTTGACCGGGAGGAGAGGACCTGAGGTCTCTGGCTTGGCAGCCGACAGCAGTGGGCCCAGGTCGGCTCATGCTGCCAGCTGGGAGGCTGAGGCAGGCACATAGCTCTTGCCGGTACAAACGACAGCATTGGACTTGCGGCTTAAATGGGCGCAGCAGGCGTGTTTACACCGCGGGAATTGGCAGGCGTGACGAGTGATTCTCCTCGCCAAGGTGCCGGTGGTTAAACTGGTAGCGGCACAGCTTAGCTGACTGTCCCAAACTCAGCACCAGGCACGTGCCTGCAGTAAGCCCCACTGAGAGTCAGTCGGTTAAAATAAATCATCAGCTTAGGTAGCTGTGAAAAAAGATGGGGAGCTTGGGCCTCTGTCCACTGTGTTGGCTCTTCCAGAGTGTTTCCTCTGAAGTTCTTGCCATGGGGTGCACCTGTTCCTTTTACTGACTTAACGTTAACCCAGCTTCGTTCTAAAATGCGGGTTAGCAGACAGGTCCGCGGGCCCAAGCTGCTCCCTGGCCTGTGTTTGTAAATAAAGTTTTATTGGCACATCGCTGTGCTCACAGGCATTTCATCTGCGGCAACAGTGGAGTGGCTCGGCAACAGTGGAGTGGCTCGAATGGCGACTACGCCCTGCCAGTCAACACAGCGACAGAGGAAGCTTGCTGGCCCCGTCAGGATACCAGCTTCTGCTTTCCACAGGTTCCAGGTGGATGGTAGCCAAGACATCCCCCCAATTCCTGGGCTCACACTGTCCCCGCAGCTCTGCTGGCTGAGTCACGGGAAGGCAGGTGCCAAGCTCGCTTTCCTCCATGTGACACCGTTTGCTGAGCTTTGTAAGCAAACTCATTTACATTCCCCAGGGCATGTTTATTCACTTGCTCACGCCAAAGATACTTACTAAGCGCCTACTATGTGCCCGCTCTGTTTGAGCCACAGGCTACCTCAGAGAAGGAAGACAGACAGCTCTATAGGGTGACAGGCTGCGGCAAGGGCTGGGGAGGGGGAAGAGAGGAAACCTTACACCTCATAGTAAACTTGAAGCAAATGAGGTGGGCCAGATAGTCCTGCAGCAAGAGGCAAGGGGGTGGGCGAGGGGAGAGGGGCCGTGAGCAGCGTGTTCGTACCCTGCCCCCGTATTGTTTTTAGGGCTCCTGTGTTGGCAGCGTACAAGAACAGGAGTCTGGGTGCCTTCCTTGGGTCTCAGCTGCAGGCCCAGCTGGGGCAGGATTCTCCCAAGCTCACTACCTGTGGGGACAGAAATCTTCTTCCTCGCGAGGTCTAGGTCAAAGCTGCCCTCGGTGCCTGGTGTACACGGAGCTCCCCAGCCGCTGACTTCTAAGGAGAAGCTGCCGAAATGGCTTCCTGTCATCCTCGTCATGTTCTGCTAGCTGGAAACAAGCCACAGTTCCCTCCCACAGGAGGTTGAGGTTAATGGGGGTCACCTGAGGTCTACCTGCAGGATCACCTTTGGCAGTGAGCTCTGCGAGGGGGTATCATGTCAGTGTGTCCACAGTAGCTATCCAGGCACTTAGCAGGGGCTCCTGAATGTTTGTGGCCCTTGTAGATGTCTCCCCGCTGCCCACAGCTTAGGGATTGGGGCCCAGGGACCCCACGGCTCTGCCTGCCCACAGCCACAGGC
>NW_004567126.1:28621909-28624631 GCF_000260355.1 Condylura cristata | reverse complement strand
GGTGGGGGTGGGGCATGATGATGGCCTCGCCTCCACCAGCAGATTTGGGTGCTTGAAGTCTGGACCATGCCCCCCACATCATCCTGAGACCCCTGAAGGCAGACTCATGTCTCCGCCAACAGACTGTGAGTCTGGGTGTCGGGGCCACATCTCCGCCAGCAGACGGGGTGCTTCAGCGAGCAGGCGGCCATGTTTCTTCCACCTGACCAGTCCCTCCAAGGCCTCCCCTCAGGCCGGGTTCCTGGGCTCCAGTCTCTGGCAGGTGGGAAGAGCCTCCAGTCAAAAGCCTGCCTCCCCACCAGTGTGAAGCCTAGTAAGGAGCCGGCCCTATCTCCTCCCCACACTGGGGACTCCTGAAGGCCAGACCAAGCCCCTCCCTTCAGACTAAGTGAGAAAAGGCAGCTTCTAGGAGCTTCCGAGGACAGAGGTTTTCTGGGTTTTCTCTCCTACATGACTAGGTGTCCTAAGGCCCAAGTCTCCCCCAGCTTAGGAGTTTTTAGGCCCCACAATGAGCCGCCCCAGCTGGTCTGTATTCCGGGACCTGGGAACCCATCCACCCTCCAGACTTGGGGACTGGGTTGGGCGGGGGGAGAGAAGGGGCTGTTCCCTGAAGAAAGGGTGAAGGGACCATCTTCCCTGACATCCACTAAGTGTATATTGAGCATCTACTGTCCCACGTTACAGGCCGCCACTCAGCCATGGAAAGGGGGGCAGCTCTGTCACTACCATGGGAGGGACCCTAAGCATGCGATGCTCAGGGAGAGAAGCCACACGGTGTGTGCCACAGATGGCATGTCTATGATGGGCCACAGACTGGGTTTGTGGGCTGGGGCTGGGGATTTGCGGAGAATGGAAGTGACTGTTAATTGGGTACAGGTTTCTTTTGGGGGTAATGGAATGTTTTGTGATTTGTGGTGATAGCTACACATCTTGTGAACATAATAAAAGGCATCAGAGTGTCCAGAAAAGAAGGGGCCTCAGCACACTGTCAGCAGGGGGCTGCGAGTCTCCATTTCACATAAGCAGAGCCCAGGTCCGTAGTTAGGGGCCTGGGGTCCCAGAAGCAGCCCCACCAGAAAGGCGCCTACCAGTTTTGGGGAGGAGGGGAGTCCGCTCAGCTTAGCACCCCCATCCCACTACCTCCTCACCTCTGTCCTGCAGCCACCCTCTGCTTCACTCAGAAAGCCAGACCCAGAGGTGATGAGGCTACTCGAGATTGCCCTTTGAGGCACCAGACCCCAAGCCTAGCTCTTCTCTCACCCACCATCTCTGGGCCCTCCCTGCACCCCGCTTCTCTGCTGGGGTGGGGTAGGACAGACCCAGGAGAAGCTAGCTCAAAAGCACAGGAAAGTCAAATGCCGTTTGATTCTGCCTCAGGGCCCCTGATTACTATTCCTGACACACACTGTAATTAGAAGGCCCCTTTCAAATATTTATGCCTCAGACGCCGCGTATTTACCCGACAGAGAGAGGACTTGGATTTGATGAGATCTGTCATCAGCTCATCGCTGAGCAGGGAATTGCCTGGTGGCTGACAGAAAACAGGACAATTACCCACTGTGCTCCCTGGCAGTCCCCAGGGGTGCACCGGGGTGCCTGTGGCCAATCCGGGAGGGGGAGGGGCAGGATGGGGGCTTGTGAATGTGCTAAGGTGGGGAGGACCCAGCTCAACAGGTTCTAGTCCAAGCAGAAGAGCGGAGGGAGGGGACAGCTGGAAGCCCCTGCTGTATCTTGTCAGCTCTGGACCTCAGTTTCCCCATCTGGAAATGGTGCTCACAGCAAAGAAAGACTCTGGAGGTTTTGGATGCCACCCCAAGCCAGGCCACCTCCTGGCTGCAGCGGAGCTGTGAGCAAGTCCCGCCCCGCTCTGCCTCAGTTTCCCCCGCAGTAAAATGCTAAGGCTGGGTGATAGCTCACGGCCGTCCACCCTTCTGCAGGTGGGCACTCTGGTTATCCTTTTCGAAGCCCCAGTCCTCAAATCAGAATTCGCTCTGATTTGTGCCGGGCCTGCCTCGCCTCTGAACCCCAAGCACCTGCTTTCCCTGGGCAGAGAGGAGGACTCTGGGCGCCATGCTTCCTGGCCGCCGCCTCTTACTCCAGGCGTCTGGGGACCTGAATAGGCTCCCCATTGGGGGGAGAGAAGAACGCGTTTGTGCTGGAATTAGTCAGCAGCCCCTTTTTCTTCTCTCCCCCCACCCCAAACCTAGTAGTGTCTTTGCGCCCTCCCCCACAGCTGCCACTGCCCAGAGACAGCCTGGACAGGGGACTCCTCTCCCTTCTGCCCGCTCCGCCCCCCTCCCCCCAGAAGCCACAAAAGGCCAGATGCTGAGGCCAGACGCCAGGCTCTGATACCATCTCCCTCACCCTGGCCAGCTGCCCCGGCCCCAAGCTGCACACAGCAATTGGTCCCATGAGGAGGGGCGGAGGGAGAAGGGCGCTCTTGGGGGGCGGCGCCGCAGCCCGTCCCTCGCCTTGACCTCTGGAGCAATTATTTTCACACCCCAAACTCCGGCTCGGTTTGGCGGTCAGGTGCCCGCGCGTTCAATTTCCATCAATCGTGGTCACTCTCACCCCCTCTACTGGTCAGTCTCTCCCCGTCTGGCGGTCCAGTCCCGCTCCCCCCGCCATCCGTCCCCATTTCCCGGCCCATTTCCACCTCCGGGTCCTCTCCCTTTGACTCTCCCGAGCAAGGTCAACCGGTGCCGATCCGCACCTCCCGCGC
>NW_004567126.1:28589664-28621651 GCF_000260355.1 Condylura cristata | reverse complement strand
CGCGGCCGGGGCCGGTCGGTGCTGGGGCGACGGCCCGTGCGCCCCTCCCCAGAGTCCCACCTCCCGGGCGCGCGCCGCCGCTGGCGGTAAAGTCTCCGAAAGCGTGAAGGGGGATTGGAGGAGGTTTTATTTCCCTTTGTGCCGGTGGCTGGGGCCGGATCGAGGCGGCCGGGCCGGGGGCGACGGGATCGGGGCGCCCCCCCGCGCGGAGAAGAGGGCAACAGGGGTGCGCCGGGCCGGGGTCACAGTCCCCGCGGCCCAACTTTGCGCGCGGCGCCCGCGCCGGGGTGAACCCACCCACTGCGCTGAGAACCGGGCGTCTAGGCTGAGCCCGAGGCGGGGGCGTCCTCCCGCGGCGCTTCCCCGGGTGCCCCATCCCAAGAAGGGGTCCCGGAGCTTCCCGGAGGCGGCGGCTGGTCGGGTCACGCCCGGGGACCGCGCTGCCCGCGAAAACTCCGTGCGCCTCTGCGGACGCCCTTCGCCCTGGCCGGACCACCCTGCTGTCGTCGGCTTTCCCGGCCCCGCGGGGCCGCCTCCCGCCGCCGTCCTCCCAGAGCCTGGCTAAGGTGGGCTTCTGCGCCTCCTCTCCCTACTCCTCCTTCCTCTGTCCCCCCTTTCTCCAGGGGCAGCCGAAGCGCACACCTGACCTTTCCCTTCCCTTCCCACCCCCTTCCGCCCGCCCCCTCCACCTCCACCTCCTTCTCTCCCTCCTCCTCCTCCTCCTCCTCCTCCTGCTCCTCCGCGCCCCCCTGCTCTCAGGGTGCTCCACCGCGGAAGGGAACCTGCAAGGGGGCATGTGGGTGCCCCTCTGACAGTGGCTAGGTTTGGAGTGGCACGCGCCAATGGCCAAGTGGCTGCGCGACTATCTGACCTTCGGTGGTCGGAGGCCCCCTCCGCAGCCACCCACCCCGGACTACTCCGAGAGCGACATCCTCAGAGCTTACCGCGAGCAGAAGAATCTGGACTTTGAGGACCCCTATGAGGACGCGGACAGCCGCCTGGAGCCTGACCCTGCGTGCCCCGGCGACGCCAAGGGCGCTGGAGATGCCAAGTATGACTCTCCTAAACATCGACTCATCAAGGTGGAGGCAGCTGACATGGCCAGAGCCAAGGTCTTGCTGGGCAGTCCAGGGGAAGAGGTGCGTGGATGCTTTCACAGAGGTTGGGTGGCCCCAGAGGGGTGGGGAGGGCCAGGCTGGAGCTTGGACTTTGGGTGCTTGTTTTATGCGAGACCCCAGCCCGGAGCCCCTAGGGCACCAGCCAGACACTTCCAGACTTCCAGTTCTGCTTGGCAGAGTTAATGTCTGGCTCTTTGCAATGCACTGGGCTGCTTGCCCCCCACTCTCAGGTGGCCTCTGCTTTGTCTCCCTGATCCCCCCTCCCCCCAGCTTCCCTCCCTCTTAGCAGCTGGTGGGCCTTTCTAGAAGAGATCCGAACACCCTTTCTGCTTTAAGCATCCCCATTGTACAGAAGTGGAAACTGAGGCTCACAGAAGACAAGCAACTGGCTCAAGGTCGCATGGCTTTGGCTCACTAGAATTTGAACTTAAACGGCCTCTAACATGCATTCTCTTTTCAGTATCTTTCCTAGAAGATTAGGGAGTGAAGCCCAATCCCCGGGCCAGGCAGAGAAAGATTTGAGGTGATGAGACTGTAGGTTAGTGACTGAGATCACAGAGAATGGCAGGAAGATGTGGGACTCAAGGGTGCAGACAGGTGGGGGGCAAAATATGACCTCCTTGCTTATGTACTGTGTGACCCTAAGCAAGTCACTGACCCTCTCTGTGCCTTGGTTTCCTCGTCTGTCAAATGGGAATGATGTACTTACTGAGTGTTGGTATCACAAGGAAATATTTCTAAAACATTTAAACAGTGCTGGAAACTGTTAGAATTATGAAGACGGGAAGGAGGGGTCTGGTTGGGAGTATCAGATATGGATACGCAGGGAGAGAGCAAGGGAAGGTGGTGCCAGAAGACACCCCCAACCCAAATCCCCAAACCCCCAAGTAGAACAAAGTTATGCGTGGAAAGACCTAGAGAGGACAGGCTGAGTGCTCCATCACGCAGAGCTAGGCTTGGCCTGAGACCCTGTCCTCTCCCCTTCCTTCTCTCTCCAGCTGGGAGTGGATGCTGAGTACTCGGACCCCTTTGATGCTCAGCCACATGCACCACCCGCCGATGACAGCTACATGGAGCCCTACGATGCCCAACGGGTCGTGAGTGGTGAGTGGACAGTTCTAGGGAAGGGGAGATGGTCCCAGGTGGGAGCGACAGTTGACCGATGTTGTTGGCCTCTCAGAACCACCATGCAAGGGCGTGCAGCTGTATGACACTCCCTATGAGGAGCAGGACCAGGAGCCAGGGGCGGACGCTCCTTCGGGGCGGAGGCCGCGACAGAGTCGGCTGCCCCAGGAGGATGAACGCCCGGCAGATGAATATGACCAGCCCTGGGAGTGGAAGAAAGATCACATCTCCAAGGCATTTGCAGGTGCTCCCCAACTCAGGCCCTCTCCTCTACTACCCACCACCCTCTACCACCTGCCACTTGGCTGTTGGTTAATTCTCATGAAAGTGTGAATGATACAGGAGAACCTGTATCTCCCTTGGAAACTAAAACACGGTTTCGAGTGCCGTGAAACCTGCTTATCCTGTCAGGTCTGTGCAGGTGAGGCCTTAGGGTCCGCCAAAGCCAGGTGGCGTCACTGACTTGAGCAAGTCACTGAGTTTCTCCCAGTCTCAGTTCCCTCACCTGTAAAATGGGAATTCTTAGAGTACTTACTCACAGGATGCTTGTGAACTGAGTACTACAGTGTGCTCAGTTTTCCAGGATCTCTTGGTAACTTTTCTTTCACAGCAACTGTCCTTAGATGGAATTAGGGCTGGTTCCTGAGCCACAAAGCTCGGGCAAGTCTCTGAAACTCAAGTTTCCTCTTCTGTAAAAGCCATCAGATCAGCTTCCAGAAATAAAATCACTTGGGGTTGCATGGACCCAGCTTTGCCCCAGAATTCGTATGACTGACAGGGAAACTGGGGCTCCCTGCCTCAGTCTACCCATCTAGCCACCACTCCTGTTCTCTAGTTGACTCACACTCGTGGCACTGCTCTGCCCTCGAGAGCCATCTGTCTTGTCCGTGGCCACACCCCTTCTCCTGGGTCACAGTGGGTTGGACTTACCCCTTTCTTCTCTAACCCCCCTCCAGTGCAGTTCGACAGTCCCGAGTGGGAAAGGACGGCTGGCCCAGCCAGGGAGCTCCGGAGACCCCCGCCCCGGAGCCCCCAGCCCGCAGAGCGCGTAGACCCAGCGCTGCCCCTGGAGAAACAGCCGTGAGTGGGGAAGCTGGACAGGGAGGAGCCCAGCTCGGTCCTTCCAAGTCACATCCTGGCTACGGCTTTTTCGGGTTGGGAGGGGGCGCGGAAGGGGCTGCTGGAACTGTGATCCATTCATTTCTTCCACTAGTCACTGAGCGCCAGCATTGCTGGTGTCAGAGCCTGAGGCAGTGCAAGGCAGAATCAGACGCAGGCTCGCTCTGGCATCAGATTCTGGGTTCACATTCCTGCTCTGCCCCCCTGGCTGTGTAGCTTTGAACAAATGACGTCACTTCTCTGAGTCTCCCACTCAAACCTCCAAGATGGCGCAGATACTGAAAGGGGGGATTTCCTCCCTTCAGTTGAGTGGGGAGAGCAGAGACAGAGGTCGTTTCACAGCCACAAGATCTTGCGGCTGGCAGGGTCTGGGCCTACCAGCCTCGGGGCTCCTGGAGCCCCGGAGCCAGGCCCCCTCTCTGCGTGGGCCATGGAGAACTGGCCAGTTAGCATGGAAACCCAGCAAGTTTGTTCTCGTTTCAAGCTTCTTTCAGTACAAACAACCGCTAAGTGTGTTTGGTGCTGTGTGTTTGGCGCCTCACACCGCTAACCTCTCTGTGGACACATTAAACAATATTAAGTAAAGAATGGTACAGGTGAGTGGGGAGACAGGATGTGGTGACTCATGAACGTGTGATTGAGGTTAGGGGGTGGAGGAAAGTCAGGGCACCTGAGGATTCAGCTTAGTGGGGGGCTGGGAGAGTCAAGGTCAGGTGTAGGTGTTGATTTGCAGGGGAGAGAGGGGCCCCCCTGGCCAGGGCTCAGGTCTCTTCCGGGGGAGCCATGTGGCCAGCACACCAGGCCCTCTTGAGGAGTCCAAGGTAACCTGCTTGTCTACTTTGTACTGGGCGTGCTGGCCTGCGGCCTCGGGCAGGCCACTGGGCTGTGCTGGAGGGCAGACCCCCTCCCGAGCCTCTGCCTGCTCCTAGGTGGTTTCACGGACCCCTGAATCGGGCGGATGCGGAGAACCTCCTGTCGCTCTGCAAGGAAGGCAGCTACCTGGTGAGGCTCAGCGAGACCAGCCCCCAGGACTGTTCCCTATCCCTCAGGTGAGGCCCCAATCCCCTGGAGAGACAGGTCCCAGGTCTGCAGGTGACATGCTTCACGTTAATTCCGCGGGAACACAGGTGCGGCTCCAGCAGCCAGTGGGTGGGGCTTCTGAGTCAGGGTGAGGCTTTCAGGGTGATGGGCAGGGCCTGTAGACACGGACGGCTTCTGGGCCACTGCTGGCCCGGTTTCTGCTGGGCCTGAGCTAGCTCCCTGCCTAGGTCCGAAGAACATGGAGAGGAAGCTGGGCAGTAAGTCTAGGCCTCCGGGAAGAGAGTGACTCAATGTCCCTGGTGCCTTTGAACTCCACTTGTCAACACTGTGCTGTCTGTGTCTGTCTCGGGCCAGAGTCTCAGCATGGTCCCATATGCATTTGAGTGTTTCTCGGCCTGAGGGTCTAAGTGTATCTGATTATAAAACATTCTTTTTTTTTTTTTTTAAGATTTATTTATGTAGACATACAGAACTGGGGTACAGGTTAGAGGTGCAGGGTGGTGAAGAGGACTCACCAGAGTCAGAGTGGGGAGAAGAAAAGACAGATGGATGAGGTACACTGCTGAGGGGAGCAGCAGGGAGACAGGAGAGGTCTGCCGCGCCCTGTGGGTCCCTCCCTGGCTGGGGACCGAACTCATGCTGCAGTGGCTGTGGATAGGCTCATAGTGCTGTGCTTTATCCCATTGAGCCACCGGGAGGGCTCTATAAAACATTTTTAAGATCCTGTTAGGCTTCTGAGTGTGAGATTACTCAAAAAGGGAGGAAGAGGATTAGACATTAGAGGCAGATTCAAATCCTGCCTCTGCCACTTGCTAGCTGTGTGGCCCTGGCTAAGTCACCCTCTCTGGGCCTCAGTTTTCTCATTGGTAATAGGAGGCAATAGGACACGAAGAAGCAAATGGAAAAAAATACAGGCGAGCTGAGAACAGGACCGGGAACAGGAAGTGCTTCGTTCACATTGGCGGTGATGATGAAATGGTTCCGGGTCATTCTACCCACCTGAAATGGAAAGAAAGGAAAAAGACCCCAGCTTGGGGGTTCACTAGTGGAAAGCCCAGGATGGGACACACAGGGCTCGGGAATGTTCTGGAGGAGGGACCTGGTGGGGCCTCAGCCTTCCGAGAAGCCCTGCCAGGGTGGAACAAGCCTGCCCCTTGGCCCCAAGTGCTGCTCTAGCGGGCGCTGAGGGGTTCGCTTTAGGGGTGGAGAGTGTGGGTAGTTCTGGGCCACTTGAGACCCTCGGACCCCTGTCCCCAGGAGCAGCCAGGGATTTCTGCATCTGAAGTTCACCCGGACTCGAGAAAACCAGTTGGTGCTAGGCCAGCACAGCGGCCCCTTCGCCAGTGTGCCCGAGCTGGTCCTCCACTACAGCTCACGCCCGCTGCCGGTGCAGGGCGCTGAGCACCTGGCCCTGCTGTACCCAGTGACCTCGCAGACGCCCTGAGCGGGAGACTGCTTCCTGCCCTGTGTCCTGGCCCCCAGTGAACCCTGGAGGTCTTTCCAGTCCTGGGAGAGGCTGGGGGGAAAGTCTTGTGCCCTCCGGGGTCCAGGCCTTCATCGGGGCCGCCTTCTCCCGCTCCCTCTGTGGTCCCCAATCATGTCTCAAAGCCCTCTCTGGCCAGGAAAATAAATAACTTACTGTGTGTTTCAAATGTCCTTTCTGGGAGGCAGGGATCCTGCTCTGAAGGAAGAGTAGAGACAGGTTCCTGGAGAGGGGAGGGCGTCATGGCCCCCCACAGCTCATTGTGGGGGTAGAGCTGGGGTTGCTGCCTGAATTGCATCCACAGTTGAGGGAGCAAAGCGCAGCGGTGGAGACAACGGACAGAGAGCGAGTGGGGCAGGTAAGAACCAGGAAGCCCAGGCAGAGACAAAGATGGAGAAACTAGGGGGCAGGCTCTTAGGCCAGCCCCGCCTCCACCCCACCCCCTGCCCCATCTGGGCAGGCAGCTGAGGCCTGATGCCTTGGCCTGATGTGAGGAAAGGACATCTGTCCCCATGGAAACAGTAGAGGGGGAGGGGAGCCGAGCCCAGCTGCTGTCACTTCAAGGGGACAGTCAGGCAAGAGACCCCGAGGACTGATAAATGCCAGGCAGCCTGGGTCTCCCTCCTGGCTCCCCCCCAACTTCCAAGCCTGCCTGGGTGGGCGATACCAGCTGGGGAAGGGGGTGCTTCCGGCTCAAGGCACTGTTGGCTTCCTGGCTAACTGGACATGCAAGGATGAAAAAGGGGAGCTGTGAGTCATCACAAAGCTCCCTCACCACAGTGGACCTCTCCAGCCACCCCTGGGGCTTCTGGGCCCCCCTATGAACCCTCAGATCTCTTTAGCACCCCAAATCAATGCAAAATCTGACTTTGCTTTTTTCATGGTTTTTTATTGACTGTTCTGGGGGCAGGGGGCTGGTCCAGGGCCGGATGAATTCAGTGACCGTGGGGTGAGCCCCCCGGAATCAGTTCCATTTTCATGTGCCCACTGAGAGATCCTCACTGGATCTCTGGGGATTCCAATTCCTCTTTCCACTTGAGAGGAATCCTTGCCTCTGGTTACCCAGATGGGCCTGAGTCAGGGGAGATTCCTACTGTAGAGATGGGGTTCCTGGGACCTGGGGCGGGGGCCAGGGCTGGGAGCCCCATTTAGTCGTGGCTTGCAAAGTTGGGGGACAGAGGTGGAATAGAAGCTCTCAGGCCTCTGGTCCTCCCTCGGGATGCCCAGCGCCCTCCCCTCTGCAGCTCTGGCCTCAGTCTTCTTTGGGGTCTGCCCCTGCTGGACTAGGACGTTGCTGTAGAGGGGGTTCTCTGGAAGGGAAGAGGAACAGTCGCTTGAGAGCCTGACCCTTCCCAGCCCATCTCTGAGGGCTTTGTCTCTGCTTCTGAAAATATGTTTCGGGCCGTTTCTCCATCTCTTCTCCCCCGCCCTCCCGCTCTGCCCCTCCCCCCTTCCCGAGGGCAGGTGTCAGAAGAGCGGCGCGTCCCGTCCCGTCCCGAGGCTGCAGTTTCCGCCTCCGCCACAGGGGGCGTGGCGGGGTCGCCCTCGGCGAGGCTACCCGGGTAGTTACCTGACTCCCAGGGCCCGCGGCGGCGCCTGCGGCTCCAGGTCCCCACGCCCAGTGCGATCGCGGTCAGGACCACCGCCACGCACCCCAGCAGCAGCGCGGGGTGCTTCCCTGGCGGGGCTGATGAAGTGGGCGGCCTGACTGAGGATAGGTTCGGAAGAGAGCTGCCCGGGCAGCCTTCACCCGCGAAGCTGGAGATCTGGTGCCGGTCCAGCGGGCCGTCTGCACAGAGGAAATGTCTGACGAGGTAGGGGGTTGCTTGCCCTCGAGCCCCAGGCTCTGGCATCGTCCAGAGTCAGGGTACCACTCCAGGCGGGAACTCAGGGTCCCTGCCCCCACCATGCCCTGTGAGTTGGGGTACGTGCTGGCTCTGCACCTATTTCCTTTCTGAAGAGTGAGCTTTTTATCTTGCTGGGCTACTGTGAACCCCAACTGTGCATTTTGTTTTTTTTTTTAATCAAGCACCATCCTCCGCTTGAGTCCTGCGGGCCCTGTCAGGGGCCCGACAGCCGCATAACCCCCATCCTGAGCTCCACCCCTTCTCCCCCAGTCAGCTCCAGGATCCATCATCCTCACAGCCCGGTCCCTGTACCTTTACTCTGCCAAACCCGTTTTAATTCCAAGTAAAGGAGGGCTCTGAGCGCATCTGAGAGCATGAGTACTTTCCCGGGGTCACATGCCCGGGCACCAGCTTCACCCTGGTCTGAACAAAGGTGCTGCTAACCCCAGTTTCCCTCTCCTTCCCTCACAAAGGGGGAAACATGCTTACACTGGTTTGAACACTTGAATCTTGCCGAATAATCAGCTCCGTGGACATCACGGTAACCATTTATGTCTCTCGGGGCATACTGTGTCCCAGACAATGGAAATGCTTTAGCTATAATCACTTAAAATTCACCCAACAGTCAGCTGAGTTTCAACAACTAGGAAAACCAGCTCAGAGGGGTCAACCTACTTGCCCCAGGTCACACAGCAGGGAAGGCTGAGTGGGCATGTTCCAGGCCCCTATATTTGGCATGAGCCCCAGACAAAGGCTCCTTCTGCTGTGAATAAGATGGGGCTCAGCGGCCCCAACCCCTGCGCTGGCTGCCGGCTGGGCTGGGGTGGGTGCCGTGCCGCTGGGTGGTGAGATGCCAGCTGTGAGGCTCTGGAACCAAGCCCGCCCCTCGCTCGCAGCTGCCAACTGAGCGCAGCCTGGCGTCAGGCTATCCCGCCTCTGCTAATTGGTAATCGGCACCCTGCTCACAAATGGGGACGGGGCAGGCAGAGCGGTCACAACACGCCACCCCGAGGCAGGCAGTGGGCGGGACCTGCCAGCCCGAGAGGAGCCGGTGCGGTTCTCACTTCTGCCCGATAGGGGGCAGGTATGTGCCGGAGGCCGTCGGGAACCACCGAAGCAGGGGCGCTCCGGCTTGGTCTCCAGCCCGCACGCAGCGTTTACCCATTGGGGTGTCCTGTAAGGGTTGGGGCGTGTGTGATCTGGCTCTTGAGAAAGCCGGCTGCACCCGGGCTCGTGTGTCTCTCTGGACAGGCCTCGGTTCCTCGCTGTCTCACCTGCAGGCGGCTGGCTCAGCTGATCTGAGCGAGTCAATGTCTTTCCAGGCTGGATTCTAGAATTCTTTGCCTTAACGTGCGCTGAGATGGCAAAATTCTAAGAGTGTATTTGAAGTGTTTGAGAGACTGCAATTCTAAGGTTCTAGAATCGTCCATTCCTCTAGTTCAGTGGAACTAGAGGTTTTTTTTCATGATCGGCTTCCTAAGTTTAAAAAATATTAATTTGTTCTCACGAAATTTTAATACTGCTGATATATCCCCGAGGGACGTGCGGGTGGCATCTGGGAGGAAGGAAATGCCCCAACTCCTCAGCTGGTGCTGGGCACCGGGTGTGCTCAGCTTGCAGACACCACTCTGTGGTCTGTCTCTGCCCCCCACTATTTGTATGTTGAGTCCTAACCCCAAAGGTGGTGGTACCTGCTGCAGAGTCTTTGGGGGATCATTAGGACACGTGGGCAAGACTAACCCCTCAGGATGGGGTTAGTGGCTTAAAAAGGGATCCCAGAGAGCCCCCTGCCCCTCATACCATGAGAGCACACAGAGAAGAGACCCTCCGTGAACCAGGAAGCTGCCCTCACCTGACACCAAATCTGCTGGCCCCTTGATCTTGGACTTCCCAACTTCCAAATGGTGAGCAATAAATTTCTGTTGCTGATAAACTACCCGGTTTCCTGAATGGACTAAGACATTGAGCTGGTCACCTAGGATATGCACCTTTCTAGGATAGATGAGATACTTTAGTAACACATTTAAAAGACACTGGAGGGACTCCCTGGTGGCCTAAGGATTAAGTCTCAGCACTGGCTGTCACTGTCATGGCCTGAGCTCAATCCCCCACCAGGGAGTGACCCACAGGGCCCAGCAGACCTCTCCTGTCTCCCCGCTGCTCCCTCAGCAGTGTGTTTCAGTCCATCTGCCTGTTCTGCTCCTCACTCTGTGTCTGTTGAGTTCTCTCATTCACCACACCTCTGGCCTGCACCCCAGTTCTTCTATGCAAAAATAAATTTAAAAATTAAGTTAAAAATAAAAAACACTGGTGACCCTCCCTGATGGTGCAATGGATTAGGACACAGCACTGCAAGAGAGCCACAGGCACCTCAGTGCAAGTTCGATCCCTGCCCCAAGGTGACCTCATGGCACAGCAGACCTCTCTGATCTGCCTCTGCTCCCCTCAGCAGTGTGCTTCATCAGTCTGCCAGTTCTGCTCCCCACTTTTGTCTTGGGTGAATCCTCTCACTGCCCCTGCACCTCTGGCCTGTACCCCAGTTCTGTATGCATAAACAAATAAATCTTAAAAAAAAAAACCCACTGGAATTAATTGTATTTAACCAAACTTCTAGAAGTATATGCAATTGGGAGTCTTTATGATTGTTCTATTCTGGGCCAGAGCTGACGTACACTGCTGAGGGGAGCAGCGGGTGCGAGAAGAGAGGTCTGCCGCATGTCCCTGGCCGGGGATGGAACTCGTGCTGTGGTGGCTGCGGACAGCTTCACAGTGCTGCGCTTAAGCTCCACCACGGAGGCCCCCACTGCCTGTTTTTAAAATAAACTTTGCCATTCTTAGAGGCGTGTCTCTGGTGGCTTGCACCCGCAGGCATGGTGACGAGTTGCAACAGACCGTCAGTTGAAACAGCCTCACAGAAATAGCCGCCGAGCCTCAGCTTTGAATGATCAGTTTTAGTGTGTCTGTGGTTCTGCAATTCTAGAACTTGATGTTCTCACGGTTTTAGGATTTTTGTTCTTAAAAATCAGATTTGAAGAATTTAACAACGTAGGTTTCTAGGTGTTTGAAATTCTAGAGTCTAAGGTTCTAGAAGGTTCCAGGCCCCCGGCTTTTCTCCCCATTTGCTCTCATACCTGTCTTCACCTGGAGCTCTGTGCCGTTGCCCTTGGCCTCCTCCAAATCCGGTATCTCCATTGTCATCCTGCACGTGTAATGCCCACTGTCATTGAGGTCCACACGCTCCAGTCGTAGGGTGAGCAGACTGCGTGGCTGCCAGGAGAGCTGTCCCCAGGGCCCGCAGACCTCCATTTTCGGGTCCTCGTGGGTGATGAGTGACTGGCACAAAGTGTCATTGTCCTTGGTCCACTCAGCACGCATCAGCTCCCAAGCCTGGGCCTGGGTCACGCAGCAGGCCAAGGTCACCTGGCTGCCTTGCCTCACCACCAGCCACGTGGGCCCCAGCTGCTGCACGCCCAGGCCTGTGGCTCCTTGAAGGCCTGGGGGACAGAAGGCGGGTGAGGACTTTCTCAGAACCCCCGTGTGTGCGACTTACTCCCCGATCACCCTGCAGGGCTGAGGGAGCCGGCCTGGCTTGCAAAGTCTTTGCAAGCTGACTTCTCACTCGCGCTCCAGGCCCTGGGCTGGGACACGGCTCTAACACGCAGCACTCCGCACTCCGCACACACGCATCATGTCGTATATACCAGGCCCTGTTCTGGTCACCGCGGCCCCAGGCACAGATGTGAGTAAGAGAAAAAAAAATCCCTGCTGAAACTGACAGGCTGGGCAGAGAGACAGACACAGGAAGTCGTGAAATGAGAATCGCCACGGAGGAAGCCAACGGAGAGTGGCCGTAGAAGAAATGATGAACGAGGAAGAGCTTACTCATCCAGCACCGTGGGTGGGGAAGACCTCTTGAAGGAAATGACAATCTGAGAGGGATGGGAATGATAAAAAATAACCAGCCACGGAGTGCACCGAGCAGCATTGTAGGCAGAAAGGCCCTGGGGCAGGACCAAGCCTGGCCTGCGGGAGGGACAAACCAGAGACCATCAGAGTGTGGGGGAGGACGAGGAGTGGACTCAGGAAGGTCAGCAGGGGCGGCCGGTACAGACCTGGTAGGCTCCACGGATGATGAGGGGTGTTGCGGAGCGGGGAGGGGAGGCCAGTTTGTGCTTATCTCAGGGTGAGGAAAGCCTAGGGGCCAGGGAGGGACGCCGCTGACTGAAGCTGTTTGTCCCTCACCCTGTCCACGTTGGCGCAGTCCTAGGCTCTGCCCTGGCATGGGGCCCCCTAGTTCTCCGGCCACCACCTTGCCATGCTCTTCCCTGCCCCGTTTAGAGCCCCCTAAGTGCGTGGTGAGGACAGACTTTAAAGTCTGTGTGTGTGTGGGGGGTTCCCTGGTCTCCATGGGTTAAAGCGCCACCGTAGCTGTTTCAGTGCCTGTGAGTTCGATCCCCGCCCGGAGGTGACTCACAGGGCGCAGCAGACCTCTCCCGACCCGCCCACGGCTCCCCTCAGCAGTGTGCTTCGTCGATCTGCCCGTTCTGCTCCCCACTCTGTCAGTGAATCCTCTCACTGTCCCTGTGCCTCTGGCCTGTGCCCCAGTTCTGTGTGAATAAATGAATAACTCTAAAAAAAAAACTATTATAAAAATAAATAAATAAATAAAGTGTGGGGGTCAGATGTGACATTCGAGTTGAGCAGTAGTGGGGAGCAGGTCATGGAGAGGGGTGGTCAGCCTACGCGTAGAGGGTGCCCCCAGAAGAACTGCATGAAGCCTGGCCTTGGTGAGAGGGATGAGGGCTTGAACCTGAGAGCTGTGTGAGTGGGTGATGGCTTCTGGTCCAGAGGGGCCACAATGAGAGGTTGAGTAGAAAGAGTTTGCTTTCGGCCAGAAGAAGCCGGAAATGCCCAGTGGACCCCTGAGGAAAAGTGGGTTTGCTTTCCATTCCTATCACTGGAGATGCAGCGGCAGCTGGTGCCAGAGGAAGTGTGTCCCAAAGAAAGGAAACAGCAGGAGCAAGGCTGAGCGGTGGGCTGGGTGTTAGGAAAAAGGAACAAGAAACACCAGCAGGCCAGACACGGGGGCAGGGCTCAAGAGGAGGGCCGATGTGAGAGAGGTCAGAGGCCGGTCACTAAGTCTGGCCTGCAAGTCGTGGTCTGAATTTTATGCCATGGAACAAAACACCCTTTGGCCCTCCTGAGCGTCTGAGTTTCCAAGAAAGACTGGTCCCATTTAGCAAAGCGGGAGACTCGGGCTTAGAGGGGCTCTCGCGGGAGGGGCAGGCAGCTGAGGTGATGGAGAAAAGGAGAGGCACAGGCAGAAGGCCCAAGTACTCACCCCAAAGCTGCTCCAGGAGCACGAGCACCATGCCCAGGGACCCCATTCCTACTGGGCCAGGAGGGACCCCTCTCCCGTTGGTTCACTTCCCCCACCCTCCCCCCCACTTGACAGACTTCCTGCCACAACCTCCGCCCCCAGCACAAGGCAGATGTGATAGACGCACCAGGCAGAGGACATCCTGTGGCCAGTGTTGATTGGGCCTCCACTTCCTGCCCTGTGTGCCTCAGTTTCCCCAAAGGTGTGTTGTTGCTTTAAATCTGAAAAGCAGTATGCATGTGGGTAGAGGTAATGTATCCCAGCAAGTAAAATCTTTGGAAAACTCTACACAAACACACCTGGGCCGGGAAGTCAGAATGGAGACACAGGTGACGCCGGTGGGGAAGGGTGCAGCAGCTGACGTCTGAGCAGGGCTGTACAGCAGAACCCCAGCCTCAGTCATCTCAGCCCAGAATGCCTTCCTTTGGGTTTCAGACACAGATGTGAGGCTTTCCCTGACCCCAAGATCTGGAGAGAAGTTTGCGGGTCCAGTTGAGAGGGTTCATACTATCTGGAGTCTTTGAAGGGCTCACCATCTCCAGCAGGGTAGGCCTCCAGGCCGGCGGGGGAGAACTCCCCAGCGAGTCGCATGTTCAACCACAGCATGACTTCCTTTCTCGCAGAGAGAGGAAGGCCTGGGTCCTTCGCAGAACTGCTCTGTTCAGCCACCCGGAGGCCCCAGCGGTGGTGTTCTGCCCACAGGACACCCCCCACCCCACCCCCACCCCACACTTCACACACTTGCCTGCTCAGTCCTTCCTCCGCCTCTGGACTTTCTGAAGGTCCACTTTCCCTCCCAACCCCACTCTCTGCCAAGGTGCAGTGAAACAAATACTGAATAGATTCAGCACCAGGAAAGACAGAGCTGGACATTGACATCCTAGCAATATGAATCCGCGACTGACAGGCTTTTAGAGATATTTGAACTTGGGGCTTTGTGGGATGTATAGGAGTTCATTGGGATGTGAGGAGGAAAAGTAGGTATTGGAGGCTGAACATTAGCTTGGGCAAAGGTCTTGGTTTTTCGGGTGCTAAATATTGGGGTGGGGCATGGTGGGGCGGTTTGAGTAACTGCCTAAGTGAACACGCCGAGACCAGGGCGTCCAGAAGCCTAGGGCTGGCTTCAAGGTTGGAACCGGGGTTCTAAGGCCCAGGTAACCCGCCTTATAGCTTCAGGATCTCTCCAGCTCTGGCATCACAACCCGAGGGCTCCCAGCTCTGGGGTCGCACCGGGTGGCCACTCCCGGCGCGGGACTACATTTCCCGGCATGCCGCGGCCGGCGCGCCTGCGCGCTGTGGCCAGTGATGGAGCGCTGACGGGGGGCGCGGCGGCGGCTGCGGCGGCAGCTAGGGCTCGGCGGGCCATTGGCTCCCGGCATTGGCAAGGGCAGCTCTGGGACTGGGAGACCTAGCGGGTCCCGCGGGCCTGGTCGGGGAGACCCGGGCTGCAGCCATGGAGGACCAGAGGGTAAGACAGGGCGGGGCGGGGCGGGGTCCCGGGCGGGGGTGGGCGAGGGAACCCGACCAGGTGGTGCCGCAGCGCCTTCGCCGCCCTCCCCAGCTGCCCTGCGGCCGAGGCCCCACCCCCGCCCAGACCGAGCCTCCCCCTGTCTGGACACAGCCCCCCTTCCCCTGCGCCGACCTTCCCAGCTTGGCCTGAATCCTAGCGCATCCCTTCCATGCCTCCCACCCTCGCCAGCACCCCGAGCCCAGCCCCACCCCCCCTTCCGTCCAGACTGCGGACCAGGTGTCCAGGCCCCCCAGCCCCCGAGGACGCCCCTGTCTCAGTACTGGTGACCCCATTGACCCTGCGCCCCCAGAACAGGGGTCCCTTCAAAGCAGGGGTCAGAGCGCAGGCCCCAGCAGCTGCCATCATCCCCTTCCCCAGAATTCCTCCTCCCCCACCCTTACCTGTGCTCTCTGGCACCCCCTTTCCTCTGGCTCCTCTTTTCTCCTTGCTAAGCCCTCCAGGGTATCCCCTTCCCCAGATTAGCTCATTTTCTGCAGACCCTTTCCTCTGGGGCTTGCTCTCCCCCAGGAAGCCCCTCACGCAGGCTGTGCCCCACCCTGAGGGTGCAAGTACCTGGCTGAAGGCTTTGTGCTCAGGCTGACCTGGCTCCAGGGTATGTCACTTCCCCAGGAGCAGCAGCGCTCTTGAACCTGTTTCCTGCCCCATAAAGTGGGCTTCTTGATGTCCCCCTGCTAGGTGAGGGGACTCAGGGCCAGAACCCCCCAGGGTCTGCCTTGCAGCAGGTGCCCAAGCTCACAGACACAGGCCCCTGCACCTCCCCCCTGAGTCTCCTGGAGGCAGAGTGGGCCCCCCCTGGGGAATCCCTGACAAGGCTAAGGGGCGTACCTGCCATGTGTGCTCTGTTCCCCTGGGTGCAGGAGGCTCTTCGGAAGATCATCACCACTCTGGCTGTGAAGAATGAAGAGATTCAGAGCTTCATCTACTCCCTCAAGCAGATGCTGTTGAATGTGGAGGTGAGCAAGACACCCCCTCCTCCAGCCCAAAGAGGGAGGTGGGAAGTCCGGGCCAGGTGAGTGGAAGGGAGGGAGTGAGCAGCCACATGAGCAAACCTGCTGTAATTCTCACCTGTGGGATGTGTGCCCGCCTGTGCCCACGGAGGACCCCGCTGGCCATTCTCACCCCACAACATCTCCTTAAGGCAAACTCGGCCAAGGTGCAGGAGGATCTAGAATCAGAGTTCCAGTCCCTGTTTTCCCTCCTGGAGGAGCTGAAGGAGGGCATGCTGATGAAGATTAAGCAGGACCGAGCCAGTCGGACCTACGAGCTGCAGGTGTGTCTCTGGGGGGGCTCTCCTGGAGACCTGTCCAATGGCGCCCCCCACCGTGACCCTTGGGATCCGTAGAGCCCTTCTGGTCCTGGCTTTTCCCTTCACATCAATTCCTTCCTCTCGGAGGTGCCCCTGTGTCTCTCCAGTATCCAGAGCCAGGCACCCCATAGTGTCGACCTCACCTTTCTTTGTTCTGCCTGCCCCCTGCCGATCCGCCAGTACCCCACCCCATCTCCACCAGTGCCGATCTCTATGTCTGGCTGCCCTCTACTTTCTCAGACAGAATCTCCAGCGTCTCAGTCCTGTCTACTGGTCCCCGAGATCTGATAGTATCACCCTGATCAAGCACTTCCCATGGCTCCCATGGATCCGATCAGCCTCCCCAGTGACTTCCTAATGTCCTAGATTCCCGCCCTGGGGATGTGGACCCGAGGGCTTAGGGGTGCGCTTTTCAGGAAGGGACCTCCGGGCGGTGTGATACACGGCTCAGGAGCCAGACCCAGCCTCTTGTAGCCTCCCCCTGCCATGTGGAGCCTGAGGGAGACGGGTCCTGGGCCTGAAGCTGGTGGGGAGCCCTGGGAGGGTTTAATGCAGTGAGATGAGGTGTCTGTGCCTCTCACCCACAGAACCAGCTGGCTGCCTGCATGCGGGCCCTGGAGAGCTCTGAAGAGCTGCTGGAGACG
This sequence comes from Condylura cristata, assembly GCF_000260355.1. Classification (NCBI taxonomy): domain Eukaryota; kingdom Metazoa; phylum Chordata; class Mammalia; order Eulipotyphla; family Talpidae; genus Condylura; species Condylura cristata. The sequence continues at coordinate 28,605,057 of NW_004567126.1, read as the reverse complement.
GCCAACCAGACTCTGCAGGCCACGGGAAGTGAGGGCTTTCCTCAGGTGCGTACCTCGGAAGCAGTAGGAGCAGTGACTTTTTCGCAGAAGTTCTTCCAATGCAATATTTAATATAAGTTTATCTCAGTGATTGCCTGGACATCATTTTACTAAAAATATTTTGTTGGGGGAGGGAAATGCACTGGACTATGGTGATGGCGCAAGGGTGATTTGGTGAGGGGAAGCCCACAGGGATTACAACTGAGATGGAAAAAGGCACAAAATGATGTAAAAGTAAACTATCATATTACTTATTTTAAAAAAATTATCTAACAATTAAAAAAAATTTTGTTCACCTGAAGTTCAACTGCAGTAGTACATACTTTTTTTTAGTGTAAGTGTACTCCATGTATATGTTTACGTTAGGACATACTTAAACTAAAAATATCATTTATTGTTAACCTGATATGCAAATGCAACAATGAACAATTTACATAAATAGATTCCATGCAAATATTTAGTGTAACTATATCCCAAATCTTTGATGGGCCACACTTAGGCTAAAAATTTACTATTTTTTATCATTTACTATTGATCTGAAACTCAAATACAGAATGAATAGTTTTCTAGTATAAGTATATCCCATGGAAAATGTCTAGTATAAGTATATCCCAAATCTTGGATGAGACTTTTATGCTAAAAATACATTTATGGTTCATCTGAAGTACAAATCTAACTGGACATCCTGTATTTGGGGAGGGGCAGTCTGCCAGAGGTGTGCAGTGGGCACTGGTCATGAGGGGGTTGGAATCTGTCTTTGTCAAGGGATAAGAAACTCCAGGGTTCCTGCCCCGAGCTGGGGTACTTTGGCAGCTGGTGGCCACACTGGGCCTCAGTCTTCCTGTCTGTACGGGGCCCTTCTGATTCAGGTGAGACTACTCTGAATTGTATTGTCTTCCTCTTTCTAGGCTGCCAAGCAAATCAAAGATGGGTAAGATGCTGGGATCTGGCACCCACCCCCTTGCCCCGCCTCTGGTGTAAAGGTGGGGACACCCAGGTGAGGGCCCCTTGCCCCAGAGCAGTGGCTAGAACAAGGGGGAGGGCCCACACCCACCTCGGAGGACCAGGCTGAAGCCCCCTCCCCGCCTGCCAGCAGACCTCTTCCGCCTCCTTCCCTGCAGAGTGACGATGGCCCCCGCCTTCCGCCTGTCGTTGAAAGCGAAGGTCAGCGACAACATGAGTCACCTCATGGTGGACTTTGCGCAGGAGCGGAGGATGCTGCAGGCGCTCAAGTTCCTTCCAGGTGAGAATGGAGCTCACCAGAGGGCCAGGGTTTGGGGGAAGTGGCTCCAGAGTGTGGGGTGGCCTGAGAGAGCCCCAGGGATGGAGCCCCAAGGATGATGCCCCACTCTTATGCCAAGCGGGTGAAATGTGCCTATGGGAGTCCCAGCCCCCCAACCCCCTCCCAGGCAGAGCCCTGAGCATGCCGGCCCACACTCCCCTCTCCCCCGGCCCTGCGCACAGCAAGTGCTCAAGAACTCTGCGAAAGTTTACTCTAAAGTTGGAGGCCTTGTTGGTGGGGCCCTGCAAACATTGCCTGTGCCCCCACCCCTTGGGGGAGACCTGAGGAGGCCTGGGCCAAGTGCGGGCTCCAGAGGAGCCCTCCCCAAGGATGCCTGATGGTGGGCCGGCCTCCAGCTGGGCCCCAGCCCCGAGGGCTCAGGACCTGACCCTGGTCTCTGCTTGGCCCCGGGCAGTGCCCAGCGCCCCGGTGATCGACCTGGCCGAGTCCCTGGTGGCCGACAACTGCGTGACCCTGGTGTGGCACATGCCGGACGAGGATAGCAAGATCGACCACTACGTGCTGGAGCACCGGCGCACCAACTTCGAGGGCCCACCCCGCCTCAAGGAGGAGCACCCCTGGATGGTCATCGAGGGCATCCGGCAGACAGAGTACACACTGACGGGTGAGGCCTCCCCTGAACTGCCTGGTGGCGGCTCTGCCCGGGGGCACCAGAGGTGGTGATAACACCGCAGGCGCTCTGGGGGGCTCCGGGCAAGCGCCTCCCTGTGCGTCAGTCCAAGCTCAGCCTCACCGTCTTGCAGATCAGGCGCTGCCAGAGAGAGCACCTGCACTCTGCTACTCAGCCTGCATTCATTCTTTCGTTCGTTCGTTCCTCGCTTACCAAGTGCCCCCAGTATGCCAGGCACTGCTCTTCATGAGCGAAGGAAGCAAAAAATCTCTCCCCTCATGGGGCTGCTGTCCCAGGCCACCCTCCCAGTGCTTGGAGGGTCTAGTTACGGGAAGCTAAAGCCTAGGGAATCCACGTAGTAGCTGGTAGGAGAGGACCTGAGGAGGGCAGAATCGGGGATCCCTAACGAGTTTAAAAAGGCATCCTGAATCAGGGGGCCCCCTTGGCGCGGGGGAGCCTTGCTGACAAGATAACGATCACCAGAGCTCCTGGGCTGTAATTAGCCTGCTCCTTATCTGTAATTAGCCCGCATGGTTAATGAGCAGGCTAATTGTAGGCAAGAACAGCTAGTGGGCCTGAGTAGCAATTGCTTATCCTTTGCGTGGCAAACAAAATAAACGCACCCGGTTTTTTTCAGTCTTTTTTTTAAGTTGTGATAAAATACACATAACATTTACCAACTTAACCGTTCTAAGTATACAGCTCAGTGATGTTAAATATGTTCATGATGCTGTGCAATTGTCCCCACTGTCTGGCCCCGAACTCTTTTTTTAAAGATTTTTTTTTCATTTATCCATACAAGAACTGGGGTACAGGCCAGAGGTGCAGGGGTTCAGAAGATTCACCAGAGACAGAGCGGGGAACAGAACGGGCAGACTGACTGGAATCCATTGCTGAGGGAGCAGCGGGCAGAACAGAAGCAGTCTTCTGTGCCATGTGGGTCACTCCCTGGCCAGGAATCGAACTCAGGCCGTAGTGGCTGTGATGGCTTCACAGTGCTGCGCTTTAACCCACTGCACCACCAGGGAGGGCCCTGTTTCCAGAACTCTTTCCATCTGCTCACCTAACTGCCCCTGGAAGTATTAAGTCCTGCGCCCCGCCCCAAGCCCCTGGCACCCACCGTTCCACCAGTCTCCAGGGATTTGAGTCCTTAGGGACCTTATGTAAGTGGACCCATTTCATGTGTGTCCTTCTGTGCTGGCATTTAACCAAGCACAATACACACAAGGTCATCCATGTTTGGAGATTTACCAGGTGTGTCTGCCAAGTTCCAGAGCAGAAGCTGATTGGCCAGTCTGGGTCATGTGCCTATAGCTGACCCAGTCACTGTGCCTGAGTTAGGAAGTATCTGGTTTTTCCGGTTGGAGTTGGGGGAGCAGAGCAAAGTAATCCATAGTCTTGCAGGTGAATGAACACCAAGGATGGTTTTTCAGGGATAAGATGGTCTTGGCCAGGTGCTCCTTAGAATGAGGGGTGGTGGGATTGCTGTGGGGCTCTAACTTGTTGCTCAGAGTGCACACATTGTTGACAGCCCTCTGTTCCCTCTCAGGCCTCAAGTTTGACATGAGATACATGAACTTCCGTGTGAAGGCCTGCAACAAGGCAGTTTCAGGAGAATTCTCCGAGCCGGTGACCCTAGAGACACCAGGTGACTGGTTCCCACACACCCCCACCCCGGCTTTGGCCCCATAACCCCCCTCCCACCCCCACGATCCCCAGCTTGGAACCAGTGTGTAAAAACAATCCTGTAATCAGGGTTCTGTGACTCTTTTTGCCTTGGCTTCCAGGGAGCTCAGAGCTCAGTTCACACTGTTCTTTAGCTCAAGTGTCCGGTACGAATCGGTTTTTGTCCTTTGCTTTTGCGGTCAGTCCCATTATGTCTGGATAGTTGTACATTCATGTACATCCCCCTTACTCACTCAATTACAGAAAATACAGAGTTGGAGATGAGGAGTCCGTAGTGGCGACAGACTTCCAGTCGCCCTCAGGGACAGTTTGCACGTCCTTCTAGGAAACCCCCTGCCGCCTAGGCTCACTCCACCACACTGGAGTCCGTCCCCTTTCCTGGAGCTGATCCCCAGTGGGAGCACCGGGCAGTGTGAATGGCTTCAACATATTTCCAGGCTGGTGACCTGTGGGCAGCGTGTGCTCGGCCTTCACACGTTCTGTGACCCCGCCCTGTCCATCTTCCCGCCCGCGCTTCTCTGCTGTCTCCCGCCTCTGACCTCTCATCTGTGTCTCGCTCACTCTCTGGGTCTCTCTCTTTGCTTCTTCCCCTTCTCTGTCCTGTTTCGGTCTGTCTTGGTCACCGTCTGTCTCTGTCTCTCCGGGTTTCCCCATCTCTGTGACTCCCATGTCTGCCCGGCCCCAGCGTTCATGTTCCGCCTGGACGCGTCCACGTCCCACCAGAACCTGCGGGTGGACGACTTCTCCGTGGAGTGGGACGCCATGGGCGGGAAGGTGCAAGATATCAAGAAAGATAACAAAGGGCGGACGGCGTCCCCGGTCAACTCCCCGGCTAGGTAACCGGCCCCTCCTGCCCTGGGCCGTGGTCAGGCGGGGCCTGAACACATAGTGGAGCCTTAGAGTCAAGATGGGGTGCAAGGTGGGACACAGGACTGGAGGGACCCACGCAGAAAATGAAGGGAGAAGGGGTTTGAACGTGGTTTTATTGGTCCAATAAGAATTCCCCAGATGACGGAGGGAGGACACAGGCAAGTTCTGACAGGAGGGGCCCAGTTTCTGGAAAGTATCAACCACCAAGGTGGCCAGGGTGGGGGAGGGGGCCAGGGCAGTCCTGTGGGGAAGGGAGGGCTCACCTGCCTTCTCCTTCCTCCCCTGCCGCTCCCAGAGGCACGCCGTCACCCAAGCGGATGCCCTCAAGTCGCGGGGGACGGGATCGCTTCACAGCTGAGTCCTACACCGTGCTGGGTAAGGAGGGCAGTGGGCGAAGGGGGCTCCAGGCAGGGTCTGACGGCGCAGGTGGGAGAGGACGCCTTCGGCCGGGAACAGAGCCTCTCACATCTCCTCCAGAAACGGTCCAGTAACTGGTGGCACTGTGGCAATGGAACATGACTTGGGCAGTTATTGAGGAGACCCAGAGCTTATAGAGCAAGGGGGATTTCGTGGCATCAGTGGAGTCTGGTATTTGGGGGGTAGCTGAAATGTGAGGAGTAGCTGGGAAAAGTTACTTATGATTGGATGGGTTCGTGGGGGCGCTGAAGCAAGGCAGAGGTTTGGGGAAATGGCTTAGGGTATGAGTAGAAGCCAGAAAGAACAGCTGGTGTTGGAGAAGTTGAGAGAAGAACAGGAATTGCAGGAGGGGTTAGCACCGCAGGCACAACTGGATCCTGTGAAGGGGAAGCTGGAGTTCGTGAAGAAAGTGGAGTTTAAGGGAATCACCACTGCCCAGAAAAGGGCTGGAAAAAGAGACTGGGCTGTGAAGAGCTCCATGGGGATGGCGTATCTGGGGAGAGAAGGGGAAGATGGGGTATCTGGGTTCTGAAAATAGGCTAAGCTTGAGGAGAACTTAAGGTTCTTGGAGGACTTGGGTTTTCTGGAAAGCTTCTAGGATGGGTGAGTTGGGTGTGTTGAGGAAACATGAAGAGAGTGAAGAGAGTGTCTGCGGGACAGCCAGGCTTTGTGAGGGACATCTAACTCTTAGGAAGGAGACTAGGCAGTTTGTGGTTGGGGGAATCGTTGAAGTCAGAGAGGAGCAGAAATGGGTATGGGAGTTAGTCATCTGGGAGGAGCTGAGCTACTAGGTGGTGCTGAGCTATGATCTGAGTCTGTCAGGAGCAAAGGTTTGGGGATTGTCTAGACTGGGAATTTTGAGGACTGAGAAGTATCTCAACATGGGGAGAAACTGGAAGACATGTCTAGGGTCCAGAAGTACCTTGAAGAATTATGTTGGGTCTGTAGAGACTGAGAGGACTAGTAGATGCTTGAAGAGTATCTGGGCTTAGTGAGTGTCTAGAGGAGTTGATGAAGCCTGGGGTCTACCTGGAAGGAATAGCTGGTCTCGTGGAGTATCTGGAAGGAATAGCTGGTCTCGTGGAGTATCTGGAAGGAGTAGTTGGTCTCGTGAAGTATCTGGAAGGGATAGCTGTAGCTTGGGGACTACCTGGTGGTTGCCCCTTTGTGGAAGAGCATCTGGGGCTGGTTCTATCCAGTCCCCACTGCCCACCCCACCCCACAGGGGACACACTGATTGATGGCGGGGAACATTATTGGGAGGTGCGCTACGAGCCAGACAGCAAGGCTTTCGGCGTTGGGGTGGCCTACCGCAGTCTGGGGCGCTTCGAGCAACTGGGCAAGACAGCGGCTTCCTGGTGTCTGCATGTCAACAACTGGCTGCAGGTCAGCTTCACAGCCAAGCATTCCAACAAGGCCAAGGTGCTGGACGCTCCCGTGCCTGACTGCCTGGGCGTGCACTGCGACTTTCACCAAGGTAACTCCAGGCCCAGCTGGCCTCTCCAGCCATCTCCGCCTGCCCGGTCTCTGTGCTGCAAGTTCCTCTTTTTTTTTTTTTTTTAAGAATTGTTCCTTTGGGTCTTCCCTGGTGGCGTGATGGGTTAAAGCACAGCACTATGATGCTACCACAGCCCCATTGTCGCGTGATCCCCGGCCAGGGAAGGACCCACAGGCACGGCAGACCCTCCTGATCCACCCGCTGCTCCCCTCAGCAGTGTATTTCAGTCCATCTGCCTGTTCTCCCCGCTCTGTCTCTGGTGACTCCTGTCATCAGAGACACCTCTGGCCTATACCTCAGTTCTGTAGGTACCAATAAATAAATCTTTAAAAAACTTACTCCTTTATTGTAAGATTTTTATTTATTTACACATACAAGAACTGGAGTGCAGGCCAGAGGTGGGGGAGGGTGAGAGGATTCACCAGAGACAGGGTGGGGGAGGGTGAGAGGATTCACCAGAGACAGAGTGGGGAGCCAAACAGGTGGATTGACTGAAATCCACTGCCAAGGGGAGCAGCAGGGGGGGGGGGGGACGACAGAAGAGGTCTGCTGCGCCCTGGGGGTCCCTCCCTGGCGGGGATCCAACTCGGGCCGTCGCCACGGTAGCGCTGAGGGAGGCCGGCAGATCCCTCTTACTGTCCCCGGCCATCTGCCTTCCGCCCAGGTCTCCTGTCCTTCTACAATGCCCGCACAAAACAGCTGCTGCACACGTTTAAGGCCAAGTTCACACAGCCGGTGCTGCCCGCTTTTACGGTAAGACCCCTCCATGGCGGGGCGGGCGGTGGGGGGGCTGGGGCTGGCTTTGGTGCTGAGCTCCCCGCTCCCCTCTGCCCAGGTGTGGTGTGGCAGCTTCCAGGTGACGACAGGACTGCAGGTGCCCAGCTCCGTGCGCTGCCTGCAGAAGCGGGGCAGTGCCACCAGCAGCTCCAACACCAGCCTCACCTAGTCACAGCCTGCTCGGGGCTGGGCCCCTGCCCCCCGCAGGGCCGGTTTGGGAGTGGCCCCCAGGCCTCGGAGGTCTTAGCCTCACACCCTCTTCTCACTGCTCGGAGCCTTAATTCCTGAGGGTGGTCACTAGCCGGAAGCCGCACCTGGGTGGGTCCTCCTCCCCACCTCGCTTCCTAATAAAGGTCATACACTGGCCAGGCCTCATTGCTGGTTCTCTGGGACACGGTGCCCTGGCGTTCTGTGCACGTCCACTTTCCCAGCTGTGAAATGGGCTCAGGCGGCAGGTGAGTGAAGTTGAGGACCGTGGAAACGAAGGGGCCAGCCTTAGGCAGGCACTGGCGGACCCCTTCACCCTCAGCCCTGAAGCCACGCCAGATGGGTAGTAGGTCTGAGGGTCACTTGAGCTTTAATTCTGGAGGAAGGTTCTGTCTGCCAAGCTGCACCCCGAGACTGGCTCATTGGGCCCCACTCAAGTGCTCCAGCGCCCGCCTCCTCTGCAGTTTCTCTTCCAGCTCTGCTGTCACGCCTGCCAGCCCTGGGGGGTGGGTACACAGCGTCAGTTGTGCCCGGATCCCCGTCCATGTTGCCCCCGAAACACCCACCGGAATTGGCTGCAGACTGTTGCAAGGCCCAGTACTACATGGAGATGTGTTTGAAAGGCACAGGCATTGCAAAACGGACAAAGCAGAGCATTGCCCAAAGCTCTAGGACCTTCTGAGTGTGGCCCCTTGGAGTGTGGAGACTTGTGCAACTGCACACTCCTGGGGGAGCCCCACAGACCCCTTACTTGTGGGGAAGACAGCCTGTGGCGAGCTGATGGCTGGCTTCCGGGCCAGGTCACCGGTAAGACCTCTGGGCTCTGGAGGAGGAAGGAGACAGGGTAAGACCTCTGGGCTCTGGAGGAGGAAGGAGACAGGCTGTGGCCGGCCCTCCATGGGCTGAGGCAGGGTGGGGGAGGGGCTCCTACCTGGCTTGGGCACAGTGGGCGGCTTCGGGAGCTTGGTCTGAGCCTTTGCCAGTTTCTTGGGCTTTGTGATGACCAGTTGACTCAGAGAAAGTACTGCATGGACAGAGGTGGGGCGGGTCACATCCAGGTGTTAACCAGCACCCCCACCCCCACCCCTCAGCCGCTTCCCCAGTCTCCTACGCACTATGTCCGTTCTCATAGTTGACATCTGGGGCGTCGCCGATGGGGATTACATAGTTCTCATCCTCTTGCTGGTTCAGTAGCGTCTGCAGGGGAGGTACCGGCGGCCGCTTGTCCTGGCTGGTCACAGTGGATGCGGGAGGCAGATGTCTAGGGCCACCTGCAGGGGCTGGAGGGCCTGGAGGGCCTGGTGGGAAACTGGTGACTGTCAGGGCCAGTGCTGCTGGGACATCCCCGAATGAGTCTTTGTGTCTGTGTTCCCACGCTTGCGAGTCTGCAAAGTGCCTGTTGCTAAGTCTGAGTTTGTGTCCCTGTGTGGCACGAACATGCACCAAGCTTGAGCCCGCGTAAGCGGGGTGTATCTACACGTGTGTAGACGTGTGTGACACTGCACGGAGGCTAAGGTACGTGTGTGGTCTGTATGAGTGCCCGCCTCTGTAGAGGTCTGAACTGGTGCTGCTGAGTCGTCTGTCTGCATTCCTGTCCACCGTGTGGCTTACAGTAAGCGATGCCGGCCTGGAATGGTGCGGCTCATGCGTCACGCGCGTGTCTAGGGAGCCGTCCGGGCGAGCTCTGGTTACACGGTGGATGCAGCGTCTGTACGTGTGTGTGTGTTGCACGTGGAGGCCTATCACGCACATGGGCCCTCGGATGTGCCCGCCCACGCAGGATCATGCAGCTCACCCCTCAGACCCTCCCAGTCTCCTGCTCTCCTTTTCTCCCACCATTCACCCTGATTTCTCATCTCTGAGTAGTTCTCGCTCCAGGTGCCCCCAACAAAGCTCACCTCTATCTACTGAATTCCTTTGAGACTTTCAGTAAACACCCCTTCCTCCAGGAAGCCTTCCTTCAACTCTGTCACCTCTTCTCACCGCCCCTAGGGCCCCACAGGGCTGGGATGACAGAGTCTAGCTGTGTTGGTCCTCTCTATGACCTCCAGCCCTCTAGGGCAGGGTCAGGGACACATCTGAGTCCCTGGAACTCCGGGTACAAGACGGGGTACACGCAGCGGGGAGGAGGGGTATGGCTACATGTGGATCCTTGGTGCCTCTCCCTCTGCCCAGCAGCCATTGTGGGGGGGGGGGCGTCACCTGGGTTAGGGGTCGCAGGGACAACAGGCGCCACCCACACACTTTCGCCATTCTCTTTGTTCTCCTGCACATAGCCTGGAACAGAGAGGGTGGCCTGGAGGTGGTGCAGCGTCCAGGGCTGACCCAGATGTGTCTGTTGAGTGGCCACGGCAAGCACCGGCAGCTCCTGAGGCAGCACCTACCTAGCACCTTCTCGTAGTCCTCTTCCAGCAGGAAGGGCACCAGCGCCCTTTTGGTGTTCCACACGAAATAGTTGACCACTGCATCCAGGGAGGTGCAGGAGAACTGGGGGTGGAGAGGGGCTGCCTCAGACTGGTGGGAAGGGACACGGACCGGTGCCCGTGCTCCCCCAGTCCCGGGCCCCACTCACCGGCTCCTCCACGTCAATCACGTAATTGGGTCCCTGGAGCTTCACCTTGTAGTGCCGGACGACGGGAACCCTGCAGGCAGGGGTGGGTGGCCTGACTCAGGTCAAGGAAGGCCGCAGGGGTCCTCGCTCCGCCCCCACGGAGTCTAACCACCTCCAGCTCCCTTGCAGATCTCTACGGGTCCTACCAAGACCCGGGGAGTGTCTCTGGCCCCAGGAAGGCCCCAGATCTGCCCTCACTCCATCCTGACCAGGTGTGCTCCCTGACCATGAGGAGCTGGTGTCTGGCTCTGACCTGGAGGCAGCGTGGTTCTGCCTCCAGAGCCCGATTCAGCCATAAGGGAGGGCAAGGGCGAGCCGTGACTCCTTCCACAGGTCGTGACTCCGCACGAAGGGCTAATTCGGACCCGGAATTTGGCTTCCAGGTGGCTAACTCAGACGCACCGGAGGAGAGATCCCCAAGCCATCGTCCGGATCCGCCAATAGGGTCCAGGCCCCGCCCCTGGAACAGATCCCTCCCACAAAGGGGCGGGACCTGACACTCCGCCTCTGGGGCGGGGCCAGCCTCCGAATACCACGCCCCCTGGACGCCGGCCCGGGGCTAAGGCCAGCCCTTTCCCGGCGGACCCCGCCCCCTGCTGTAGCCACGCCCCCGGCCCGCCGACCTCCCGCCGGCTCCGGAGACGCGCCGCGCACCCGTTCAGCATCTGGCGCGTGGAGACCGAGACGCCGCCCGCACCGTCCCCGCCGGGCCGCAACAGGAGGTTCCCGCACTCGGGGTACCGCTCCAGGAGCAGCTGCGCCTCCAGTCGGCTCACCTTCAGGAAGCACCTGGGCGGGCAGTGGCACCCAGTCGGGGTGGGCACGCCCGAGACCCAGCCTCGCCTCCCGGCACGCCTGCTCCCCCAGACCCAGGCTCCCCCTCCAGAAGGCTCAGCCCAGTCGCCCCTGCACAACCCGGCCCCCTAAGATCCAGCCTGGCCCCCCAGGCCCCAAACCCCGCCCTGAAAATGTTGCCCTGTTTCCCAGGCACCCAGACCCATCCCTAGACACCTAAGCCCAGCCCAAACACCCACTCGGGCTCACAAGAGACCTAATCCCCGCCCAAGCCGGGACTGAGCCTAGTACTCAGCTGGGAAGCTCACTCGCGGCCACCTTCAGCCCCGCGTCCCGCCCCCATTCGGGAGCCCCTCGGCCAGGCGGGCTCTTACGAGGGCATCTCCAGGGCACGTCGAGCCTCTTCTTTGGACAGGACCTCAGCCATCATGTACAGGTGTCCAGGCAGCAGGGTTAGGTGGGACGGCACGCGGAGCTGAGGGGCGATCCGGGCGTCAGGGGAGTGGGTGGCTGTGCCCGCTACACAGAGGGGCAAACTGAGGCCAGAGTGTGGAGGGAGCCAGGATGGGAAATCGGGTCTGGGGGCTGCTGCCTGGCAGCTCAGGGACAAAGAAGGCTTCACCAGCGTGGGAGAGAGACTTTGGGGATGGGTCAGTGGGCAGAGTACAAGCTGGAATCCAGGGTCTCGAAGTCTACAGACTGTGCCAGGTAGGTCCCCTACCCACGGGCTTGGGGTGGGGGCGCAGGCAGGGAACATGTGGGTAAAATGCATATCAGGAACGTGGACTAAAATTCCTGACTTTTTCGTGATGACAGCAACTTTCAGGTTTTTAACACGAGTTGTTAAAACGTGTGTATGGGCCTCATTTGGCTCATAAGCCTAATGACTTCTGCCTAATGACTTCTTTTGGGGAATGAAGGATGAGAAAGAAAAAAGAGGGTTTCTGAGGAGACCTAGCGGGAGAGTGGGGGCAGTGGGCACACACTCTGACCTCTACCACGGTCAGGATGAAGCCTTTCCACATCTCCCGGGACTCCAGGCTTTCCACCTAGGAAGGAAAGCGGGGGATGGCACCGGTGAGTGAGGCTGTTTTGAAGATGAATGAAGACAGGTTGATTTAGGCTGCTGGTACAAGCTCTTGGTGAGTGAATGGGCTGTGCTCCTTTAATGTCACCGCTGCCATGGCCCTGTCGCGCGTCCCCTCTTCTCACTTCCCCTCGCCCCTCCCTCACTCCAGCCACAGGCGCATCCTTGCAGCCTGGTGCTGCCCCAGGGCCTTTGCGGGGCTGTTTCCTCTGTCTGGACACCTGCTCCTGAGTCCTTGATTCAGATATCTGGGTTGCTCTCTCTCTACTCCTTCGGGTCCCCAGCGAGGCCTTTCCCGGTGATGCCATCCAACATTGTAGCTCTGACCGACCCTTTCCCCAGCACCTGTCTCCTTCGCGTCTCTGCCATCCGAACACCATATTTCACATGATTATGTTGTTGGTTATGTATCTGCACCACCGAGTGCAGACTGCACAACGGCAAGGATTTTTAATTGTCTGCTTGCTGTTGTGCAACTAGAAGTGTCTGCCACACGGTAGGCGATCAGTAATGCCAGCTGAGTGCTTGAGTAAGGGCAGGGAGAATCCTCATGAATCCATTCTGGGCTCTACGCACATTTTCCTATTTGTCACTTGGGGAAACTGAGGCCCCGAGAGGTTAAGTGACTTGCCCCATGTCACCAAGCCAGGGGTCGGCACTCCGTGGCTCCATACTGGCGCGAATGGGTGGTGAGCGCAAAGGAGACAGAGGGTGTCCCACCAAGGAACTTACCCTGAACTTGATCTCCTGGCTCCAGAGGGTGAGGCTGAAATTGATGCCAGAGTCTCTGGGGTTCCCGCAGGGACCCTCATCTGTGAGCTTCACAAATGTGCTTAGGTCTAACTTTTCCACGTGCTGGGGGCACAGAAGCGGGGTTCTGAGCATCACGCCTGTGACCCCCCCCAGCCTCCCGTTCTATGACTTAGCCTCTCCACCCACACCCTGGCCTTGGGCCCCGGGATCAAGAGTCCTGAGTCCAAGCCCTGAGTCCTCACTTCATCCTCACCTGGAAGTCCCGGTTGCTGTGGTAGAAGTAGACAGTGAGACCCTGGAGACCTGCCCAGAATTTCTTGTAGTCCTGAGGACCAGAGGCAGGGGAAGAGGGAGGTGAGGAGGCACGCTGGCTGCTTCTAACACCGCTCCTGCCTCTAGACCTTTGCCCCGGCTCTTCTCTCTGCCTGGACACTCCTCCCCCAGGTCTTCACATGGTTACTTTTAGGAGCTACTTTTGGGTTTTTGAACAAATGTTGCCTCCTCAGAGAGGCCCTCCCCATGGTGGTCCAGCTCTGGGGTATCTCCTGCCTTTTACCCACCCACACCCCATCCATGTGTCCGTGCTTGATATATCCATAGACACCTGCGTCCACCTACTGGAGCGCCGTCGTGTGCCAGGCTCTGTTCTGGACACCAGGGATAGAGCAGGCAGTGATCAAGCCCAGTGTGGTCAGACAGTGTCATCACACGCCAGTCACGTACCATTGCACAAGTCATCCCATGCCCTGTGCCTCAGTTTCCCTACTATGAATGGCAATAACAGCAGGACTCGCTCCCAAGGCCCTTGTGAGACTCAGCTGAGTTAACCCGTGTCAAGCGGAGGGCTTGCTCGGAGGCACTGCCCCATGCCAAGAGCCACCCGTCCTCTGAAACTGCGAACACAGCTCATTGTACCCAGCTTGTAGCAGGGAAGTGAGGGCGCTTGTATACTTGGGGTTCAGGAAGGCACGATCGGGCTGTGAACCTGGGCTCACGCCCTCGGCTCATATGTTTCGTAACCACTGAATCTGCCTCTAAATGCTTCCTAGGCTGGGGAGCTTTGGGGAGCACAGAGGCAGAGGGAAAGGGGGAGGGACCCCAAGGTGAGCTTGGGAATGGGGAGGGAAGGGCTGAGGGGGACTAAGGGCTTGGGACTTGATTCTGAGTGAGACACGGCGCGAGTGTGTGTCTCTCAGTGTGTGTCTCTCGATGGTCTCCTGGCCAGTATCCGGCCTGCTAAGTGTCCTGACCTTGACCCCCGCAGCTGACATTTAGCTGGGGGCTAGGACAGAGGAGACATGGGAGTCGGAGGCTCCCTTATCCTGTCTGTATCTGAGAGGCAGAGACCCCTAGACAGGAGTGAAACCAGGAGACAGACGGGGAGACAGGTAGAGACGCGGAGGTGGTCAAGTCAGCGTCAGAGAGAGACTGACAGTTGGAGAAAACCCTCCCAGCCCCCAGCACCCACCCTTGCCCCTTGGACAGGTGGAGATCAAGGCTCAGAGTGCCACACCTGCCCAGGGCTGCCCAGCTGGCCAGGCTCCCTGTCCCGACTTACCTGGTCTCGGGGACCCTTCTTCTCCAGAAAGCTCTCGTGGTAGTGCGAGGGCTGGGCGCCCTTGGGCTTGGGCCCCCGGGGTGCGCTCAAGGCCGAGGCCATGGCAGGCCGGCTGCGCTCAAGCCTGGGCCTCCAGTGGGTGCCCTGGCTGGTGGCGGCGGGCGGCGGGAGCAGAGAAACTGGTTCTAGGGGAATTTCCTCTGCAGTCTTTGGCCCTGCCAGCTCTGCACTCCCTCCCTGCCAGCACAGGGCGAGGCTGGGCAGGTCCAAGGATCCCGGGGAAATCCCAGCCTCCCTGGTCTCCGGTGGAGACCTCTTACTGGAGGGAAGGAAAGCAGGAGGGAGGGAAGGGAGGAGGAAGGGCTGAGGGAGACGGGGAAGGGCAGCAGAGGAGGAGGAACCTTCTCAGCGAAGGCCTGGAAGCAGCTGGAGCGAGAAAGCTTCTGCCCAAGTGGCAAGGCCTGAAATGTCTCATTAGCCGCCTGGACATTGGCATAAGCCCTCCACTCTCAAGGGGGAAATCTTGCTGGGATTTTGAGAGATTTGCCATCTTTATTTGTTTGTTTTTAAAGATTTATTTATGCACATAAGAACTGGGCTACAGACCAGAGGCCAGGGCCGGTGAGAGGATTCACCAAAGACAGAGCGGGGAGCAGAACAGACCGACTGAGGAAGCGCACTGCTGAGGGGAGCAGCGGGCAGTCAGGAGAGGTCTGCTGTGCCCTGTGGGTCAGCTCCAGGGCGGGGATGGAACTCACTGAAGTAGCTTTAGCTTCTCAGTGCTGCGCTCTAACCCGCGGTGCCACCGGGAGGCCCACACCTCTCTGAGTGCCAGTTGTCAGGCATCTACTGCTGTGTGCAGGTGGGCAGGTGGTTTTGCTGCTGCCAGTGTGCCCTGCCGCCTGCTGAGCTACCTCGCCTGTCTGCGCAGGGCCATTTCTAGGTTGCAGCTTCTTGGGCCACCCAGGGCTGGCCTCCTCGTGACTGCTCACCTGTGCACCTTTGCTGTTTTGGCTTTACTTTGCAGACTAGAACTTCCAGCTCTGTGCTGAGTAAGGTGGAGACAGGGTGATGCCCGGATGCCAGTCTCGGTTCCCTTGGCCAATAAAAGGAGACAGAGTTTGAGGAGAAGGAAACTAGGTCAATTTTTAAGAAAGATTTATTTCTGTATGCACACAAGAA
>NW_004567126.1:28586068-28587704 GCF_000260355.1 Condylura cristata | reverse complement strand
GGTCAGGTGGGCTTCCTGAGTGACTCAGAAGGCTGGTGGTTCCCATCCTCCACCCCACCCCCGTCCCATTGTGCGGACCTCAGAAGAGAATCATCCACGTTGGCCTGGTCTCCCGCTAGGTCAAGCTTGTTCTGGAGAACTCGCCCGCTGGGCGTCCGAGCAGGGCACCCCTTGAGTCACAGTGCTGGGAAGTGGTGGAGCTGGATTGGGGCCAGTTCCCCCCAATGCCAGGCCCCCCAATGCCAGCCCACCCGGTTGACATCTCTGCCCCCCGACATCCTGTCGTTCGGTTATTGCAGGACCTGTCTGGTAGGGTCTTGAGATCTGCCCTCAGGAGAACAGCGAGGACTCCAGACACCGCGTGGGAGTCAGAGAGCCAGGGTTGATTAAAAGTGAAGGAGCCAGGGCCTCCCTGGTGGGGCAGGGGTTACGTATCAGTGCTGGGAAGTTTCCCGCAGCCACAGTGGCCTGAGCTCGGCCAGCCAGGAGTGACCCACAGGATGCAGGCCTCTCCCGTCTCCGGCTGCTCCCCTCAGCAGTGTATTTGGGTCAATCTGCCTATTCTGCTCCCCACACCTCTGGTCTGTACCCCAGCTCTTACATGCATAAATAAATGGAGCCAGAGCCCCTTTCACAGAAGCAGCTCCTGGACCAAAGTGTCTAATAGCCTCCACAGGGCCCCTGCTGGGAGGGGACAGGTCACATCACATGCAGGGTCCCCCCCTTGCATGTTCGGGGTGGTCCCTCTGTGGCATCTGCAGAGTTGGAGGTCTTGTCCTGCCCAGGTTTGGGGAGTTTAGCGCACCCTGGTGAGTCAGGGGCTCTCACTGCAGGCTCCATGACCTGCCGAGAGATGCAGAGGGATGCTGAGGTGAGGCCCCAGGCACGGCAGGCTCACCCGTCCCCCCGCTGCTCCCCTCAGCAGTGTGTTTCAGTCCATCTGCCTGCTCTGCTCCCCACTCTGTCTCTGGTGAAGCCTCTCACCATCCCTGCGCCTCTGGCTGTACCCCAGTTCTATATGCATAAATAAATCTTTTTTTAAAAATTGAAGCTTTAAAAATGTTTTCTTTAAATGGTTTATTCTCCCCCCACCCAAGGCTCTTGTTCCATCCACCCTCCTGCACATCAGCAGAAGCTTAGTCCAGGGTGGGGGTGGTACATCAGAAACATTGGAGCTTAGATTAAATTTGGGGGTGGGGGACTCTGGAAAATAGCACCCCAGGATTTATCGACCCCTCTAAGGCCAGCTCCTGGGTTACCAATGAGAGCAGGGAACAGTCCCAGATTCTGCACTCAGGTGGGAGTTTGGGTGAGGATGGGCTCATTTCCAAGCTCAAGCAGTCAGCCACCTGCCTCAGGGCCCTGCCGTCCGTGAGAAGGGGCAAGCACGGGTGTGCAGACAGCTTGGAAAGGGGTTGCTTCCCTGTGCTGTCCTTCTTGAAGAGTACCTTAGCTGTCAGGGGTGTGAGCAGCGAGCCCCTGTTTCCGGATGTTGCTTAACTCAAGGCCTGTAAATCCAAGAGCCATCCCCAGGAGTGCCAGGATGAACAGCCCCCCATCTCTCCTCTGGTGCACTTCTTCCACCAGATTTATTTATACATACAGAACTGGGGTTCAGGCCAGAGGTGCAGGGGTG
>NW_004567126.1:28578726-28584903 GCF_000260355.1 Condylura cristata | reverse complement strand
AAAAAAAAAAAAGCAGCAGTGCAGTGTTAGTTATGGGGCGGGGCGCTGGCTGGGGTGCTACATTCTTTGCAGTGGTATCAACAGAACGGTTACCTCAGGCCTGATGGGTCAGATTATTTTGGTCTCCTTTATAGCGAATGACCACTGTCTGGGCAGCTTCCTGTAGCCTGGGGATTCTGGGCTATGTTTAATTGGGGGATTTCAAGCATTTGTATTCCCCATTCTTTCTTTCCTTTTTTTGAGACATATATTTATGCATAGAAGAGCTGGGTTATAGGCCAGAGTGCTGGGAATGGGGGCTGGGGTACTTATGAGACGATTCCCCAGTCAGAGCGGGGAGCAGGACAGGCAGATCCACTGAAACACACTGCTGAGGGGAGCGGCGGAGAGACAGGAGAGGTCTGCTGTGCCTTGGGGATCCCTCCCTGGCAGGATTGAAAATTGGGGTGTGGCGGCAAGAGAGCTGAGACTTAACCTCTAGGCTACCAGGGAGGCCCCTGGACTCCCCCTTCTTTCCAGATGGCTGCACAGCCATGTCCCACTCAAACGACATGTTTACTCTCTCTAGACACTGACTCTTTTTCACTTCTAGGACTCTGGTTAGAGCTCTGAGTTCTGCCGTTGTTGCTGAGGTGCTGGGAGGAAGAAATCTGACAGGCTCATGGCACACCCAGACCTGCCCACTTCGGCTCTAACAGCCGTTCCCATCAGTGGGCCACTCAGAATCGGGGTTATCAAAAGCAGTTCAGGCCTCCCTGGCAGACTGGGGGTTAAGTCTCAGTGCTTGCACCGTGAAGGCCCACCTCAAGGCCTGAGTTCACGGAGTGACCCACAGGGCACAGCAGACCTCTCCTGCCCTGCCCACTGCTCCCCTCAGCAGTGGATTTCAGTAGATTCACCTGTTCTGTTCTCCACTCTGTCTCTGGTGAATCTTCTCACATATACCCCCACTTCTGGCCAGCACCCCAGTTTTTCTATGCAAAAGAAATCTTTTTTTAAAAAAAAGCAGTTTCAAAATTTTCTCACACAAAATGAGTGATAAAGGATTGATCACAAAGATATACAAAGAACTGATGAAACTCAACAAAAATAAACAACCCCACCAGAAAATGGGCAGAAGAGCTAAAAAGACACTTCTCCAAAGAGGAAATGCGAACGGGCAACAAGCATATGAAAAAAATGTTCAAATCACTTGTAATAAGCAAATTAAAAGCACAATGAGATACCACCTCACCCCAGTGAGAATGGCACACCTTAAAACAACTAGCAGCAACAAATGTTGGCAAGGATGTGGAGAAAAGAAACTCTCCTGCACTGCTGGTGGGAATGCAAACTAGTACAACCACTATGGAAAACTGTTTGGAGGTTCCTCAAACTGCTAAACATGGAGCTTCCCTACAACCCAGCAATCCCACTCCTAGGTATCTACCCAAAAGACACAAAAACACTGATTGAAAAAGAAACCTGCACCCCCATGTTTATTGCTGCCTTATTTACAATTGGAAAAACATGGAAGCAGCCCAAATGCCCAAAAGTAGGTGACTGGATTAAAAAGATGTACATAGGCCCTCCCTGGTGGCGCAGCGGGTTAAAGCACAGCACTGAGAGTCTAAAGCCGCTTCCGCATGAGTTCGATTCCCGCCTGCCCCGGAGGTGACCACATGGCGTGGCAGACCTCTCCTGACCCGCCCGCTGCTCCCCTCAGCAGTGTACTTCGTTGATCTGTCTGTTCTGTTCCCCACTCTGTCTCTGGTGAATCCTCTCACCCTCCACATCTCTGACCTGTACCCCAGTTCTGTATGAATAAATAAATCTTTAAAAAAAAAAGATGTACATATACACAATGGAATATTGCTCAGCAACAACAACAAAAATACACACCTTTTGCAGCAACATGGATGGAGCTGGAAAAGATCATGCTTAGTAAAATAAGTCAGAAAGAAAAGGAAAAATACCAGATGGTTTCACTTACAGCGGGAGTATAACGGACCAGGCAAGAAAATAATAGTAATGAACAGCCATAGACCAGAGACATTTGTGGGGGTAGAGTGGGGAGTGGGATCAAAAACGGGGGGGCAGGGAGGAAATGCCCTGGACTCTGGTGATGGCACATGGCTGATCTGGTGATGGGAAGCCCAAGGGGATTATAACTGAGATGGAAAAAGGCACAAAATGATGTAAAAATAAACTGTTATATATTTTTAAAAAAGCAGTTTCTTGCAAGCTCATTCTGCTAGAGTAGATTTGTCCCACAGACTCTGCAAAGGAAGGGAGAAGGGGGGGCTCTTCTAAGGGTTTGATGGCTCCGACAGGCATTTTGGAGTCCGGAGAACTTGGGCCTCCTCCTCCTCCTCGCCTTCTTCAAGGAAGGCGGAGACCTGGCTGGGGCTTCCATAGGTCAGCGACTCCCAGTCAACTTCCTGGCGCCCTGGAGTAGGGTGGTAGCAGGGCACCAAGGCAGGTGCCAGCCTTGGCCAGCCGGATCTAGCTGGTACACCATTGGCATGGTTTCTGGGCCCCCCCGCCGTTGAGTTAGCACCCCCCATTCCAGAGCCCCGTGAGCACGGTCTTAAGTTCCTCAAAGGCTGCTGTACACTTGGGGTCCAATAAAAGGCGTCTGGCTTTGCAGTAAGGCCATGGTGAGAACCCAAATCCAGCAGGACCCAGAGGCCAGGGTGATGGCTTCCTCCCACTTATGAGTTTCCCGATTCCCTGGCAAATGTCCTGTCCCAAATACTGTGCCGTGAGTGGGGTGTTGTGCTTTCTTTCAGGAGAACAGTGGCCTAGTCCACCAGGAATCACCAGAACGGTGTCTCTCAGCAGCGTCCATTGCTGGGCCAGCAGTGAGGACATGACCTGCACGTTGGACTGTGCCCCTGGGGTCACATCACCTGTCCCCAGGCATTTCCAGATGGCGCCGTGAGTTGGGGTTCTCAGGCCTAGTGTCCGGCCGGAACGGGACTCGGGGGCAGTGCTGAGTCCCACTAGACCCCCACAGGCGGGAACGTCACTGATGCTCAGGCAAGCAAGTGAGAAGGGGCATATTTGTTTAGAGAAGGAAGAAGTTTACTAAGGAGAAAAAGAACAGAATAAAGTGGGGCTCAGGCTGGCCAGGGAGCAGCAAAGCAGGCGAAGGGCAGTCAGGGAATATTGACCTTTCCCGATTATTCTAACGCCCCGCCAGTCTCTCTGTGGCTGGTGCCTTCTCGGCGGTCTCGCTGGCGCTGCCTTCACGTCTCTGCCCAGAGCCAGGTCTCTGTGCCAGCCCCTATCTCATCCTCGTCCTGGAACGTCCTGCTGCCCCTACCCTGATTGGTGCCCTTTGGAATTTGCTGTCCTCACCCCTGGAGCCTGCCTTCACTCTCCTGAGCTCCCTGGCTGCACTGCCCTGAAGTTGCCTAATTGTCCCGAACTTGCCCTGGGACTCAGCAGGTGGGGGACAGCCCTGGAGTCCCTGGGCAAAGGCGGGAGTGCCAGCGGCCTGCATGCTTCAGGGGTCTCCCGTTAGTGCAGAAGCAAAGAGGGACGTGGGCCGACACGACCCTCCTGCACTGCGAGCCAGCAAGGTGCAGGGGCTCAGAGTGACCGCATTGTGGGATGACCGCATTGTGGGATGACCGCATGCGTGGGATGACCGCATTGTGGGATGACGGCATGCGTGGGATGACCGCATTGTGGGATGACGGCATGCGTGGGATGACCGCATTGTGGGATGACCGCCTCCTTCAGCTCTTGCGCAACCTGCGTCCTGTGGGCTTTTTGACAGGGAGAATGAATATCGCAGGGCCCGCTGCAAGAAACTGCAAGTCCACCCTTGTCCAGCTGGTCAAACACCGGCTTTATTCTCTTTTGGCTTTACTGGACAGTGGGTACTGGGCTTAGTGGGGAACCCCGCAGGAATTCTTTGTCTGAAAACGCGTGGGAAACCGCGGGGCTTCCTCTTCCGTCATCACAAGGGGGCGCTGTTAGTCCAACAAGCCGGGGTTCTGCCTCTGTGAGTGGGGGCAGGGTGCAGGTCAGGGTTGAGTGTGCATTTTTTCTTTTCAGGGTTTCCACCCCCATAATGAGACATTGGGCTTTGGAAAGTGGGCCTGGAGGTCGAATTAAAATCCAGTAAGTGGCTTCTGTATTGACTTCTAAAGGAATTCAGTTTACCCAGGCACAGGTGCAGTGCCGGAGGTGATCACCCCAGGACCCCGTTTCATTAGGGTTCCTTCAAGGTTTGGGGGTCCCCCACTGGGCCATAGGGCGAGGTGGTGAAGGCCCTGCCCCTCACAGCCTCCTTCCACCCAGGGGAGGAGTCTCCCTTTCAGCACCCCACCCTCTTGCGCCGCCAGCACCGAGGTTCCCCCAGAGGACTCTTCCCTGCTGCTATCAGGGGGAGCCCCCCAATCAAGTTCAATAAGGGGCCTTTGGCCATGGAACTTTCTTTTCTTTTTCTTTTTTTAAAGATTTATTTATTTATGCACACAGATCTGGGGAACAGGCCAGAGGCTGATGCGAGAGGGTTCACCAGAGACAGAGTAGGGAGAACAGGCAAATGGACGGCAACACACCGCTGAGGGAGCAGCGGGGAGACAGGAGGGGTCTGCGCCCCCTGGGCGGGATCGAACTCGTGCTGCAGGGGCTATGGACAGCTGCATCCTCGTGCTGCTCTCCAACCCCTTGCGCACCAGGGAGGGCCTCTTCCCTATTTCCCTGGTGAGCCTGGGGAGGGAGGTGAGAGCCTGCAAATACTCAGCGAGCTCTGCTTAAACTGGGGTCCTGGGTTCCCCTCACAAATGCCTGCGCAGGCCAGGTTTCTCCCCTTCTGCTCTCCCTTGCAGTGAAGCTTGGGCTGTGTTGTGGCTTCCTATTGGGTGGCCCCTAGGCAGCCCCCGGAGTACCGGGATGTACCGGAGCCAGACGGGGTCACAGATGAGCACGGGCTTTTTCCTGCAACCGAAGTTTGCCCCAACTCCTGCGAATGGACCCCGGAGGGAATCTTTGGGACACTTTCCTGATTTCCTGTGAGGTTAGATCTTATGACCAGTGAGCAGATCAATGTCATGATTTGGGGAGGGATGAATTCCCGAGGTAGGAGCAGTGGACAGGAACAAGGTGCAAATGCTGAGAGAAAAGAGGGGAGAGGGAGAAGAATGGGAGAGGGAGTTGAGAGCGCACCCTTGGGAATTCACCCCTACCCTGCAGCCAGCTCCCTTCCCAGCTGGCCATCATGTGTGGTAACCGGAACCTGGCCAAGGAGGCACAGTGTGAGCTAGAGTTGGGCCTTGGTGGGGTCTTCCACCAGGTATGGGGTTTTTTCCTCAGCAAGCAACAGGCAAAACCCTCTGAGCGGCGGGGGGCTGCCGAGAAGTGGCAGAAATAAGGACAGGTGCCCAGGAGAGAGGGCAGCGAAGGCCTAGCAGGGGAGGCCCCTCAGGCCCAGGCGCATCGGGGCGTCCAGGGGTCGCCTAACGGTCCCTGCGGCACAACACAGAACCAACCCGGGAGCTCTAGCAGGGAGCAACTGTGCAAAGAAAGCAGTGAGCCCCAAGCCCCTTACCTGGGGGCCCAGCCCGGGGCGGGGAGGGGGGCTTTGTCCAGACGGTGGCCAGGTGACTGTCAGGCTCCAGCCTGGGGTCGTCCAGTCTGCCAGCGGCTGAGCCTGGCCAGTGGCACCTCCAGTTTGGGGGCAGCCAGGGGCCAGGAGGTGGCATTAAGCCTGTGGACAAAGGTCTGAGGAAGGGACCAGAACACCAGGCCGCTGCGGCCACTGGTGCTTGGAGCTGCTGGCCCTCTGGGCGGACAAGTGGGCACATTTTGACCTGGGTCCTGGCTGGTGGAGGAGCTGCCCCTGCTGGCTGGCGGCGGGATCTGGTTGGGCGTCTTGCTAACTGGCCAGGGCCACGCGCCACTGGCTGAAGCAGTAATTTAACTGCTGTGGGAGGAGAATGGTGGCTGCTGCTGGGGTTGGATGAAAAGGTGCCCCCGGGGCCCCCCAGCTGAGACCCGGTCCTCCAGGCCTGTGTCTCCCGGGCGCGCGGGGTCTGGGTCCTCGAGGGAGTGGGGGGCACAGACCTCGCTCCCCGGCTGAGGGACGCCCCCACCGCCGCCATAGCAGGTGTGGCCGCGGGCGGGGCCGCCAGTCCCCGGGCGGAATCCCGGCTCCAGTTCCCCGCAGCCCTGGGTCTCGTC
>NW_004567126.1:28550380-28578161 GCF_000260355.1 Condylura cristata | reverse complement strand
CCGGGCCGGGGTCCGCGCCGGGGCTCTTCGGAGGCCCGGGGGGCTCGCTCACCAGGCGCGCGGTGACGCTGCGGGTGCTGCTCAAGGACGCGCTGCTGGAGCCGGGTGCCGGGGTCCTGTCCATCTACTACCTGGTGAGCAACCTCCGACCCCCCATCCCTTTGCACAGGGCAGGAGCGGGAAAGCGAGGCGCGTACGCCCTGCAGGCAGCAGGCCTGGAGTGGGGAAGGGAGCGGAGCCCCAGCAACCAGACCCAGAGCCAGCCCCTGTGGGTCCCAAAGGCCATGCACCCAGCTCGGCGCTCCACAAAGGGAAAACGCAGTCGGAGGAGCCGGCTGCCTGCTTGGCGGGGTGACCTCGCGCTCTCTCCCTCCGAGCTGTCTCCCCGTTGTGAGATGGTACTTTTTCCCTCTCCCCTGGGGCTGAGGATTAAGCAAATGAAGCGTTCTGCAGGGTGCGGGCTGCTATTACTGTGGCTGGCCTTGTGAATGAAGATTTGTGAGTTGAGCAACGGCTGTATGCCAAGCTGTCTGTGGGTGTTCAGATCATAGCTGAGGTCAAGGCGGACCCTGTCCTTAGGGGTCTCGCAGTCCAGTGAGAGGACAAAGACATATGGACCATTTAGGAATGGTCAGGATCAGGGATGTGGAGTGGGCATACAGGTGCTGGAGGCTTCCTAGAAGCCCAGGTAGTGCAATCAGGGAGAACTTCCTGGAGGAGGGGCCCGGACCAGCTCCTGGTCCAGCCTGCCTGCTCTTGATACAGGGGAAGAAGTTCATGGGGGATCTGCAGCCGGATGGGAGAATCGTGTGGCAGGAAACAGGGCAAGTATTCAACTCCCCCAGCGCCTGGGCCACCCACTGCAAGAAGCTGGTGAACCCTGCCAAGAAGTCGGGCTGTGGCTGGGCCTCCGTCAAGTATAAGGGCCAGAAGCTGGACAAGTACAAGGCCGCCTGGCTCCGGCGACACCAGCTGCACGTGCCTGCAGCCGCCGCTGACGAGGTGCGTCCTTCAGCACCCCAATGCAAACCCTCCCGGGCTCACCAGCTGGATAGCGCTCTGCCAGGGATGGGCCAGGGAGAGGGTGCTGGAGCCGGAGCTTTGAGGGATGGGCAGGAGCCTGTCAGAGCAAGATAAAGGGGAGACAAGATAAAGCAGCACATGCTATTCCGGACACACGACCAGCAGGTACAGCTGGGCTTCAGGTGTTGGGGAGACCTGAGGGAACTGGGCACATTAGCAATGATCAGGTCTAGGAAAGTCTTTTTTTTTTTTTTTTTTAAATTTTTTTATTTATGCATACAGAAGGTGCAGGAGTGTTGAGAGGACAGATGGATCCCCTGAGATACACTGCTGAGGGGAGCAGTGGGGCGACAGGAGAGGTCTGCTGCGCCCTGGGGGTCCCTCCCTGGCCAGGGATTGGACTCACACTAAAGCCGCTGTGGCGAGCATCACAGTGCTTCCGCCGCTGTGCCACCAGGGAGGGCCTCTAGAAGGGCCTTGGATGGGGTGCCATCATCCCTGGATAGTCACCGTCGAGGTGAACTTGGCCTGGACTCGCCTCAGTCTTGTTCATAACTAAAATGGAGATGACGGTATTACCTGTGTGAGACAGACGCGGTTGGTTGCAGTCTGAAATGCGCAGGCCACTGGCGATCCGGAGCCTCAGGCCAGAGTGGACCGTGGTCGAAGGCTGGGCTCCTTGTCTGAGAAGTTTGTTTTCACTCTTCAGGCCCTTCAACTGATTGAATAAGATCTACCCATATTATCAAGTTCTACCCATATTATCTGTTTTTAAAAAAGATTTTATTTAGGGCCCTTCCTGGTGGCACAGCACTATGAAGCTGTCCACAGTCACTGCAACACTGGTTCAATCCCCTGCCAGGGAGTGACCCACATGGCGCGGCAGACCGCTCCTGTCTCCCAGCTGCTCCCCTCAGCATTATACTTCATCACTCTGCCTGTTCTGCTCCCCACTCTGTCTCTGGTGAAGCCTCTGACGTGCCCCCACACCTCTGGCCTGCACCCCAACTCTTATATGAAAAACAATTTTTAAAAAAGATTTATTTATGCATATAGGAATTGGCTACAGGCCAGAGGTGCAGGGCATGAGAGGATTCACCAGAGACAGAATGGGGAGCAGTGGGGAGAGAGGAGAGGTCTGCTGCGCCATGTGGGTCACCTCCTTGGCCGGGGATCAAACTTGGGCCACTGTGGTGGTCTGTGGCTGGGGTAGCGCTGAGACTTAAGCCCTAGGCCACCAGACAGGCCCGATCCAGGGTAATCTTTATTGACAGGTGACTATAGATACCAGCAGAAGCCTTATCAGAAGCCCCTACACTAGTGCTGGGCTAAGTCCTAGAGCCCAGCCAAGCTGATGCGTAAGACTAACCTTCATGTGATGTTGGGTTTTTCAGTCAGCAAGTGTTTATTAAATAGTGCCAATTCTATGCCAGGCCCTGAGCGTGGTGCTGGGGATAAAGCAGAAAGCAAAAAGAGAAAAATCTCCATCATGGGGAGAGACAAAGAAAATAGGCCCATGTTGTGGTATGTTAGAGGCAGCGTGCAGGGTGGGGACTGGGGGTTGGGTCACTGGGGTGACGCTTGCGAACTGAAGTGGGGGGAGGGAGCCCTGCGGACAGCTAGGAAGCCCTGTGCATGGGCAGGTGGGTCAGGGCAGGCAGCCAGGGGGCGTGGGAGGCTGGAGGCGCAGTGAGGGAACAGCTGAAGCCAAGTGAGGTGGGAGAGAAAGGAGTGAGGACAAGGAGGGTGCGGGAGCAGTGCTGGCCTGGGGTTGTCAAGTAGGTGGGAGCCCTTTACCTCCTTCTTCCCCGCTTGCTCACTCCGTGGGAACTAGGGCAGGCTTAGGGAGCAATGATGAAGTGGATGAGGCCTCTGAGGGCCAAGAAAGGGCATGTGCTGGGTAACTGGCAGGATCTGCTGATGGGTGAGATGTGGGGTTAAGAGGTTTTCTTCAGAGCCAGCGGAGGGACGCTGCTGCCCTCTGCTGAGGTGAACGGACAATGGCAGAGGCCTCCTGGGGTCAGAGTGGGGAGGGGAGAGGCCCCAGGGCATTTAGGGGCGGAGAGGGACAAGCTGAGGGGGAAGGCGGGGAGCTGAGAATGCCTGGGTCGTGAAGGCGGTTCCGGGGGGTGAGGGCAGATTCATTTGTGACCACAGAGTCTGGACAGAGGAGTTGCCCCAGCAAGAACAGTTTACCAGAGAGCAGGAAGGTTGTTATTTTTTTTTTTTAAAGATTGATTTATTTGTGCATATAAGAGCTGGGGTGCAAGCCAGAGGTGCGGGGGTAGGGAGATAAGAGGGTTCATCAGAGTCAGAGTGGGGAGCAGAACAGGTGGATCCACTGAAGTCGCTGCTGAGGGGGGCAGTGCAGGTCAGGAGAGGTCTGCGCCTTGTGGGTCACTCCCTGGCTGGGGATCGAAGTTATTTTGCAGACTTCGGAGGATAATGCTGCGCCCTAACACCTTGTGCCGCCAGGGAGGCCCAAAGGAGGTTATTAAGACGTTAATAAAATAATTCAGGCAAAGCCTTTTCAGGCTCAATGGATGGAACAGCAGGCGGTTGTAAAGGCCTTGCACACATGGTCTCATTCACTCTGACGCCATCTAGGGGCTCAGGGTGCTCAGGCCAGTGCGCCCTCTGACCAAGGGGAGCTCAGCTGCTCGCCAGAAGGGAGTTCCGAGGCAGGAGCAGGATTCAAACTGCAGCAGCAGGCAGGAGCCGGGCCGGGCTGCCAGAGCCTTGGGCCGCCTGGGCTCTCGCCCTCCCCCTAGTGGACGCCTGGAGTGGAGCAGGAGCTGAGGCCTAGGGGAGAATGGAGGCCCCCCGCTGAGGGTCCGGTCGCTGACCCCCACCCCCTAGAGCCCCGCCAGCGAAGGGGAAGAGGAAGAGCTGCTGATGGATGAAGAGGAGGAGGAGGTTCTGGCAGGCGTCTCGTCGGAGGACAGGGGGCGGCGAGCACTGCCGAAGGGCCCCCCGGAGGCGCCCCATGCCGGTGAGGGGTGATGAGCGGTGATGAGCACAGCACAGGGCCCACAGGGCTCCCGCAGAACGTGGGTGGGGAAGAAGCTGGGGCAGGGTCTGCTCTGGCCTCCTCCCTCCGCTCCCCTCCTGGCCCCATAAGCGCGGGCCTGGGTCTCTCAGCCCGACTTCCTGGCTCCCCCGTTCGGCTTCTTTGCCCTGTGGCCAAGTCTTACTTCCGAATTGCCTGGTTTTCCCAACTGCACGGCTCCGCGGCCCCAGCCCTTCCGTATCAGCCCCCTGCCGCTTGTGAGGCAGCTGCCAGGCTCCCTGGCCCCCCTATGGTCAGGCCCATCCTCATCGCAGGCTGCCCTTGGGGCTCTGCTCCCCTGCACTGTGCCCTCCGCAAGCTGCAGTTCTGGGCTGGGGAGGGACTGATGCCATGCGGCCTCTTGCCCCCGCCCGCGCCCCCAGAGGCCATGCTTCCAGGGAAGCGGCTGGAAAACAAGGTCCGGGCTCCTGTCCGCTACTGCATGCTGGGAAGCCGGGACTCCAGCAGGTGAGACAGCCTGAGCCAGCTCCCCTGCACCCCCTTTTCACAGAGCTCTTGTCAGTGTGGGGGGAGCAAGGGCAGGGTGGGGATGGGCCTCAGATCCCCTGAGCTGGCTATCCGGGCTGGGGAGGCAGCTGAGGGGTGAGGGATGGGCCCAAGGGGTCCTGAGACTGTGGGACCCTCCTGCTCCTCTAGGAACCCCCACACTCTGGTAGAAGTAACATCCTTCGCTGCCATCAACAAGTTCCAGCCATTCAACGTGGCCATGTCCAGCAATGTGCTGTTCCTGCTGGTGTGTGCTCACGGCCTGGGAGGGGGCAGTCCAGGGTGGGGGGTCCCTGAAATACGAACCCCCTGAGGCAGGGGCCCCCAGTAAACAGCCCTCAGCGTTTACAGGGAGGGGGCTGCCCTCTGCACGTGGCACGCAGCCTGAGCTGGTCTCCCTATGTCCCCCCACACCAGGACTTCCACAGCCACCTGACCCGAAGTGAGGTTGTGGGCTACCTTGGGGGCCGCTGGGACATCAACAGCCAGAGTGGGTATCTGGGGCCTGGTGCTGAGGGGGTTTGGGGCTGCAGACCCGCCATGCCTTCTCGCGCCTTTGCAGTGCTCACGGTGCTGAGGGCCTTCCCGTGCCGGAGCCGGCTCGGGGACTGCGAAACAGCCGCCGCCATCGAGGAGGAGGTGAGGGGCTGCCCGGGACAGGGCTTTTTGGGGCGGGCGGGTGACACCGCGTCAGGGCCTCGAGCGCCACGCTCGCGAGTGTGCAGGTGTGAGAGCGCCGCCCTGCACCTTTGCGCCCGTGGCCGGGGCTCCCTCCCGCCCTGCCCTGCGCGGCGAGTGGCCGGCGAGTGGCCAGCGCCTGCTCTCTGGGCCTCGGTTGACAGCGCCTGGTACCGGCTAGGAGGCCGAAGAGCCCTCGCTCCCCTCCTAATGAGCTTTCCTACCAGCGCTTACTGCCTGGCACCGGGCTAGATGCCAGGTCTCTCTCTGGTCACTGAGGTGTGCCCGTGCCTGGTTACGGGGCACTCGTTAAATACCGGGTGTGGGGGTTGGGGGTGCCAGTGGGGTCAGAGTGGGGTGGGCAGACCTGGGCTGGGGACCCCTGTCCCGCCCGCCTCAGCCTAGCGCCTGCCCCCAGATCTACCAGAGCCTGCTGCTGCGGGGCCTGTCCCTGGTCGGCTGGTACCACAGCCACCCGCACAGCCCGGCGCTGCCCTCGCTGCAGGACATCGACGCGCAGATGGACTACCAGCTGCGGCTGCAGGGCTCCAGCAACGGCTTCCAGCCCTGCCTAGCCCTGCTCTGCTGTAAGTCCTGGCTCGGGCCCGGGGCGGCCCTCGGCCTGCCCTCAGCCCTCGAGCCCCAGGCCCAGCCCCCTTCTCTCTGTCCTCCTGCAGCCCCTTACTACTCTGGCAACCCGGGCCCAGAGTCCAAGATCTCACCCTTCTGGGTGATGCCGCCCCCTGAGGTAGGTGGGGAGGCTGCCGAGGGAGGCTGGGACAGAGTTTGGGGGGGGGCGGGGCCACGAGGTCTTGTTGACAGTGACAGAGCTGCAGCCTGCCGTCAGGGCCTGCCATCTGCCAAGTGGACACCCGACTGGCCCATCAGAGGCTCTGAGGACCGGGGTGCATGCTGAGGGGGGCCCTCCACAGCCAGCAGGCTGCTTGCTACCAAGTGGGCCCTCCTGAACCTTGATGTCTCCCCAAGGGCCAGAAACCAGCTCTGGGCAGAAATTTCAGGGTCAGGGCTCTGTCTCACCTCCCTGCGGGAGTGGGGAGCCATCCTGCCCCTAGTTGCCCCGCTGTGCTCCACTAAGGCCCCAGGCTCGGCGCCTTCGACCCTGTGTCCAGCAAGGCCTGGAGGACCCGCTGCGGCCCCTACCGTCCTGGGGTGTAGGCTGGGTGGCTGTGGTGACCAGCTCGTGTCCCTGGCAGCAAAGACCCAGTGACTATGGCATCCCCATGGATGTGGAGATGGCCTACATCCAGGACAGCTTCCTGACCAATGACATCCTTCACGAGATGGTGAGCTCATTCCCGGGTGGGTGGGTTGGGGCTTCAGGGGGGGAGGGACAGCTGAGGCTTCCTGGGACTCTAGCGGCCACGGCTGAAGGGGCCACATCAGTGCCCTGGCCACAGTCCTCTTCCCGGTGGCTCAGGCTCCAGCTTTGCCCCGGGCCCTCCTGTCTCCCGCTCCCTGGCCTCCCTGCTGTTCGGGACCTGCCAGGTGTGCTCCAGCCTCTGGCCTCTGCAGCTGCCACTCACTCTCCCAGCGGAGACACATGAGCGAACTCTAAGTGTTACCTGGACGAACATTAATACCTGTGATTCAACAGGCATTTAACAAAGGAGCTAGTCTGTCACGCCTCTGACTTAACCGGTCTGACTGTCCCTGGACGCTGGACCAGGAAGTGGCGTCAGGCCTGGTGGATAAAGAACCATGTCGGTCGCGCCCTCCCTCAGGGTGGCACTCCCCGGTGGTCTGTCTGCTGGGTCCTCTCTGCCTGCCCTGGCCTGGCATTCCCTGCTGGTGCAGGATGGGTAGAGCGAGAGGTGCCCACCCCTTCCCCCAGATGCTGCTGGTGGAGTTCTATAAGGGTGCCCCTGACCTCGTGAAGTTCCAGGAGCCCTGGAACCAGGAGCATAGCTACCTCGACAAGCTCAAGGTGAGACTCACTCTCCTGCAGAGAGGCAATTCTTGGGGAGCCCCGAGGAACACAGCCATGCGTAGGCTGAGAAAGTGACCCCCAATTTGTCCTGAACCAGTGTGTTTCAGTCAGAAGGTAACTGCCACAAAAAAGCCTTGTCTGGCCACACAGGGGTGGTGATGGCGGTCAAGGTCACCCTCGAAATGCAGAGGGACATAAAAACCGGGCGACCCTGGCGTGCGGGGCTGACCGGTTTCCTCCGGTGCTACCTGGGAGGGCGCAGCAGGCCGGATCTGCTTCAGAGCCTGAAGGGCAGCAAAGGTGGTCGAAGTGCAGCGTGCAAATGTGCTCCCCCAGCTTGCCTGCCGCACGTTTCAACCAGCTGGGTATTTGGCTAAGACGTGGAGGCTTCTTGTGTCTGTTTTCTGTTTCAAAGTCATTCTCAGTTCTGCTTAGCCGAAAAATGTAGTTTCAGTGTTTGCTTCTTTTGTTTAAACTTAAACTGACCAGGATTAGTTTCCACTCAGCGCTGGGCTGGTGGGGGGCAGGATCTGGGGACACGCCCCACACCACAGTGGGGCTGCTGTGGGGGTGGGCGGCAGTGGTCAGCATGGAGAGAGCACAGAGCGCCGCCGTGTGCAGTGCTGAGGCCTGGCTCTGCTGGTTTCAGATCTCCCTCGCCAGCAGGACACCCAAGGACCAGGGTCTGTGCCACGTGCTGGAGCAAGTTTACAGCATCCTCAAGCAAGGCAACTAACCGAGGGCCCGGCAGAGCGGGGACTGTCAGACTCTGGGCACCCGGACCCTGCTGCCGGACCAGCGAGGACAGGTCCAGGGCTGTTGGTGGATGTGCGGCGCCCTCCCTGGGACTCGGCCTGTGACGGTAGGGCCCAGACAATAAAGGAGACACGCAGCAGGCCTCGGTCTGTGTCTGGGCAGGGAGCAGGCGCAGCCCCGCCTGCAGGGGAGGGACTCCAGGGGTGTGAGAGAGGATGAGGACAGGGCCGTGCGGACGGGCTACCTGCAGGGCAGCCCGGGCAAGCGACAGTCACCACTCCCCCCAGCCCGCTGGACGGTGGGAGGCCATGTGGCTGTCCCGACCAGGGACCCCGAGTCTGGGCAGGTGGGGGAATGTCCACCCCACTCCACAACCAGGCGAGAGGCTATAGAAAGAGACATTTAATACTTCTTAAAAAAGTCAGAATTACATATCCATCTGGTCTAGACTATGACCGGGGCTGCTGGTCTTAGCCTCCCCTGAGTAATGGTGATGAGGGGAGGCTCAGGGGTGAGTGCAGCCTGGTGTCCTGGGGGTTTTGTGGGGTCACTGGAGAGGGGGAATGTGAACCAGGCAAAGTCCTCCCATTTAACCAATTTTTGGGTCAGGCAAGAGAAGCAGCTTGGGGCTGGGGCCCTGTTGCTGGGCTGTTCCCTGCCTTGTTCGGGTGGGAATGGCTGGGGCGGTGGCGGCTGGCTTGGGGTGGGGACGCCCCACAAGCCAGGGTCCATGGCATTCACGCATGAAAGCCTTTGCACTTGACCTTCAAAGAGCAGAGGCTGGGGCGCTCCCCTGGTCCCATGTGTGCGTGTCTGTGGTGCAAGCAGCCGGTGTGGCAGCCTACGCCTGAGAGAAGCCCCCCTAGGCAGGGCTGGATCGGGGAGCCCACTGGAAGAACTGAGGGCAAGAGGAGTGGGTGTGTGTGGCCCAAGTGCTCTTGAGGGTGAGCTGGCCCGCGGTCCCCAGGCCCTCTCCCCAGGTCTGAGGGGAGGGGAATGGCTCTCAGTGAGGTGGCAGCTGTGTGTGTGCAGGGGCCTGGGGAGCCCCGGAGTCAAGGTGGGGCCCATCGCCAGCAACAGGCTGGGAAGGAAATGGTGTGGGGGTTTAGGGCAGGGTGGGGAGTCCTGGTAGGGTCCCCTGGGCCACCCCATCATACAGACACGCAGTCCCCTCCCTTTAACAATGTGTGTGTGTGAGAGAGAGAGAGAGACGGGGTGGGGGCCACCTGGAGCCGGCAGCCCCGTGCGGAGGGTTAGTGTTTGTAAGAGCACCTTAGTGTTAGCCCCTGGGCCAGCCGCGGACGGCAGGAGGAGTCTGAGCACAAGGAAGGAGGAACACTGCCCAGGGCCATGGCGTGGGGACAGGGCGCCCACCACCAGGCGAGCGTGTGTAAACAAAGCCCTCGCCTCCTCGGACCCCAGGACGGCCTCCACAGCCGCCCTGCACAGCTCTGCCTCACGGCAGGGTGCGTGCCGCCGGCAGCCCACGGGGAATGCAGGGCAGGACTGGACGGAGGGGCTGGGCCGCTGCGGTCACTGTGGCAGGGGCACCAGCACCTCCACGTAGCTGAGGGGGAAGAAGCCGGACTGGCCGTGGAGCATGCCCTCGTACCAGTTCTCATCGATCTGGTTGGTCAGCGTGATGATGTCGCCCTCGCGGAAGCCCAGCTCCCCGTCATTCTCAGGCTCGAAGTCATACAGGGCCTTGCAGCTCGGCTGGTCCAGGGGAGCTGCGGAGACGGCGAGACACCGGAGGTAAGGACGGGGCTAGCACGTTCGCGCCAGCTCTGGGATCAGCTCAGACCTCCGGGGCCCCTCGCTGCCCCCGCCTGCCCTTCTGGTGTCGGCTGGGGCCTGGCCCGGGGCCCACCTAGTCCTAAGGCTTCACTGACCCTTGGTCCCCCCCGAAGAACTGCTTCCCCATTCCTGTTGCTCCCTTCGGTTACTCAGAAGGAGCAAATGACAGATGGGACAGAGCTGGCTCTTAAGCGGTTACGAAAGTACCCTCGGCCACCAGTGTCACCCAGGATGACTGAAAGCTACAAGCCTCAGATGCCATCTGGAGAGCCAGTTGGGGGAAGGTGCACAGGAGCGAGAGCTGTGCTCCCGGCTCACAGGGAGGCTGAGGCCTGGTCAGTTCCTCCCTTATTCAACAGGCCCAACCACAGTGGTGTCCAGTTCTTCTAGAGAAGGGGAAGAGGAGGAAGACCCTTCTGGAACAGACTAGAAGGCTGTGTCACAAACTGAGGCTGGGAGCACTCACGCATACTGCGGCTGGGGGTCCGGATGGGCTTGTCTGAAGAACGGAAAGACGACGACGCTGTGGGAGACAAGAGCGGTGGTTTGCCCGTGCCAGGGTAGGCGCCCTGCCCACGTCTGCCTGGGGCAGTGGCTGGGAGTGACCCCAGGGGCCTTGGGGCGATGGGCCCCTCCACAGTCAGTACCTGTGATCTTGGGGGCTGTGGTGCAGGGGAAGCCCCCATTGGACTGCTCTGGCTCTCCGAGGTCGAAAGGTTCCTGGGGCTTGGGCTTGTATTCCCGCTTGGGGCGAGAAGAAGCTTCCCGCATCCTGTGTGTGGGGGTAAACTGTCAGCAGGCAAGGTCAGGGACTAGCCCCAAACCCCATCTCTGGTGCTGCTGGCCCAGGACAGCAGGCAACAAACAAGGGCCTGAGTCTGGCGGGATACTGAGGCCAGAAGGGCCCAACCAAGGCCCTCAGCTGGCAGCCTTGACTCGAGCAGTTCAGACTGCTCACCAGTCAGATCCTTCCCCAGGTCCACCCTGGGGCCCTCCGGGCAGCTGGTGTCTTCCATGCTTCCCCAGAGAATGTGTCACCTAAGGCTTCCTTCTCAGGTCGTGGAGGCTGACTGGTTCTGAGACTCTCCTGGGAGAGGGGAGCTCAAAGACCCCACAGCCCGTGTCAGGGAAGAGTGGGAAGGGGCCCCCGG
This sequence comes from Condylura cristata, assembly GCF_000260355.1. Lineage (NCBI taxonomy): Eukaryota > Metazoa > Chordata > Mammalia > Eulipotyphla > Talpidae > Condylura > Condylura cristata. The sequence goes on along the minus strand of NW_004567126.1, from coordinate 28,567,252 downwards.
CCTGAAGACTCTCGTCCCCCCATCCCTCTTCCACCCTCCCTGAGGGACCTCCGCCCCACAGGAAGCCCACTCCCGGCTCTGGAACGTGCTGGAGGTAGGGCTGGGTCAGAGCGGGGCACCGCACTGCCCCTGCAGAGCGCACAGGGCAGTGTTGGCCCGAAAGGGCTGGCCCGAGGCTCCTGGGGGTGACTCCAGTCTCCCAGGGAAGCTGGGGCTTCGCAGACCAGCAGAGAGCAGGTGAGGCCCCCGAGAAGGCAGGGCCCGGGGCTCACCTCCGCTTGAGCTTGTCGGCCAGCTCGTCCAGGATCTGCACGGCCTGCCGGTGGTAGTCCAGCTGGGCGTCCACCAGGGCTGAGAGCTGGCTCACCTGCTCAACCTGCGGGCGAGCAGAGGGCTGAGGGGCTGCCTCCCCAGGGCAGAGAGCTGGCTCACCTGCTCGACCTGCGGGCGAGCAGAGGGCCGAGGGGCTGCCTCCAGCAGGGCATCTCCTGGGCTTGTCCAGCCGCAGGACCGGCCTGTCTGCCTGACCTGGTGCTGGGGCCCTGCACCAGCCCCAGCAGAGCCCCAGAGGAGACCCCAAGCCTCAAGAGGCTGCCTGGTCTCCTGAACAGGCAATTACAGCCTGAGGAAGCTGGCGCCCAGCTCGGACCCACCCCGGCCCCCACCCCAGGGCTCTCCCGGGGCCACTGTGGGAGGGGAGGCCCCGGCCCCGAGCGTACGTCGGTTTCCAGGAGGTTGTGCATGCTTGTTTCGGCCACCTCCTTGGACTCCTCGAACTTCTCCATAGCCTGGCGCAGCTCCTCGTCGGGGATCTTGCCCTGCCGCTTCTTCTTGTAGTCGAAGTCCAGCCGCCGGCCCTCCAGCTTCTTCAGGTGGTGCTGGGAGGTGGGGAGAGGAGTCACGCTGGGGTCAGGGCCTTGGCGTAAGGCCTCCGCGCTGGGAAACCTACCCCGGGCTCGGCTGCAAACATGCACATGTGGGCACAGGGAGCTTACCCTCTCAGCCAGGGACGCTGGGGCGGGGGCGGGGGCCCGAGGGAGGGTACCTGGATCTCCTTCAGGTCTTTGTCACACAGATTCTGGAGGGGGTCAATGAAGTTCTGCTTGACCTCAATATCCAGGGAGTCCTTCACCTCTGCCAGGCGCTTCATGGATTCCCCGGCATCTAGCAGGGCGTCACCTGCAGGAGGGCGGGGAGAAGCTGACTGGAGGCCCAGCCTAGGGGCTGTGAGGCCTCTGTACTCCTGGCCAAGGGCCCAGAACTCAGAACACAAGGGACCATCAGGTCTGAACTATAGCCAAAGAAGGGCAGGTGTTGCTGGTGCTGCATTCAGAAGCCAGCCCCACACTCGCAGGTGGGGCGGGCTTGTGCCCAACTAGCCAGGGTGAGGGGGGCCACTCAAGATCCTTCCTCAACCCTCACGGGCCAGAGGGAACCTTGGCTGTCCCCAAGAGCCTAACCAGTCCTGGAGAAGATTCTGAAATTAAGGGAGGGAAGCATCAGCCTGTCACCCCCTGGGTCTCACCCTTCCCCCCTACCCCGGCCTCCCTGACTCTCACCAAAGTTGGACTCGCCGCCCAGCTCCTTCCCATGGCGGATCATGCACTCGCCCAGGAGGCCCTCTGACTGTGGGTAGCCGGGATTCTTCACCTGCCCTCGGATCTTAGACACCGTGTTGAGCATCGTCAGCTTGGCCCGTGAGGCTGGAACAGAGCAGGTGGACGTGAGCATCAACCCCCAAGTCTCCTGCACCACTAGACCTTACCCTCTGATACCTGCTTGTTTCTAGAGCATTCTTTCAGCCCAGGGAACCTCACTTTTTGCACCTGCCCAGGGCCAAGCCATGAGGAGACACCCTGGTGCGCTCCTGCTGGTCATGATGCAGAGAGCAGTGGTCTGGGAGAGGGAGCACTCCTGATCTGGGCACCCAGCATGGTACCAAGGGCCCCCAGGGTCTGCCCTCTGATGAAAACCACCTCTCCTGGGCCTGGGGAGGAATGCCCAAGAGAGGCAGCTCTGCCCTGGTGGGCAAGGAGCTGTACCTCTGCTTCTCAAGTCTGACCCTGACACAGGCATGAGTGGACACAGCTGGGGTCCTGCGTGTTATGCTATCACCTCTTGCCACAGAAACCAGCACTGAGAATTTCCTCAGGGAAAGGCCCTCCCTCCACTCAGCCCAGGAGAATCCCTGTGTGCTCCAGGAGGAACCATACGGCGTGGCACACTGGGGACGAGCAAACTGGCCGAGTGGGTTGGCTGAGGAAAATGCTTTCTCTGTGGGACCTTTGGCTGAGGGCTCAATGAAGCCTAGGGCTGGAATGAGGAATGAGCTGACAGATAAGGTGGAAAGGAAAGTATGACCGCAGGCCAAGCTCCGGACTCCTGAACTGGCCATGCCTGAACGTGTCCACCGCTGGGCGTTTTGGTCCCGGAGCACATACGTCCCCTCTCATGCCCTGACCTTAGGAAGGTCCCCAAATGCACACGGAGGCTGTGTGGCTGCTGGCACCCCTTACCTGGGTTGGGCTGCAGGTACTCAATGGTCCTGGCCAGCACTTCTGTGACAGCCTTGCTGGTAACGTCCACCTTCTGCAAAGAGGCGACTTGTGGGACTTTGTCAATATGGTGGTGCCTGAGGCCAAACCAGGTGTATGGCCTGGGTAGTCCTTGTGTGGGAGAAGGTCCTGCTCCCCACCCACCACCTGCCAGAGCCCCACAAGGGCTACTCGCTGCTTCTTGGGGTGCGCACCTAGCCTATCTTGTGGCCGTTCCCTACCCTCAGCCCCTCTTCCCCCCACTCAGTGTCAGAGCTGGACACACACGGGCTCACGAGAGGGCACCAGCGGGTAGACACTCCCCTCACCTTCTCCATCTCTTTGAAGTCATCGTCAAGCTTGGTCCCTTCAGCCCCTCCAACCTTCTCACTGACCAGCTGCAGGACAGAGGGAGAAGAGCGTGAGCCTCAGAAAGAGGTCTAGGGGTCAGGACACCCAAGATGGCTTCCCCCTGGCCACTGGCAAGAGCCCGGGAGGCTGCAATCCAGAGGTGGCGGAGGACCCCACCTCTGAGCTGCCCTGGAAAGGGAGGGGGCCTGCCCCCAGGCGGGAGCTTCCCAGGTGGGGGTTCACCCCAGTAGCAGGGCATTCCGATGCCCTGGGAAAAACTACTGCGGGTTACAGACGGTGTGAGCTGTGGACACAGTGAGGCCGCCAGCCCTGGCGTGAGGGTGAGGGCAGGAGAGCTGCAGAGGACGCCGATTCTGCCTGTGCCTGCAATGCTCCTGCAAATACAGGTTTGGGGACCTGCTCCTATCATTCTCAAATGTGCTCGCTTTCTTTAAAACAAACTGCTGACACTTGGTAGTGCTAACACCAGCCAAAGGCCATGAGGGGAGCCGAAGCGAGGAAGCTGCACCCCTCACCCTGGCCTGGGGTCTGTACCTGCTCTCGGGAACCCACCCCTGCCTGCACACAGAGGACGTGCGTTTTACAAGGTCTGGAGCAGCGACAAGCACTGAGATGCTCTCTTCCCTCTGCGCTCACTGAGGCAGAAAGGCGCCCAGCCCAGAGGGGACGCAGGGAGACACTCATTTCACAGATCACACCTTGGCACCGGGTGTGGAACATGAGGAAATTCCAGAGCTGCAAAGGGCAACCCAGAGACCGGAGGCCAATCTGCTTGTGACCTCAGGGCTCCAAGGGACGTGGCAGGGCGGGACGCGCCCCGGGCCTGCAGCACGCTAAGGCAGGCCCTGGGAGGGCACGTGGAGGCCAGGGGAGCTGCGCAGGAGGCCAGGCGGGTAAGACTCGGCCACGCTCAGCAAGGATGGCCCGGGACAGACCGCTCATCTCGCCTCAGCCACCGCTGCCCTCTGTGCGCACGTGAGAAGTTATAAATGAGGCAGCGTGGAGATGTGACAGGCGCCGCTCTCTGCGCTGGAGGGAGGCGCCAGGGCGTTACAGGGACAGCCACTCTCGGGGACTGAGCGCGCAACCCACTGCCCTGGGTCACCTTCAGGCTGCATGTGACAGGTCTATGACTGCTCCAGCTGTGGGGACCAGGATGCCAGCGAGCGGAGCGGCAGCTCTAGGCAGGCTGCTCGAAAGAGCCGCTGGTGCCCAGAGCTTCAGCTGTGAGTACGACACGCAAAGCGCTGTCCTCTAACAATTCCCTGGAGAAGGCGACTCCTTGGGCCTACGGGAGGCGGTGGCACCCGCATTACAGGCTCCCGGGCCCACCTGACCGGGCCGGCTCACCCCTTCACACCAGGGCAGCGGGCGCTTCTTCACGTCCTCCCAGCCACGCCTTCCAGTTGGGCTGAGTGCCCACACCTGCCCCTGGCCAACCACAGCTAAGTGACATCCCCTCCTGGGGCTGAGGTGGCCACTCACGGTGCCATGATTCAGCCAGCTATGATGAGGTTCCCTAGAGTCCCTTTACCAGGCATTGGGGTACAGAGCTGACGCCTCTTTCTCTGTCAAATTCTTGCCTTTCCAGGAAACACTTGTGGACCACTGGGTCTGGCTCCTCCCCAAAACACACTAGGCATGTCTGCGAGACAAGCAGGCCAACAGAGGCGGCCCTTCGGTGGGGCCCCATGGGGGCCAGTGTCTGAAGAGCAGGACAGGAGGCCTGCCCCCACGCAAGCATGCATACACCTCAGCAGCAATCTGGCATATTTAATGCCTCACATTTAATCCTGGCCTACACACAAACGTGCTTGCCCTCAATGTCCTGGTGGCCAGGAGTGGCCTCTGCCTGCCTGAAGAAACACTGGACTACCAGGGTGCCAGGCAGGGTCTACTGTCTCCCACCGGTGGTCTCTGGCAAAAGGTGGGCCTCTTGGTCCCTCCCTCTGGTGCGGGAGAGTGTGCACCCACAGAGCCGTGGGAGGCTTCTGTGAGCTGCTGTCTGAGCACGTGCTCAGACACGTCAGCACAGGCCACTTGTCCACTTGTGCTGTCCACACCTCTGACCACTGTCATTTCCCACCTACGGGGACGTTCTAGAACTCCAGGGCAGGCGCAGCCACGTCACCTTTATCCCCAGCCTCCTCCCAAGACCAGGAGGGAACAGAACCACGAGCCCTGGGGTCAGTGATTCTCAGCTCGCCGCGCCGGGGCACAGGGCTCTCCCTCTGCAGCGGGGCCGGGGCAATGCTCCAGTGCACCTCTAAAGGTGTCTTTCAGGGGGTGCCAAACTTCGCAGGAGAGGCAGGGGTGCGCTCTCATTTCTGCTCACAACTTAGAGGGAAAGACCTTGGTCTCTCCAGAGGTGATTTTGGGGTGTTATTATTTCACAGAAAAGTTTCACTTCTTTTCACTATGGTAAAACAGGACATTCTCAAATTCAGTGGTTGCTAGAGGAGGAAATGAGCCTGCTGCCTGACATGACAAGGATTCTGATGGACCAGGAGGGTGCTGAAGTGCCAGTGTGCAAAGCCGAGGGAAGGGCAGGCCCTGGCACCTGCGAGTGGAGACCAAATTCTTCTCCTAGGGGCAGATTCTGTAATGCGTCTGGGCCCTCCCAGGAGATCTGCCCCCCGGGAATCTGGAACTAGGCCTTCCTGAGCCCCTGACAGTTCCTCAGGGCCCAGAAGGGCCAGGTCTCCCAACCATCCTTGCTCTCAGGCACCTCGGAAGCTGAGGGGACCACTCAAGCCCCATCCCTACCTCACTCTACCCCATTCTGAAGCGCCGAGATCAAGTAGCTTGGAGGCAGCTAACGGCCACCATGTCCCTTCTCTCCAAATCTCACAGTCTTGGCACCAACATAAGCAGACAAAAGAACTATAAGAAACTGAAGAGAAAAGGAGAAAACCAAAAAAGTACCTGTGGACTACAGACAGTGGTGGAGGAGGGACACGGTCCTGCTGGGGTGGGGGCTCCCCTGAAGGTACAGACTGGGCCCCACCTGCGTGGCCCTTTCCAGGGGCTGAGGGCCACTGTCACTAAGCAGCCAACTCTGGCTGCTCGGCAGCTGGGCCCCTGCTGATGGCAGCAGTGGGAGGGTCCTGTCTGAGGCCGGACGGACGCAACATTGCAGTCCTGTTGGGAGGCTGCATGCAGGTTTTCAGGCCCAGGGAGTGGCAGAGGTGGTTGCGGACATAACATGTCTGTACCCCAATTAGAGCTCACCTCCCACCCGCCTCAGCCTGGTGCTCACTATAGTCCGACTGTCCCCCACGCTGTGTACAGAAGCTGCGGCTAAGATCACAGTCCATGCTCCTGTCCACATCTGCTGGTCAGCCACGCACCCAGCTCTTAGTGCGGGGGCTGTCCCTACTGGCTGGACCGGCAGAAGGTGGATGGCCACTGTCCACTCTCCTAAAGGGCCATGACCAAGGTGGTGTGGAATCCATGACTCCTGGGCCCCACCCAGCTACTCAGAGCCCGAGTCACTGGCAGTGGGCCCCACAGTGGGTGCCGTTGTGAACCTGCGCCGGTCCTCCCTTGGCTCTGCCCAAGCGGGAGCGCCCTCCGGGGCTCTGCCCCAGTCCAGGTGCCCGGTGCTCCTGACCCACAGAGCCTGCTGCCGAGGCACGGTGAGGTGGCCTGCTGGGCGCGCCTACCAGGTGAGACGCAGTGGGCGAGGCCACTGCTTGGTTTCCTGCCTGTTGCCCAGTGGATACCACTCGGCTCTTTGTGAGACTGGTTCCTGGTCTCTCAGATGCTGCCTCACACCCCTCTCCCGAGCCCCACCCAGCACGATCTACTAGTTTGTCTGGCCAAGTCTCCCTGGTTGGTGGCCATGCCCCTCCCTCGTGACTCAGGCCTCGGCAGGCACTCACTGACTGTTTCATGAGGGGCTACGCTGGCCCTCTTCTAGGGGAGGCTGGCTGGAAGCCCACCCCCACACTGCACCTCCACCCGTGCGAGCGCTGAGTGAGACACAGCGGAACAGTGATCTGTGGTCACGAGACCGCCACAGGAGTGAGCGTTTAATCTGGCCTCAGAACACCACTGGCCTTGCAGAAAGTTCCCTGGGGCCTTCCTGCCAGCAATCCTGCCCCTGCCGGGTTTTGACGTCTCTCCCTCCGGTGGTGGCTCCTCTAGAAACTGCACAGCCGTGTTTGGCCAGTATTCCCCTTGTATTATATTTAACCCTGGGGAAATGTGCCTGCCCCCGTCCAGGCTCACTCTGCTCTGATTATACTTACAGGCAGTGAGTGGGCACAAGCACCCCAGATCCACATGCCTGAGCCATTTGGGCTGCGTTCCCTGGGGCCCCTCCACGCATCCCCACTCTGGCCGTGTCAGACTTCCAACGGTCACATTCACAATGCCATGGCACACACAGCACCCACAGTGGAGCATCAGCGTCTCTGTGAACTTGAGCCTGGCACCGGGAAGTGAGTGGACAAACTCCTCAGGCTTGAGCCCAGGTCTTCTGCCCCACACATTCACCATGAAGAGCAGCCACAGGACCAATGGGAGAAAGCAGCCATTCAGTATTCTAGACTTCTGGCTCTACTTGGAGAGGAACAAGACTGGTGCACAGGGGCCCTCCCTGGTGGTGTAATGGGTTAGAGCGCAGCACTGGGAAGCTAGCCAAAGCCCAAAGCCACCTCAGCACAGGTTTGATCCCTGGCCAGGGAGTGACCCTCATGGCGCGCAGACCTCTCCTGTCTCCCTGCTGCTCCCCTCAGCAGTGCACTGCATCAACCTGCCTGTTCTGCTCCCCACTCTTTCTCTGGTGAATCCTCTCACCACCCCTGCACCTCTGGCCTGCACCCCAGTTCTGTGTGCATCAATAAATACATCTTATAAAAAAGAAGAGACTGATGCAGACACAACATGTGGGGGACACACTGCTCACCGCATGAGCAGAGAAGCAAAGTGAGCCTAGAACTGGCGGGCAGCTCTGGAGGAGCTGAGAAAACACAGAGGTGGGAGGCTGGGGTGCTGCCTGACAGCGATCCCACACCTGCGGCGGCCAGAGAAGCAGTTTGCGTCCTGCCCAGGGACGGCGCCAACCGTTCCTCATGACAGGATCAGCGACCTGAACGACCTGAACTCACAGAGGCCCGACCTGCGACCCAGGCAGGCGACTGGCTTTGACAAATTAAGAGTTTAAGGGAGAAAGGGAGGAGGAGGAAGCTGGCTCCAGGAGCGAAGGCCTGGTAGCCAGTATGCACAAGCCACACTTTCCTACTTCTGCGTCTTCAGGGCTGGTCCAACTGCCTTGCTCTGGGCGGCCTGAGGACCACCTCACAGGTTAAACTTCTCTCGTCCCAGCTTCCCCGCCTGCCCTCTGCCTGGCTTACTTCTTCCTACTTGTCTGCAGGTGCCAGGCCAGCTCTCTCCCTCTTCTGTGAGGGTCCAGCCTGGGATCTGCCCCAGAGGGAAGACACCACTCACAGGCACTGACAGGAGAAGTCGGAATGATCGGCATGGGAAAGATAGGCGTGGCCTTGAGTGCCCAGGCCCAGCTGTCGTGCCATTCTCCAGATCTGGGCCAGGGGGTGGTGGCACCAGCAGAGGCACTGTGGCCACTGGCATTGAGGTGTGAGCACCTCTGCTCTGACCAGCACTGTCAGGAGTGGGTTGAGTCTCATTCACAGGTGGCAGCAGGCCTGCGCTGCCCACTGCCCTGCCACGTGATGGGCTGGGGGGCGCCCGGGGGATCTGGTCTACCCTGGTCTCCAGTGCCCCTCCGGGGAGGGAGATAAGAACACCTCATATGAGAGCAACACGGAGATCATGTTGAGTGCCAGCAGAGAGATGTAAACAGGTCAAGCAGCAATGGGACATGGCCTGGCTGGGTAAGTCACAGCGCAGAGCCGGAAGGAAGGGCAGGCCGAGGGTGAGACACAGGTACGGGCAGCCACTCCTGGCCCACTGAATGCCAGGCACCATGTCGGACCTTCCACGCATCAAGCCATTAACCGTTGCATCTACTAGCTGGGCGGGGGTGGGTGCCTGTTTGGCAGATGAGGATGCGGAGGGATGAAGGTGGAAAGTGACGCCATCCTGGTGGGCTGCTGGGTCCACCCTGTGCCACGGCCCGTCCCTAAGCAGGGGCAGGGGGCTGAGCCTGTGGGGCCTCAGAGAGCCACCAGGAGGTGTCAGATGGCCCCTGCATACAACAGGCAGACACGGAGGCCCCAAGAGGCTGCCCCTGGACAGGACTGAGGAATTCCTGAGCTGGGATGATGGCAGTGTATGGGAAGGGGACACAGGACGGACACTTTCCATTTAAGTTAAATCCCTTCCAACTGCGTCTCTCCCTGCTGGCCTCCAGGAGCACCAGCACTCTGCACCTGAGCAGCCCTTCTGACTTCCTCCACGGGCTTCTGCTGCGTGGCTCAGAGGCTGACCCAGCCGCACACAGCGCCGTGGGCTCCTCCCATCTCCCGTCCCTGCTTGCGCCCCTGGGCCACCTGGAAGACACTGACAGTGCACCCTCTGGCCAGCTGACTCGGAACGGAACGGTGACTGGAGTGGGGTCTTGGCGGCACAGCAGACACGCTGAGGCCCCCTGCTCCCACGGCCGCCATCCCTGTCTGAACGCCTTCAGTGGTCCTGGACTGCCAGGATACTTTGGAAAATTTCCAAAGCCTAAGCCCTTGGATTCTGAAATGCTCGCAGTCGGGGCGGCGCTCTGATTCCAGGCAGCTCAGAGCCCCCAAGTGGCTCTGAAAGTGAAGGTCACAAAGCATGGGGCTGGAGAGGGGCCACAGAAACATCGTTTGTGCCAAGTGAACCTTCACACTTCAACTAGGTAGAACCAAAGGGTAGAAATCAAGGAGGTGGGTCAGAAGGAAGACAGCTTTGGCAGTAGGTGAGAAACTTGGCTGTCCCAGGGTCCTTTGTAAATATTTGTCAGCTGACGAAGAACAAGTCACCACCTCTTTGTTGAGCCCACAGACGGAAGTGCCCACGTCAGAACTTCCTTTGGCATACCAGGAATTCTGAAACCCCCAGGACTCCCCGGGACCCTCTGTTCCTCCAGACACATGTTTCCTTTTCTCCTCCAGATCAAAGCTGAAAGTGCTTTAAGGGCAGTCTTCGTGATGGGAGCATGGAAATGACCCACCACGAAAAAGACTACTGAGTCATTTTTCACCGGGAAGCCCCAAATCAGGTAGCACTAACCCAGATCAGGTCCCAGGAGACAAGACAGACACTCCTCTGCACAGTGCATGGGGCTCGCTGGGAGCCAAATCCCAAGGGAAAGGCAGTGGCCTCTGAAACCCCAGGGCTTCTCTGAGCAAAAGGACTGCCGTCTGGGCCTGGGCTGGAGACTGGGGTGCCAGCTCTACTTCTGGTCAGGTCACAGAGGGGCTCCAGAGAGACCTGTTCCTCAGGCCCTGCAGGCTGCAAGGGCAAGCCAGCTGAGGGGTCCCCCAGCCAGGCAACACCTGTCCTTCCTATCCTACCTTGGGCAAGCTCACACCTGCCTCCTTTCTAATTCTCCTCATTTCTCCCCAGGCCTCAGGCTTTCCTCCCCTAGACCTCGTTTTAGTTACTGTCCAGAACCTTCCACCCATGGCCCCTGAGTCCCCTCCACACTACTGCCTGGTCTGGGAGCTGCAGCCCTCCCTGCCCCTTAGTTCTGCGCCAGCCTTACCCCAACTCTTTCTCAGAGCTGGGAGGCCTCGGCTTCGGCGCAACTTCCAGATAGTCCCTCGGCTTTCGCGAGCACTTGTGCCTCTCACACCATCCCCACTGCCGATGGCAAGCTCCTGGGTCCAGGGACCTGGGATGCCATCTGACGGACGGCTGGCTGGCCCAACCTCCACACCATACTCTGGCAGCCACCACACTCTCACATCTTGGAAGGGCAGAGTGGCACGTCAGCTATGCCCCAGACCTGTCTCAGGGCTGCCTTTCCTCACCTCCCGAGGAGTGACAAACCAGCTGCAGATGTGTAGGAGGCCTAGTGATCTGTGACCGCCACAAGAGTGAGTGCTGGGGTGGTCAGGCCCTTTCTTACTGGGCACAAAGGTGCTCCAGCCTGCTGTTTAAAGGAAGTACTGTCATCCCTCTAGGTGACTCAGAGGTCCTGCCAGAGGGGTGAGCAGGTGCCTGCCCCACCTGGCCTGACTGCCACGTGGAGAGAGGGGAGAGGACCGTGTCTAGGCCGGTGTGGGCTGGGCTGTCAGCACTGGCACAGGCGGGGCTGCCCTTGCCGTCTGCCGGCCAGAGCCATGGGCTAAGTACCCCCACCCCAGACAAACTGCACTGGGCTGGGGTCAGGGTACCAGGGCCCCGCTAGGGACACTCCCAGTTTCTTTACTGTGAAGGTGCACTGGGCCACCTTCGGCGCCAACAACGGGCAGTTTTGGGGTTTCCACTAAGATGCTGAATTTCCCCAGAAGGAAACAAGCAGCACAAACATTGCTCCTCGTTTTCACTCATGGTTAACCAGCAATTCGGCTAATCTCACTGAGTCTAGGGAAGGAAGTGGGCCCTGCTGAGTGCTGGGAGGGCCCTGTTTTCTTTGCCTTGGAAAGCCAGGCCCGGGCTTGGAACACTTACAGCTTACAGTAGGGGCACAGCAATAGGAGCTGAGAGGAGGTCAGAGTTTGTTTTCAATGTCTCTATGAAACACATCAGACGACACAGCTCCTTGGGCCTGCTGCCTCTTGGCCTGGCTGTCACCCTTGAAAACCCCCGGCGGAAGGCAGAGCCAGTGGGGAGCCCCAGTGCTCCCCTGGCCGAGCCCCAGCTTCTGCGCAGGTGTCTCTACCTTAGAAACGGGCCTGCCCAAGGCCAGCCAGTGTCACGTGCGCACACGCGCGACGCCAAGCAGGGTGGGAACCTTGGCGGGCAGTCAGGAGGGCCCACAGGACTGAAATCACTTGGCGCTGGAGGCCCCCTGCACCTTTCTGGTTTGTTTCCTCATTTTCAGAAATGGGTGGGGCTGCCAGGGCTGGGGAACCGAGGGAGCTGACTAATAACGAGCACAGACCTCTGGCGCTCGGTCAGGCTGCAAACCTGCCTCGGCTGCCTGGTGGGCCTGTGTCCCGGAGAGCGCGGGCCTGCGTCCCAGATCCCTGGGAGTAGGCGGTCGGAGGAATGCGGCTGCTCCTGGATGCCAGAGCGAGGAACTCAAGTCACTATGGGGACGGCCCCCCAGGACTGCACTGTGCTCACGCATGGCCTGCAGGCAGAAGACCCGCCCTGGAGGCCGGCTCTGCCCTGATCGACTCCCACAAATGCGAAGCGTGCACTGGCTGGGAGCCCTTTGGATTTCAGTCTCCCTTTTGTAGACCCCTGTCCAGGGCACAGTGCCCCTAAATAGTGGCCACAATCAGACAGGTGCAACTGGGAAAGGTGAGGGTGGAAGTTGCAGTGTCTACTGAGGAATGCAGGCAGCATGCCAGGGCGGGGCACAGGCAGAAAAAACACACATGGCCTCCCCCTGGGAGGGCAGGAGGGAACGGGCCTGCTGCTCTCAGAGCTGGGGTTCTGAGGTCTCAAGGTGCTCAATTCAAGTTGGCACCCCTGGCTATGCCAAGGGCTTTACCAACACTGCTGCGTGATGCCAGCATCTGCTTGAGGACCATCGTGCGTCCGGGACTCCAGCCAACACTGAAGGGCCTAGGCGTAAACCAGCCTCCTGAATTTAAACCTCTCATCTGTGAGACACAGCAGGGAAGCCACATGTCACCCAACTGGGGAAATCAATTTCAGATGAAAACTTATAAAAAGAAACATCCAACCCACAAACAAATGAGGTGATATGTGCCCCCAGTTCCCGGGCAGGGCAGCACCAGCTCTCATCTCTATCTGCATGCTGGGGTTCACTGTGGTGGGGTCAGGTAACAGATCATCATCCTGTTACCCAAACAGGAAGAAACGATAAGGTCTTCCTGAAAACTCACCTTTAATCAACGGCACAGCTGACGCAACAGCAGCCCATCAGAAAGAAGGGAAATGGGGAATGGAAATCCTGGAGGTACAACACTCTCAGTCTTCAGAGGGCACTGAAACAGTCTCTACAGCACATGATGCCAGAAGATGCAAACACTACAGCCCGTCTCAGTGAGGGGCTGTGTCTCTCCCGACAACAACACGCTGGAGTATCCCTGCTCCTGTCTCTAAGACCCCTTCCATTGCTAAAGCCCTTATGAATGAGAAAGCACCTCTCCCAGCCCTGCTGGCCCTTACCCAGGCAGGAACGACCTGGCCCAGTATGGCCTCCCTCTCAAGTGTCTGCCCCCTCGGACCTGACCATGCACCAGGCTGGGTCTTCTGTTCCTAAGAGGCCCCATTTCAGCCCCACTGCAGAGCCTCGCCCCGTTTCCTTCTGCCCGGACCCTGTGATGACTTGGCGCTGCCCATAGGGCCTCAGAACGCCCTTCTCACAGGGGCTGTCCCTGACTTCATTATTTCGTGCCACTCATCACTCCTGACGGCTCTTGTTTGTTTGTGGTCTCCTCCCACTGCAAGTGAGGGGAAGTGAGCAAGAAATGATTAGAGGCTCTAGTGCCTCTAGGAGGGTGAAGCCACCTCACAGAGGATCTGGGCTCAGCACGCCACACCACCTTAGCTGAGGCAGCACCCTCCCCCCATTTTCCTTTTTGTCATTTGTAGGCAGCTTAAGTTTGGCCAGAGGTGCCAGCCCTAGGTCCAGCTCTCTGCCCAACATCTACCCACAGCTGGTTCCCTCACTGAGAAAGAAGATTCAGGAGAATTTGCAAAGAAAAGAAAAAAATCTGAACACGTTAGGCCCAGCTGGCCCACATCCAGGCAGAGGGCTCCCAAAGTGTGTGTTTTTATCAACAGGAACCCCAGTGAAAGCAGCCATTCGGGAGGATGAGCACAGGAAAGGAGGCCGAGAGGCAACAGGCCCCGAAGGCCAACGGAAACAACCTGAACACAGCTGGGGCTGGAGCTGGGGTGGCACAGGGCTCTGAGTTCAAATGGGGTGCTCCGAGCTCCCCGGCGCCCCTGCATGAAGACAGTGCCAGGCAAAGGCTCTGAGTGGCTGCTGAGGAGAGAGCCCTCCTTTGGCTGACTGCCTGTCACAACAGACAGTGACAATGGCTGCAGTGTCAGGTGACTCACAGCCATGGTGGCCCAGTCACCAAGACCAGTTCCTCAGGTGTGGTGACCAGAAGCAGCTGCAAGCCCAAGATCTGGGTCAGCACTGAGCAAGCAGGGAAGAGGGAAGCACATCAGCTCCTGCTGTGGGTGAGTACTGGTCAGCTGAGCCAAGGCCACCATCTTGGCAACATGGCACTGGAGAGACTCTGAATCACGGTCCAACTCAGCACACGCCTGAGGACACAGTGGAGACGAGAATGGACTGCCAGGACCACATGGACACGCCTGGCACTCACCAGGCCAAGTGCTGTGTCCCTGCCCCATGCCATGCGCCCGCGCCGCACACGCTCACCGAGGTCACGATGGGGGAGCACCTGACAGGAGGCTCAGGCCCATGCTCCTCCCCTGGGGTTCACTTTCTAGTCCCACCTCTGGAGAGAGGCTGGGTTCCTGGCCCCAAGCATGTGATGCCAGCTACCATGACAGGTTAGTAGGGCAGCACAGGCCGGGTGCCCAGCAGGCGCTCAAATGGTAGTTGAGATAACAAAATAAATCTGTCAAGTGAGCAGCCTCGCCCTCTGGGGTGGGGGACAGGAGAGGCTCTCATGGGCTTTGTAACGAGTAAAGTCAGGGTGTGCCCAAGAGGTGTGAGGCAATACAAAGGGTGTGAGGAAACGGAGGGGCAGATATGGCTCTATCTCCTGGACTAAGACTTTAAGCAAGAGCGAAGAATGAATAGTCTTGGCCCTGTCTTCTCAACTGTAAAATGGGGTGACACCGACATGCCTTGGGAGTTAGCTTTAACATTCATAAACTGTGTAGAAACCTAAGGTTGCCACTCATGTGTGATGCAAGGAAGGGCGAGTTGAGGGAGCATGGAGGCACTGGGGGCTGGGGGCCTTAAGCACCCCCACCCTATTGCTGGAATGAAGGCTCAGTGTTGATCCCTCTTTAAGAAGTGGGAACGTGGGCCCTCCCTGGTGGTGCAATGGGTTACAGCGCAGCACTGTGAAGGTTGCCTCAGCCACTTCAGTGTGAGTTCAATCCCCAGCCAGGGAGTGACCCACATGGCGAGGCAGACCTCTCCTGACCCACATGATGCTCCCTCCTGCAGTGTACTTTGTCAGTCGGCCTGTTCTGCTCCCCACGGTCTCTGGTGAATCTTCTCACCACCCCTGTACCTCTGGCCAGTACCCCAGTTCTGTATGCATAAGTAAATAAACTTTAAAAACAAAAAAATGAAGTGGGAACATGAGTCTCCCAGCAGCCCTCTCACAAGCACATCTTGGAGCCATAATGGCTCAGCCTAAGGAAGATGAGTAGGAAACTTGCAGGCACTGTCCGGAGCAGCACTCGAGGCACAACCCACCTGGGGTTCCTCTTCTCTCTCACCAACCAGCCAGCCAATGGCGCCCCTGCCCTCCTGGCCAAGTAGCTTTCTGCCTCCATGCTGGCTAAGCTGATTCCTCCTCTGAGGGCACCCCATCTCGCCCCTCCTTCCAGACAGTGTGCACGGCTCCAGGAAGCCTCTGTATATAAGACTCCCCCAACAGTTTGAGGGTCTTGCTGCATTTGCCAAGACAGTGGACTCTCACCACTCCACAGTGATGTTTTGGATTTTTCACTTTTGTCTTCTGTAGGAGTGGCCCTGCCCTCCTCCCCAGGCCTGGCCTTCCTGTTGTCATGGTATGAGGAGCACCTGGTGTGGCCACTTCCTGAGCTAGGAGCCTAAAGAAACTTCAAATCTCTCTCCACGCATTGGTTATGGTCTAGAAGGCCATAGCCCAGCCCAGGACAGCTTCTGTTCCTCAGGAAGCACTGAGTTGGTAGGCTAACACTGGGCTAACACTTCTGGGCTATGGGGAAGCATACAGCAGAGCTGGCCAGCAACTCAAGACCTCAGCACTGGGCACCTCGCTCCACCACCTGGGGAAGTCTGTCCTATGTCCAAACTCAAAGTCAATGTACACCTCCCTATGAATCGTCATCCCAGCTTCTCCCCAGGGTCTGGGATCGGGCCCTGTGTCACCGAAGGCCCTAAGTCAACCAGGCAATCACTGCGTGTGGTTGCAACACTCTCCTTCCTGAATGGATCTGCTTTGTTGGGGTGGGGCTAAAAATCTGGAGTCAAAGTCAGTTATATTCCTCCATTCAAGAGGCTGTACTTATTCATTCAGCAAATACTTTTCATATGTGCCAACTATACCAAAGGGCACAAATATAAGTGCACACAAAAGTGGTGAAGAAGCTGGAGCTATGACAAGTGACCTATACGGGAGAAGCCACTTCCTCCTTGCAGGGAAGGGAACCAGGTAGGAGCCACAGGAAGTGACCCTGGACTTGGCTTTGAAGGGTGGGCTGAATTTGGGATGCAGAGGGAAGAAAGCAGGCACTGTGTGAGGACAGACGGGGGTTAAGGGAGTGGTGGCACGTGTGCAGCAACAGACAGCAGAGTTGAGGGGTGATGTGGAGACAAGTGCCTCTTTTGAAGACCATTTGAAGGGAGTCATTACGGTAGGGTTCTGGTGAGAGTGTCCAGGCTCTGGGATAAAAAGGAGTGTGCCAGCTTCCTGCACCATCCATGGGAATCATGGTAAGCAACAGTAATGCATTTCCTATCAGTTCACCAACTTCTGAGTCTCCAGGGCGGGACTCCAGCAACTAGGGACTGATGGCCTTAGCTGTGGATTTGCTTTGTAAATCACTGCAACTGAAGGTGGCTGCAGGAGGCCTCTCTGGGCACAGTAACCCGTCAGTCAACTTGGCAAAGCCAACTGTCCTACTTTCTTGCTGACTTCAGCCACTAAGTTGGAGAGGAGAGTTAATAAGGAACAAAACACACACACACACACACACACACACACACACACACACA
>NW_004567126.1:28486610-28549955 GCF_000260355.1 Condylura cristata | reverse complement strand
AAAAAAAAAAAAAAAGACTGGACAGTTCTCCAGTTGCTGTAACAATCACCTACAAATTTCCTAACCAACACAATTTTAAAACAATACAAGAATCATAGAGCTCAGAAGTCTCATGTTGTTCTCACTGGGCTAAAAACAAGATGCTGGCATGGCTATACTTCTTCCTGGGAACTTTAGGGGTTCCCTTGCCTTTTCCAGCTTCTGGAGGCACCCCACGAAGGCCTATAGTCACAGGACCCTTTGACCATGGTGGGGAAAGGTGTGTGCTTATAAGGACCCTAAAGACTGGAGTGGGCCCACCTAGATAATCCAGACTATCTCCACCTGGAGGTCCACATTCTTCGTCAGCAAAGTCCCTTTTGACAGTAAGGTAACATATTCACTGGTTGGTATATTGGGGGACCTTGGGGGGGTGCATCCTGTCTATTACAGGAACTACAGTAGTCCTCCTTTATCCTTGGTTCTGCTTTCTGCGGTTTCTGTTACCCAAGGTTAACCTTGGTTCAAAAATACTATGTACAATAAGATACTCTTAGTATCTTATTGAGAGGGAAGGGGAGGGAAAGTAAGGCTGATACTGTACTCATATAATTATTATAGCATGGTACACTTGTTCTATTTTACTAGTTTTATTTTTTTAAAGATTTATTTATTTATGCCTACACAACCTAGGGTTTAGACCAGGGAAGTGAGAGCATTCATCAGAGACAGAGTGGGGAGCAGAACAGGCGCATCAACTGAAACACAGTGCTGAGGGGAGCAGCAGGTGAAGACAGGAGAGGCCTGCCATGTCATGTGGATCAGCTCTCTGGCTAGGGATCAAACTCGTGCTGCAGTGGCTACCAATGATTTCATACTGCTGAGGCTCAACCCCTTTCACCACCAGGAAGGTCCCCATTTTAAACTAGTTATTAATAATCCTTATTGCACCTACTTCATAAATTAACTTCTACCATAAGTATGTATAGGAAATGTCGTAGATAATATTAGTTCGGTTAGAACTGAGCTGGGAATAAACAAGCATGTTGGGAGATTCAAATTTATTGTCTTTCTATGCATGTCTAGGAAAGTGTAACAAGTGTAGGTTAGCAGTTACAAATACATTTTAGCAGATGAAACCATACATACAGAATCACAGACAATGAAGACTGATTGTGGAGACCAGTCTGAGGGTCCTTTGGGACAAGACTAAATGCCAGGGGCTTGGTGCGAGCTCAGTCTCACCATGGAGAACAAAATGGAAAACTTGAGTTCTTGAGGAATTTACAGGCTGGCAAGGAAATTAAATCTGTGAAGCAGAGAGGGGGTAGAAACAGAGTTCTGGGTCTAGTGGTAGCAGTGTGCTCCCACTGGGTCTTAAGAGCTAACCTGAAGCCTGGGGCACCCCCACCCCATTCTGCACCCAACTTCTTAGCTGAGGGCCTGGGCCCATGTAGTCAGTTGGGCACAGGTGAAATACCACCCTTCACAAAGGCTCAAATACTTGATTCCTGCCAACACTGAGACTTAGGTCATGAAAATTGAATAGGCTGTTTTTTCCAGGTTGGCACTGCTGAAAACTTATATGGTTCCATTAAAGCATGACTCTAAAGAAACACTGTCTAACATGCCCAAGGGGACAGCTAAAAGACTACTTACTGTTCAAGCTGCTAAAAAGAGCAAAAATTCAGAAATACCTTAAATTTCACTGGGAAGGGATGTACAGATGATTGTAATATAACCACACAAAAGAAAGCTATGCACAAAGATAGTGAACAAAAGGATAAACAGCTGGGACTACATCAAATTAAAGCACTTCTGTACAGCAAAAGAGACATTAATCAAAACAGAGACACCCCACTGATTGGGAGAAAATTTTTGTATACAATACTAATGATAAAGGACTGATCACAAAGATCTATGAAGAGCTAATGAAACTCAACAAAAAACAAAGTGAACAACTCCTGTCAAAAAATGGGCATAAGACCTAAAAAGATATTTCTCCAAAGAGGAAATGCAGATGGCCAATAAGCATATGAAAAAATGTTCAACATCACTTGTAATCAGGGAAATGCAAATCAAAACCACAATGAGATACCACTTCACACCAGTGAGAATGGCAAATATTAAAAAAAAAAAAACTAGCAACAACAAACGAGGAAAAGGAACCCTCTTATACAGCTGGTGGGAATGCAAACTGGTACAACCACTATAGAAAGCTGTATAGTTTCTCTACTTGCTAAAAATGGAGCTTCCATATGATACAGCAACTCTTCTCCTAGGGATCTACCCAAAGGATACAAAAACATTAATTTAAGAAGATGACTGTACCCCCATGTTTATCACAACACTATTTACAATAGGTAAAACGTGGAATCAACGCAAATGCCAAAAAATAGATGACTGTATGAAGAAGATGTGGTACATATAAACAATGGAATAATACTCAGCAATCAAAAAATACACTAATGCCATTTGCGGCAACATGGTTGGAGCTGGAAGGGATCGTGCTTACTGAAATAAGCCAGAAAAAAAAAATATGATGGAATAAGTGTAAGGGATTAGGGGAGAAAAAAGTAACTGCAATAAAGTAAAAATAAAATCAACAAACAACTATAAATCAGAGACATTCTACAGGGAGGTAGGGAGAAGAGGGGAATAGGATCAAAACAGGGGTGGGAAGAGCACAAGGGACCATGGTGACTGCACATGGGTGAAGTGGTGGTGGGAATTCCATGGGGTTTCCACTGAGATGAAAAAGCACACATTGTACAAAAATGAAAAATGATGTTTAAAAAAAAAAAAGCTCTGCAGCTGCAGGGGGTGGGGAATCAAAACAAGTACTGGGTCAGTGTGAACAAAATGCACACAGTGCTGAGCAGAAGTAGATCACAAACTGTAGTTCACAAACCAACATGTGGTACCATGTACACGAAGGTGCAAAATTGCACAACAAAACTGCTAATTTTTGAGAGATAAATCGTGGGCATTAGGGCAAGTGGGGGGGGGGCTTCAATACCTTGCTCATTTCACCTAATATCTTGTGGGTACTAGGCTACTGGTTGACCTAACAGCCATTCTTTCTAAAAAGACCTTTCTTTCTCTTTCTACCTCTGTAACACTTCCTAACACAAACTTAACGAGGGCCTGAAGAGAGGTATGTCCCTTTGTGACACTGGCACTGAACAGCTCATGGGCCTTGCGGACACACTGCAAACTAGCTCAGTAAATACTCCTGGAAAGAAGTCACCTTTTCCTGTCAGCCTGACTGGGGAGCCGAGTAGACCTATGGACTCCAGAAGCACAGCTGAGGGCAGACAGGGCAAAAGGGCCTCCTCCTTGCCACTGTCCTGGACAGAAGCTCTCCTGCTAGGTCCCAAACAATCCTGTCACTGCAACTTTCCACATGACTCCCAAATCCAGGGCCTCCCAGGAGGCCTAGGGGCTAAGTCTCAGGGCTATCACTGCAGCAGCCAGGGAGTGACCCACAGGGCGCAGCAGACCTCTCCTATCTCCCCACTGCTCCCCTCAGCAGTGTACTGCAGTAGATCCACTGTTCTATTGCCCACTCTGTCTCTGATGAATCCTTTCACCCCCATTCTTCACCCCAGTTCCATCCATAAATGAATATTAAAAAAAAAAGACCCCCAGGCCCACGGTCTGAGGGACTTCACCAAGTCGAAAGGGCCTGCCAATGCCTCTGTCCACACTCAATGTTGGCAATTAGAGGGGCACTGCAGCAGCTCACATTTTCTTTGTGGATGAAATGCTTCCTCAAATGCCCATCTCAATTGAAGGCAGACAACCAGGACTCCAGTGAGCTGAGGCTGTGAGACTGATGACTACCTACTTACTGTCTGCTGGAGGCAGGGCGCAGGGGATGAAGAGGGACTTTGGGTCCGTGCGGTTGAAAAGGGGCAGAAATTCCCACTTTACTTCCAGAGGGTACCTTAAGAATGGGAATGTGGCCCAAGATGACGTAGAGAAATCATCATTGCACTACTCTACGTTAGAGGATAACAGGGCTGGCGGGGAGTGTCATGAAGGAGTGGTGGACTCCAGCAGTGTAGACCCTGAAGGGAGAATGGCTAGAGGTAGAACTGGAGGTCAGTCCACAGAGAGAAACAATGGTGACAGCAGAAGGAGGGGAGGAGGGGAGGCTGCAGGCTGACCAAGAAGTCTCCAAAGCAGTTCTGAGCAGGCCCTGGGGCCGCATGGTCCTGGTGACAGATACTGCCCAGCACACAGGATCCGGCCCCTCTGGTACAGCCAAGTGCAGGTCCTGAAGGTGTTACTCCTAAACCAAAGACAGTAACTTCAGTGCTCTGATTTCTTTTTAAAAACCAGTTGGGCCTGTTCCCAACCAAACCCTCCAAGGCCTTGCCAGGCACCCTGCTTCCCTGGGGTTCTGCCCAGGCCTGCACAGGAGCCACCAGAGACACTGCAGAAGACCTGTCGCCCTCACCACACAGGAACTCTCCCACTCCAAGGGGCCACCACCTCCACCTTGACCTTGTTAATGCCTTTCTGACAACTGCCCCAGCAAACATATGGGGGAGTGGGAAGCACCTGAATCAATCACAAGCCACCAGGTAGCTCACTCCCTCAGGAGCTGGTGGCTGGTATGAAGAAAAGCGCAGTTAATGAGGACATGCTTGGTGTGGTAAGGTGTGGTAAGGTAGGCAGGAGAACCCTGGACCAGATGTTTGAAGGAGTAGAGAAGTATCTGCAGTGGGAGGTCACAAGACATAGTAAGATTACATAAAGAAGACACACACACACACACACACACACACACACACGGGGCTTTGCGGGCAAACAGGAAGTGGATGAAACTCAGGCTGGTGGGTAAGGCGAGAGCAGTATTGCAGTCCAGTGGGAAGAGGACAGCCACGAGGGACCAGCAGACTGGTCCAACTGGAATATGCCACCCATGTTGTGTGTGTGTGTGGGGGGGGTGTCAGGAAACTGGGAGACAAGGGATGTGAGCACAAGGGTCTGGGAAGGACTCACTGGCGCAGAACAGCAACCCAAGCCAGGAGCCCTCTCCACCACCCAGCGGGCATCCCCTGTCACTTGGCCAGGACAGCATCTCCCGCAGCGTGCTCCCTGCCATCAAACACAATGAGCGCAATGCCGGTCAGAGGTGTTTACTGCCCAGGTGAGGAAACCCCAGCAGCAGGCAGGAGCCCTTTCCAACATGGCAGCAGCTGGTGCAGAGTCAGGGCCTTGGGAGGAAATGGCACATCTACTTCCCTGCTGTGGTTGGAGGCTCCGCGTGACCCCACTCTTGGGGCCCAGTCAGCAAGTTTTTCTAGGATTGGAGCAGGAAGGGAAGATGAAGCCATCCTCTGGGAGCCGCTCGTGCAGAGTCCTGGTTACTGCTCAACAGGAAATGAGCAAAATGCACCCAAACTGCAGTGCTCAAAAGAAAAGGCTGCCAAGTGCAGCCTCATGAAAGGACAGAGAGACAGGAAAGAGACAGACGGACAGACTGGCGGTGAGAGGTGGGGTGGAGGGCAAGTGAGAGGGGGAGGGAAAAGGGGGTAGTGAGAAGAGAGAAACCAGCTGCAGCCAGTCTGACACAATCTCCTACCCAGCTTTCCAGGGGCAGCTTAGGAAAGAAGCAGGAAGGCCTCCCCCCACACTTCACCAGGTCCATTAGCAAGCCATTAAGGTTGAACACAGTGCTCAAGGGGGCCAGCCCACTCCTCACGCCCTGGGGGTGGAAAAGACTTGTGCTTTCAAACTCTTTCACCTCAAACCCTCCCTAAAGCTTAGAAACCTCACCCTGCCCTAGGAAATCAGAAACACAGGAAGATTCTACTTTTCTCCTGCCAGTGTCCAAACCATGTGCTTGCCTGCCCAAATTAAAAACTAAGTTTCCAGATTGAATCAATTCCAAAAAAAACTAAGTTTCCAGTCTGAACCAATTAAAAAAAAAAACTAAATTTCCAGATTGAATCAATTTCAAAATATTGGCAACAAACAACCCTAAGCAGGGAAGGGCTGAGACAGGGGCCAGGGCAAAGCTAATTGTAGCTGATGGCCCCAGATCAAAGCCCAGGCACCACATGCCAGCCGGGAAGGCGGTTCTGAGTGCCTAGGCACAACCTGTAAATTTTACTTCTGGGGAAACAGTGAACAGATGCACACAGGGACAATCAAAGGTCTGAGAGGTGAGCTTAGGGCCCCAAATGGACCCAGCGCTCATGCAAGTTCAGGAGGATGAAGAGGCAGGTAGGTCTAGGGTGCAAAATGTGACAGCCCCCCACTGCTGAAATGGAGCAGAGATCATGTGAAATCCTAACTCTCTTCAGGTGAAATCCCTAACTCAGGCTGTTATTAAGTGGCACACAGAATATAATTAAGTATCCTATGGCTCTCCCTTAAAACACACCCAGATAAGCAAAGATATTAGCCATTGGCACCCATGGGAAGTCAAACTGGTCTTCAATAAACTCAGGCTTCTGAGTCAGAGGTGAACTATCAGACTGACATGCAAGCAGTTGTAGGAAGTAGAATCAGAATGATGATCCCTCAATCTTGAGTTGTTAACAAGATACAGGACTTGTGGCCACAGTGTATCTTCATCATTGTGAATCAAGGGTCCTGCCAAGTTCAGGCTAGCCTAGCTGTTTAGAAAGGCCTGAGAAGTGGGACTTAAGGAGGCGTCAGGTTTCTCTGGGAAAGTTGATTTCAAACTTCTCTCTTTAGTCCAGCCTAAAGCACCAGGCTGATTATTCCACCCAGCAAGGCAGTTGTTCTGCTCACTAGGAAGGGGGTGAGGAGCACGATGGGAACATCTAGCTCAAGGCCCCACACAGATGCTGCAAGTTCAAGGGTCTTCTTAAGAATGAACTGGCAGAATGGCTTCCGGTAAGAGTGAACTTGACCCAGTTCTCAGCACATGTGTACATCACAGCAGCCAAAGCCCTTCCCACATCTGTTGCCTCAGGAAGGTTGTCTTCCGGAGGTTATTCCCCAGCTGCTGAGCTCAGGGGGCCTGGGGTGGGAACCCCTCTCCAGACTTTGCCTGTCACCTCGTATTCCCAGCACACAGGTTCCACACTTTTATTTATGACAAGGCCAGGGATTACAGGTCCTGGATTTTTCTACCTTAAGACCATTTTGTGTTTATCATTTAACAGGCACTTTGTTAAGAAATCAAAAGCATGGGCCTGCAATGTGAGGCTTAAAGAATGAGATCAGAGCAGGCAGTAACAGGAAATTTTCCAAAGCACAAGTCACATCTCCCAGATCATGCTTACTCTACCAAGTTCAGCTCCTGCCTCCCACCCCACCCTCCCCCCCTCATTCTATGCTTCTCACAGAAGTTCTATCTTTTCTTCCAGGCACAAGCCCAGGGCCTAGTTAGCATCCAAGAAATTTCCCAACTCTGGGATAAGGCAGTCATGAATTTCACTCCTCACTCAGATGAAACCAATCTCTCAATCCAAACTTTCTCCCTCTTTTCAGGCCAAAAAGGGGTAAAAAAAAAAAATATATCAGGCTAGCATTCCAAGCAGCTGCGAGCTCCACCCCCAGTTTCACTCTCAAATCTCCATAGCCTGGCCCCAAGAATTATCAGGAAACAAGTTGGCAGTTTGGCTCTGTAAATTAATGTCATGCAAACACTCTGAGAAGGGAACATGTGAATCTCTGGATCTCAATTAACAGGGTTTCTTTACCCTCCTGAGTTCCCCAGAAATCCTCATAAAAAGTTATCACCCTCATCCCCTGAGGAAGACTCACACAAGCAAGACCATGGCCTCTACAGGTGTGTGCACACACGACTAAGACAGATGGCTATTTCTTTGTGGCTTGCTTTTTTTTTTTTTTAAAGATTTAGTTATTCATTCATACAGAACTGGGGTACAGGCCAGAGATGTGGAGGGCGAGAGGACTCACCGGGAACAGAGCAGGGAGCAGAACAGGCAGATCGACGAAGTACACTGCTGAGGGGAGCAGCGGGCGGGTCAGGAGAGGTCTGCCGCGCCATGTGGTCACCTCCGGGGCAGGCAGGGATCAAACTCATGCGGAAGTGGCTCAAACCTCCCAGTGCTGTGCCTTAACCCGCTGAGCCACCAGGGAGGGCCGCGGCTTGCTTTTTATTGAATCTTCAACTTTTCTCATGCCAGACCCTCAGCCAGTTGGTGGACAGTTCATAATAAGAAGCACTTGGGCTTCCCTGCTGGCCTAGGGTTTAAGTCTCAGCGCTACCAGCCAGGGAGCTAGCCCACATGGTACAGCTAAGCAAGTGTATTCAGTGGAGCTGCCTGTTCTGCTCCCACTCCTTCTCAGGTAGGTCCTCTCACCCCCCATACCTCTGACTTGCCTCTGACCTCAGTTCTTCTATGCAGAAATAAATATTCAAAAGGGCATCCCTGTTGATACAGGGGTTAAGTCTCAACACTGACAAGCTTAATGCGGCGACTGTAGCACAAGTTCGATCCCAGGCCAGGGAGCTGACCCACATGGCGCAGCAGACCACTCCTGTCTTGCTCACTGCTCCCCTCAGCAGTGTATTTCAGTGGATCCACCTGTTCTGCTCCCCACTCTGTCTCCCACTCTGAATCCTCTCATCCTCTGCACCTCTGGCCTGTACTCCAGTTCTTGTATGCATGCATAAATAAAATATTTAAAAAGAAAAAAAAAAAAGGATGCACTCACAGACTTCCCACTCAAGCCCAAAATGATTTTAAAGCTGACCAAAATATTTTAGTAGAGATGGACTGGTGTGGAATCAGATATTGGGAACTAGTTTATGGTCTGTATCACCAATGAGACTAGGAACTTTTCATTCATATCGTGGCTTTACTTGCTAGGAACCAAGCTTCTCCATACCAGCTCTTTCTCACATCCGCCTCAGTTCTTGTTCTCGATTTACAAACTACACTGCTATGAGTCTTTGAAATAAAGAAGCTGTTTCAAGGCAGGGTTTCTCAACCCTGGTGCTATCAACATTGGGGAGACAATTCTGCTGGGGAGGCTATCCTTTGCATCATGGGATGTTTAGCAACAGTCCCTGGACTCAATATCAGCAGAACCTTCTCCCCAAGTCATGACTGGATTGCATCTATGTGACTACCTGTGATGTGAGAACTATGAAAAAGCAAACTGCTATCATTAGAAGGGCCAAGTTTGTTGTTTCGGTGTAATTACTCTCATGTTTCTGAAACCTTAAAGCAGGGTTTCTCAATCTCATCACTATTGACATCTGGGGCTGGGTAACTCCTGGTTGTCATGAGCTACCTGGTGTAATGTAGGCTGTAGCATTCATTGGCTTCCTGGTCTCTACCTGGGTGCCAGGTGCAATCCACCAAGTTGTGACATCCCCAAATGTCTCCAGATATTGTTAAGTGTCCCTGAAGGGCAGCAGAGCAGACCCTGATTGAGAATCACTATTCTGTAGAAAGATTAATGTTGCCTTGTCTGTTAAAGGGGGTATACAGTTACCCTTCAGCCACATGAGTGAGACCAGCTGAAGCCAACTGACTTAAAACACAGTGCCTACTACTACAATAGGAACTCAGTAAAGATCAATTACTATTACTCAACAAGAAATGTCACTCTTGCATAGGTCACTCTATTCTAAGGGCACAGAACAGCATTAAGGTATTCCTAAGAATGAGCAAAGAGGGCCTCCCGGGTGGTGCAAGGGGTTAGGGGTTAAGTCTCAGCACTATGAAGCTGTCTGCAGCCACCACAGCATGAGTTCCATTCCCAGGCAGGGAGCTGACCCACATGGTGCGGCAGATCTCTCCTGTCTTGCCTGCTGCTCCCCTCAGCAGTGGATTTCAGTGGATCCACCTGGTTCTGTTACCCATTCTGTCTCTGGTGAATCCTCTCACCTCACCTCCAGTACCTCTGACCTACACCCCAGCTCTTGTATACATAAATAAATAAAACTTAAAGAAAAAACGAGAAAAGAGGGGCCCTCCCTGGTGGTGCAAGGGGTTAAAGTGCAGCACTATGAAGCTGGCCGCAGCCACTGCAGCACAAGTTCAATCCCTGGCCAGGGAGCTGACCCACATGACGTGGCGGACCTCTCCTGTGCTGCTCATTGTATTTCAGTCATTCTGCCTGTTGTGCTCCCCACTCCGTCTCTGGTGAATCCTCTCACCACCCCTCCATCCCCGCCCCCTGCACCTCTGGCCTGTATCCCAGTTCTTGTATGTATAAATAAATAAACCTTTAAAAAAAAAGAGAGAAAAGAAACAGAGATGGATATATCCCGATAAACAGCTGGTTGTTAGAGGACCATGGAAACTATTGCAGAAGAGAATGGAACACAGCCAGGGTGATCCCTGAGTGCAACTCAACACAGGAATGACCAGGAAGCCAACAGGATCGCTCTCAGTGTAGAGCGTAGCCACTACAATTCTCCAGGGTCCACCCTCAGAATGTCAAGATAATAAATTGATCTGAACCACTAGCTTATATACCACATTGTACTTTCCGGGTTTCATGGTGCTTCACAGACTTGAATGCAGGATTAGGCTCCTTCATCCCCCAGCCCCAAGAGAAATTTGGCTCCGATGGCTGTCCAGAGAGGCCCAGATTTTTCCTTTACCAAGAGGTGTGTCTGCTGGGATGGTATAGGCCACCAGTATGGGACCTAAGAGGGGTGAGGAGGGGAAGCTTCCAGAGGCCTGTCTACACGAAGGAACAACATAGCCCAGGGATTCTTCCAAGATCTATAGTGACAGTAAGAGTCCCTGTAGGAGAGACTACATTAGGGCCAAGAGAGTGACCAGTACTCCCAGATGCTCCAGTAAAACACGTGGGGATCTGATGCCTGCTGGGCAGGGTCTAACCCAAGGCCAGATCATTTAATTCCACCCATCTGGGACAAAGGGTTACACTCTCAGCAACAATCCTAGAATGCCTTCTAGATTAAGTCTCTTTTCCTCCAGGGTTTAGCCATCATGGAATCTAGAGATAGTCTCTAAATATCTTTAGCCTCAGAGAACCGCAGTGCCCAGGCTGTCCCACCAAACAGGATGACCCCAGGTGGAGAATTCCAGCTGTACTGTGATCTCCAAGACACATTTAAGAAAGGCACAAAGTACACAAAACTATGTCGATTATGCTACACTAACTCAGAGAGGGGAGCACTTATCTTTGAAGAGACATAAAGAACGGGTGACAGTCCCCGTCTCTGGGGAGAGGGACTAGACGTCGGAGGGACTGGAGTGAGACCCTAACTTTTCTCTCTACCATTTCAACTTTATCCGGGGTCGATGGAAAGGGTTTTTCGTTTCGTTTCGTCTTGTAATTGCGGTGAGGCAACTTTTCCCTGTCCCTGGGCTATCTGGCAAGACTCCTGTTTCGACAGCCTCTGGATTAGATTTTTCCCCTCTGCTCCTTCCTCCCTGCCCTTCTAGGAGGAAGGAAAGGAGAAGTGGGACCCATGTCCCGGGTCTAGAAAGCGCATTTCAGACCTCAAGGAGGTCTGCCCAACCTCCTTGAGGAGACAGGCGTTCACATGGCGCGCGGGGCCTGGGTGATTCCGCACGCAGTACCCGTCTCTCCTGGGGTCTCCCCACCCGAAGGGGGGAAGGGGCCAACGTCAGCCCTTCTGTGCCTCCGGTCTACCCCGGCCCAGGCGGGCCTGGCCTGGCCCCCCACTCGGGGCAGCCCCCCGCCTCGGCCTCCACTCACCTGGCTCGCCTTGTAGAACTGTTTCTTTAGCCCGGCCACCGACATGTTGCCTTCCGCTGTCGGGCCTCCAGCCCGGACGCAGCGAAACGGAGGCAGCGCGCAAACGACAGGCTCTCGGGCGCCGCGGACCCCCGCGCTCCACAACCGGCCGCCGTCGGCGCCGCCTCCACCTCCTCTCTAGCCCTCTCCGCGTCTGCCCTGGCACCGCCTCAGCCCCTAGCGCGCCCGCGCGGCCAGGATATTACATGGCAACCACACACTTCCGGTGCCGGTCCGGCCCCGTCTGCGCACGCGCGCCCCCTGCTGGCAGCTCGGCGCACGCGCTCTGCAACAGTCGCGAGGGAGTCCAGCCTCCCGGTGCCAACGAGTGGGACTCGGGCAATCCTAGAGGAGCCGAGCGGTGGTTGCCGCTACGACCCTGGCAGTTCCGGAAGCGGCCCTAATATCTTTAATCTACCTGGATGGTTTAGGAAAGTGAAAGGCAGATAGAACTCGCGAGACAGGGTTTACGAATCTATAGATAACTGTTTGCTGCTCTGAGATACCCAGTTCCACCGTGAGTTTAGCCCCTCCCTCCCCACTCCCTGCTTTGTCCCGAGCTCATCCACTCATTTGACCGAGACAGACATCAGGATATCACGTCTGTTTTCCACTGCCTTCCTCTGTCCTCTGTGCCCTGACCGGATGTACCAACTGGCTCCTCTGGTGTGCCCAGCTTCACGTTCTTCCCGTCAGTTCATCCCCCTGTAAAGCAGTCCAAAAGAGGCATCTATAACAATTCAGATCACACGTGTCCTGTTTAAAATCTACCTACTATAACCGCAGAATACACTCCTAATTTTCTAACATGGGCTACGAAGTTTGCAGAATTTAACTCTGTCGATGTTTCTGTCTTAAGCTTTCTTCTATAATCTGTGATTCCCTCAGCCTATGGGCCTTTGTTCCCCTCTTACATATTCTTTGTCAATCTTTTTTTTTTAAAGATTTATTTATTTATTCATACAGAACTGTGGTTCAGGCCAGAGGTGCAGGGACAGTGAGAGGATTCACCAGAGACAGAATATGGAGCAGAACAGGCAGATCAACGAAGTACACTGCTGAGGGGAGCAGCCGGCGGGTCAGGAGAGGTCTGCCACGCCAATTCTTTGTCAGTCTTAAAGAGATTCTGCTTGGAATGTCACCTCCTCTGGGATGCCTTCCTGGATCTATACATGCTATCAATACTGATTTTTGACAAACTAGTATTGACAAGAAAGTATTAAATGAATTGAAAACTAGTGATGAATCAGAATGAGTAAATGAATCCAGGAAAAGAAAAAAGAAAGTGATCACCTAAACTGCTTGCATCTGCAGCATTGAGTCAGGTGGGGGTGATTTTCGGCAGCAGAAATTATCTGGAGGCTCCAAATGTTTAACAGCCGCTACCGTACTGGATCAGTGTACACATGCCCCAACCTCCCCCAAACACTAATGGTACTATTTTTTTTAAGATTTATTTATTTTTATTTTATGCATACAGAGCTGGGTGTACAGGCCAGAGGTGCAGGGGCAGTGAGAGGATTCACCAGAGACAGAGTGGGGAGCAGAACAGGCCAACTGACAAAGTACACTGCTGAGGTGAGCAGCAGGGAGGTCAGGAGAGGTCTGCCATGCTATGTAAGTCACCTCCGGGGCTGGGATCAAACTCATGCTGAAGTGGCTTTCGCTTCTCAGTGCTGTGCTTTTAATCTGCTGTGCCACCAGGAAGGGCCTAATGGTACTATTTTTAATTGTTTGGAAAAAACCCATGTGATTCTGATGTATACCATCAACAGTGATCCACCAGTCTGAATTATTGCAGAATGCCAGAATTTCAGACAAGGGAAGGGAAAACATTCTCATGGTTGAGATGTGAAAACTTGAGGCCCTGAGTGAGATATGACATCCAAAGTGGTATCCCCAAACACACCTTGTCCACATTGTTTTCAACTAGCACCTCTGATTTAATTATCCAATCTATAAAATCAGAATTCCAAACCTGGGCTAAGTCTTCTCTACCCACATCTTCTACTTTGCTTTAGAATTTAATTTTGTGATTTTCTAAGACATGCAGGTTTACACTGAAGGTCCCTGTTCTTTGTGAAGTTTTTAACCTAGGTGATCACACAGTCCAATCAATTAGTATCTAAGCATTCAAGCAAATGTTTATTAATGTATCATTACCTATAAGTCCCTGGGATACAGCGATGAGAAATTCCTGCTCTCACTTAGTGAGTGACCAAAAATTTTTTTTGATTCATCAATTTAAAAAAATGCTAATAGACATTCTCTGAGAGGCCCTCAAGAAAGAACAGGTGTAGGCACTTCATTTCTTGGGTTGGGGGAGGAATGATTCTGAGGTGTAAATATAAGACCCTAAAGTTAACTAGAAATTAGGAAAAGAACTGCGAAGAGTTCTAGGTGAGGAAACAACGTATGCAAGAATCAAGAAGATTAAACCAGAAATATTCGTTTCATACATTCTGAATATATTTACTGCATGTTAGCTGCTTCTGGAGTATTATCCAGATTTCCCTTGGTTTTAGTATCCTCAGAAACTAATTTATGTTTCAAATGTTGTTGTTACATTCAGTCGATTTCCAATTGGGATCAACTCAAAACTTCAGAGCTCATCTAAACCTCAGTTCCGGTTGTCAACCCGCACCCAAATAAAAAAGTTTCATCCAGGTTTAAGAGACGGGCTCTCCCGCCTCCCTTCGGCCGAGCTGTCCCACGCGATCAGCCAATCACAGTGTAGAGCTCTCAGCTTGACACCTCCCGTCCCCAATCGCAGGGCACCTCCTTCCAGCCAATGACTGGAGGAAGCTCCACCCCTTTCACGGACGTATCAATGGGCAGCCACGAGAGAAAAGGAAGTCACGGCTCTCGCGAGGATGTTTCCGTCGCTCCCCTCTACCAAACGCGATAGTCACGTGACGCGGGCTCGCCCAATTGACTCGCGGGCTGCGGGGGTCGCTGCGGTTCCCGCCAAATACGAGCGCGGCGGCCGCGGCAGCAGCGGCGCGGGCGGGAGGGTGAGCAGCGGCTGCCTCCTGAGCGGAGCCCGCGCCTCCTCCGCCGGAGGGCAGCCCGAGCCACCGTCCGGCGATGCTGGAGGAGCTGGAGTGTGGGGTGCCTGGCGCCCGGGGAGCCGCCGCAGGTCTGTTCGGGCCTGCGCTTAGGGGAAGGGGGAGCACCGCGCGCGGCCTATGCGGGCCGAAGCGGCAGGGGTGTGGGGGGACGGGCTTCCCGACCCGGGATTGTCCCTCCGCACCTGGTGGTCAATCCGCGGCGCCTCACCCTCCTCAGGAAGGGCCTTGGGGTCCGACGGGCGGCCTCCTTGACCTTATTGTTTCGCCTTCTGTAGTATTTTTCCAGCTCTTTTGCGTCAGCTCATCTTTCCTGGTCCCTTTGAACTGATGGATCAGTGGGGGCAAGAGGGGAAACTGAGGCCCGGGGAGAAGAAAGGGCCGGCTTTGCCGTTTGCAGTGTGTTTGTGTCCGCTGAGCAAGTTGGAGTTGGACCCTGCATCCTCTGACCGGGTGGGGAAACTGAGGCCCCAGGGTCACAGGGGCTCTGGAACCTGAACGACTCTCGTCTGCCGGTCAGGGCAAGCCTAGGTAGGAGGCCTGAATGGCCGAGATCGTCAGGGAACTGGGCTCTCGGGTTCTTGACCTTCCCAATATACAAAGTTAAAATTTTAAATTTGCCTTTCTCCATTATCTTGGGAAGGGGCTTTTTAGCATCTAGTTACCCCTCGAACCCCCAAACGTGAAAACCTGACTGCCCATATTCCCTGCCTAGCTGGGAAAATTGCTTGGGGGCTTATTTTATTCCCAATACTTGGTGTAATGCTTGGCACATAGTAGGTACACAATAAATAATGTGTTGTTTGAATGAATTAAGGGTTGGCAGGGCCATCAGGTAGTTTAGGCTTTCTCAGCTCTGGCACTACTGACAATTGTGGCTGTCCTCTGTGCTGTGGTGTTGAGCAGCATCCCTGGCCTCCAGCCATTACATGCAAGTAGCAGTCTCTCCCCAGTGGGAACAACCAAAAATGTCTCCAGGCATCACCAGGTGTCCCCTGGGGAGCATAATCGTCTCTTGGTTGAGAACCTGTACTGTAATTGTTTCCAGGCTTTGTGATTTCACAGTGTGAAGTAAGTCAGATTCGTGTAAATAAAGTTGGTGAGGCTGTCTTATTGGACCAAGTAATGATGTTCAATTTAAAAAGTTCTACCTGCTATGATCATGTTGCCATAAAAGAGAAAGGTATTTTATTCCAGACAAAATTAGGTGGAATGAAACCTCAAAGTAAAGGGCAGTTGTGACTTTATACACAAGAGTGCTGTAACTGTACCTTCCGGCTGTCAGGCCCCATGAATGGGGTCTGTTTTTAATGTCCACCTGAGGTTGCTTCAGGACCTGGGTTGTTTGATTCCACTTGCATCAAAGCTGGTGACTCAGGGCCATGCCAATAAGTCCTTGCTTCTTACACATAAATTTAGTGACTAAAAACTATCCTTTAGTTGGTCTGGGGGGATGAGCGGGGGAGCCATATTCTGGCAACATAAAACTTGAATGTGATTGTCTTGAAATGGGTGGAAAGGAAAGGTGAATTCTTGGGACACTTTTTTTTTTTTTTTTAATAACAGTTCATTTTACATTTTTACTTTTTTTTTTTTCTCATGTCAGTTGTAGTCCCCGCGGGTTTCCCATCACCAAGTCACCTGTGTGCCATCACCATAATTCCGTGCACTTCTCTCCCCACCCCCCGCCCCACCCCCCTTTGGGACACCTTTCTTATAATCAATCTAAGGTTGGGGTGGAGGAGGCAGTGTCACCTGTGAACAAGCTGGGGTTTTAAGAAGCCTCATCTCTTCAAAAGTACTCGTATGTGTAGTTTATAAAACATGCATAGATTGCCCAAAATAACCAACCTAGATTTTTAGACTCCAGGTCTCCTAGCAGGTGTCAGCTTCTAAACTTAATTCTATTTAAAGATACCGACACAAAGACTCAGTCCCATGTATTGTCATTTCCCAAGCTTTTCTTGAGATTGTTTGGTATGGGAAAACATTCTCCCTTATATCTTGACAGCATTTCATTTTCTGTCTGGCAAGCTCAAAGTGCTTTCAGTTGTATTACTTTTATAAACCATTTAAAAAGAAAAACCATATTTTTAACTTACAGATTTGGTGACAGGGAGGGATTGGGTTAGAAGAGGTTGTTTTTGGGTCGTATCCAGGGTGAAATTGGTAATACAATGTTTTATCTCTGCTTTTCTCGTGCCCCCTTTCAGTGCTCTTACCACTGTATATATTCATAGCCAGACTCGGAGGCGGGTGCACCGCGCAGGTACTTTGGGGAGCAGGCCTCCCGGCAGCTGTCACAGAGCTGCCGTTCTAGTGAGAGGAGATAAAAAGAATAACTCAAGTTTCGGAGGGATAAGTGCACAAAGAAAATAAAGGTGGTCTGACCCAGTGGTGGAATTTCTCAATCTATTACTATTTTGAGCTAGAGAATTTGTTTTTGGGTGTGGGGGGAGGCTCTTGTGCATGGTAGGCTATTTAGCAGTGTCCCTGGCCTCTCCCCATTAGTGGTCGGGACCCCCACTCCCGGTGGTGACAACCAGAAATTCGCCTCTGCACTGCCGGTGTGGAGGAGGGGCCGCAAACTCCCGGGGGCTGGGCTTGTGTACTTGCTTCTTTCTTGTTGCCAGCATTTAATAACTTAAACTTTGACATTTATTCGCAGCCATGGATTGCAAAGACCGGCCAGCTTTTCCAGTCAAGAAGTTAATACAAGGTAACTTCCTGGGCATGGGGTAAATATTTGTTCCCAGTCTCCATTGTCTTCTCAATTTTATTTTAATTCCCTTGAGCAGCTGCATCTCTTGTCTTCAGCAGAAGCACCAAAGGGCCCTACAGTCGGAAGCTGCGAAACCCGTTGTCATACACTGCTGTCTGCTTGGGCTCCCAGGAGCAAATCCAGGAACCTGCCTTTATAGTCTAGTAGGCTGTCTTTACTTCAGCACTGTTGACATTTTGTGATGGCTTCTCATGGGAGGCTTTTCTGTTTTGTGCGGAGTTGAGCAGCACCCCTGACCTCTTCCCCAGTGAGGTCTCAGGTATTGCCGCACGTTCCTCGGTGAACCTGTGGTGTACAGGCAGGTGAACTTCCCCAAGTCGTGCATAAAAAAGACTGTGCATCTATCCTTAGGCCATCTTAATGGCTGGATTTATAAACTGTGGTTTCAAAATTTTGTTTTCCCTGCTACCTACCCCTTTAACCCTTTCTCCCTCTCCCCTACCTTTCAACCTCTAGAACCTCACTTTGACTATGTCAGTATCAGGTAGTTCATACTTATTTGCTTTGTCAGTTTGCTTTGATTCCTTCTTTTATTCAGATAGGTGAGTTGTCTTAATTTTTTTTTTTTTACCTTTCTGACTTAATTTTGCTACACATAAGCAAACAGCTCTAGCTCTTTTTGTTACTGAGCAAATGGTAGCAGTTTGCCTCCCCTTACATTCCGTCGTGTGGGTAAACCCCATATTTTTCCAGCCCTGTCAGTGGGCGCTTGGGTTACTTCCAGTTGAACTGTTGCCAAAAATGCTGTGAGAAACATTGTGAAGCAGATACTTTTTTTGTTGAAGTTTTGTATTCTTGAGATAGATACCAAAAGTGGGGTCACTGGATCATGTTTTTTCTGTTTTTAGTGAAGTGGTTTATGTTTTTAATCATTGACTGGTTATCTGTGGGGGTTGCCATCTGTGAAGACCGACGGGAAGATTGGTGCTGGTAGGAATCATGGTAAAAGCTTGAGGTTAAAGGGCTGGGGGCGCACTGTGGAAGCCAAGGGTGTGGTTGTTTCAGAAACTGGTTCAGAGCAGGTTTGTTTGTTGTATTACATTATGAAATAGAGGAGTACTGGTGTTCAAGCAAATGTGGGCCCGCCGGGAAGTGCTCACATGAATTTGTTTGCTGTCCTAAGGTATTGCTATGCATCTCCTAGGACCAGCTGGGAGCTTGGTAAGCAATGAGAGAATAGCTCTTTGGTTGACAAGACAGGCTAGCGGAGCCTGGGATATCAGAGGCAGGGAGAAAAATCCTTCCACAAACATATCAAATGTTTGTATTTCAGAGTGAGTTACCTTCTACCTTGCCAGCTTTTTTTTTTTTTTTAATTTATTTACCTATTTATGCATACAGAACTGGGGTATAGGCCAGAGGTGCAGGGATGGGGGTGTGTGTGAGAGAATTCACCAGAGACAGTGGGGAGCAGAACAGGCAGAAAACTGAAACCCACTGCTGAGGGGAGCAGGAGGTGGGCCAGGAGAGGTGTGCTGCGTAATGTGGGTCACTCCCTGACTAGGGACCGAACTCATGCTGCGGTGGAGCCATACCTTCATAGTGCTGCGCCTTAACCTGTTGTGCCACCAGGGAGGAGTGAGCTTGCCACCTATTATAAATAAATTCGGAATTTGAACTAGATCTTGAACTGATCAGAAATATCTCTTGAAATTCTAGTAACATCCCTGCTAAAAACTGTTGTTGGAAAAATGCTCAAAGATAGTACCCTTTTAGAACTGAAAACCCCCTCTCCCGGAGCCCAGCAAAGCCATTGATTTTCAAGTATTGGGGGTGTTAAATGTTGTCGCATTTCACACTGAAAGAATGACCATCTCTCTTCCTTTCAGCCCGGCTGCCGTTCAAGCGCCTGAATCTCATCCCAAAGGAGAAGACTGAGGATGGGCCTGGCGTCACTAGTGGTTCTCAAGGTGCTCCTATGCGAGGCCGAGTCCCTGAGTTGGAAACCTCTCTGGACAACTTGGAGAATGACTGTCATGTGGGTTCTGACAGAGATTTGAAGCCAAAACTTGTCAATGGGAAGGGTCCTTTAGATAACTTTCTAGGAAATAGAGTCAAAACTAACATTAGCCCGACTACCGAGATCATCGACTTGACTGAGGACTCCAGTGACCGAACAGACAGCTCTGTGGCCCGTGACAAGCTAAACTCTGAAGCTTCTGCTCAGGGGGAGGCTGTAAGTGGAGTCAGAGAAGAAACTGGAGACAAGAGGCAGCCGTTGCCGACGGCCAGAGAGGAGGATGGCGCGGTGGTTGCTGACGCGTTCCCTTCAGACATTCCGTGCCACACAGAGGAGGAGGCTGCTGGCTGGGAGGGCACAGGAAGGAGTGGGGCGGAGCTGAAAGATTCACCCCAAAGCTGCTCTGAACTGATGGGTGGTCCAA
The DNA here is from genome assembly GCF_000260355.1 of Condylura cristata. Taxonomy (NCBI): domain Eukaryota; kingdom Metazoa; phylum Chordata; class Mammalia; order Eulipotyphla; family Talpidae; genus Condylura; species Condylura cristata. The sequence goes on along the minus strand of NW_004567126.1, from coordinate 28,530,036 downwards.
GGATGTTTTTGGAAAAGGAACAGGACGGTTGGAGTGAAGCGGGGGGTGTCCTGTTCAAAAAGAAGGTGCCTGTGGTGGTCTTACAGGATATTCTGGCTGTGAAACCCCCCCGAGCCAAGTCTCCAGTAACCCCCCTGGGCAGGGGGCTCCCCTCTGAGGGTGAGCTCCCGGAGTCAGGCCCTGAAGAAGACTTGGTGCTTAGCCATTCATCCCTGAGCTCTTCCCCTGCCAGCTCCCCGGAGGGGCAGCCTGCTCCTGGAAAGCAGCCTGGCAGTCCCCTCCCCACCTGCACACCAGTCCACAGAGTGAGTATTTCCCCGAGTCCCAGCATGGGTACCTACACACTTTTTTGCTGTTGTTTAAAAAGGTTTGTTTATGGATTTATGCATACAAAAACTGGAGTGTAGGCCAGAGGTATGGGAGGTGAGAGGAAATGGGGGACAGAACAGGCAGAGCTACTGAAACACACTGCTGAGGGGAGCAGTGGGAGCACAGGCTGGGCCCTGTGGGTCACTTCTCTGGCTGGGGATCAAACTCAGGTCGCAGTGGCTGGCAACAGCTTGATAACGCTGAGGCTTTAACCCCTGTGCCACCAGGCATTTCCTTCCTCTCACTTTTTACTTGCTGATTGTGTGCTCCCCCTCCTCCCCATGGAAAGGGGCTGAGCCAGTGGAACCACAAACTAGGTCTTGTGACCCCCCCCAAAAGTAGACTTGTAGAAATCTTTTTCATATCAAAAACCAATAGAGGTATCTAGTTAGCCCGTGACTGCCATGTGCTAGTGGCTTAGTGCCAGTCTGGAAGCCCTGGTTATTTACACCTAGTTGGTGATACTGGTCAGCTTAGCCATGGTAGGGAGTAACAAACGTGAACAGGCTTCCGTAAGCCCTCCGGCTGGACTTCAGCTTCCTCCATTCCTTCCTCTTACTCAGCACACACTTGTGGGAATATTGGTGATGGGGGTCAGGAAACGGGTGAGGAGAACCCAAGATTGCAGGGATCCCAGTGTGGTGGATTCTGTAGGGTCAGCTCTTATCAGCACAGCTGCCATCTTGAAAGCCAGCCTCATCAGAGTAATGATGACCCAAGCCAGAAAACTGCCATTTTAGAGTCCCAGAAGGATGGCTTCTAAATACATATTTCTGACACTGTTTTTGGTTAGTACCATGACAAATGTCTCTTCTTACCTGTCCTTAAAACCTGGGTAGAGGGGAATGGGATCAAAAACAGGGGAGGGAAGTGCACAAGACTATGGTGATGGGAAACCCACAGGGATTACAATTGAGATGAAAAAAAAAATGTACAAAATGTAAAAATAAACTATTATATTATAAAAAAAAACAAAAGACAAAACCTGGGTATACTTAATAAAATAGGCCAAGAATCCCCAAGTGTGTTTAAGGATGGAGTTTTGGGTTTATAGCACTTTTACTTAATTCTCGTTGGGTTTTTATATGGAGTGGTTCATCTCTACTGTACTCTGACCATAAGTCACCAGTTTGGATTGACTTCTGAGATTCGACCTCTAACGGACTAATTATTTTTCTAGGTGATTCCATTTCATGTCTCTAGCTCCTAAGGAGTATAGGAGAAAGGAAAAATGGTTCCCTTCCTAGGTTCACAAAATATATATCAAGCGTAGAGCAGTCTTTTTTCTTCTAAGTTTGTGAATATGGCAGATTATTATATACATTTTTTCTCTGTAAGATTTATTTTATTTATTTATGCATACAAGAATTGCGGTGCAGGCCAGAGGTGTGGTGGTGAGAGGATTCCCTAGAAACAGAGTGGGGAGCAGAACCGGCAGATCTACTGAAATACACTGCAGCGGGAGACAGGAGAGGTCTGCTGGGCCCTGTGGGTCACTCCCTGGCCGGGGATTGAACTTAGGCTGCAGGAACTGCCAATAGGTTCAGATTGCTGATTCCTGGCGCCACCAGGGAGGCCCCTGTGGTGTACATTTTTAAGACTTCTATCTGAGCCATTGTCCAGACTCAAAACCTTAAGTCTGTAATCACTTGCTGCCACCATCTTGTCCCATCTATTAAATTGCTTGAAGGCTGCTGCTTCTGCTTTGCAGAACTGCTTTGTGGTGATGTGTTAGAGCCAGTGGACCACATGACATGCCCATGTTTTCATTTTTCTTCGCAGCTTCATTCTTTAAAGTGTGTTTTTATGGCCATGCCAGACTTAGGAAATGCAGGTGGCTGTTGTCTTGAAGCTTCTGTCCCCTGGCTCCATTGGCCTAGCAGCTGACAGTGTAGGAAATCCTGCTGCTGCAGTGCTGGGTCTGACTGAACACGGCCTGGGAGTCTAGATGCCCTGGAGAAGCAGTGCCGGCAGCTGTACGGATACTTTACACTGCTGGTGGTGGAGGCTTCGGACTGCCCATGAGCCTGTGGTGAGAAAGTGCCGTCTCCAGCAGCAGGGTCTCCCTATCCAAAGAATGTCACACTGGTGCCGGGTGACCCCTCGGGTCTGTGAGCACCATGAAGTGTTCCAGAATATATCTGTGCCTGGCCCAGAGCCCCTTCCACGCCGTGTACACCACTTTCCAAAAGTCTTGCCGCTTCCAGAAAGCAGAATTTTGTTAATTTGTTCATTTCATAGTTGGCCCCAAACTCGAACACCTCTCCCTTTTGTGGGGCCCAAGTTTTTCTTGACTCCTGTGTCTTTGGGGTAATGTTTTTGTTGGTCCATTTTCCTTCTGTCTCCTTTCAGTTTTTTAGCAGAGTCTTGTCAGACGTGTGCAGACTAGTATGTGTGATTCTTACTGGCTGTTAGTCCACTCTGCAATGGCACAGTAAAAGCTCCTGTGGAGCCCTGAGGTTTCCCCACTTTCCTTCCTTCCTGGAAGTTTGTTAAGTGCAGTTTCTGCTGTCCCCTCCCGGGGAGTTTAATAGTTTTGAGAGTTTGGTTTTGTTTTAAGATTTATTTATTTATGCATACAGAACTAGGTACAGACCAGAGGTGCAGGGGTGGCAGAAGACTCACCAGAGACAGAGGGGAGCAGCGGGCAGGTCGGGAGAGGTCTGCTGGCCATGTGGTCACCTCCAGGGCTGGGATCAAACTCATGCTGAAGTGGCTTTAGCTTCTTAATGTTGTGCTTTACCCGCCGCACCACCAGGGAGGGCCCATGTTTTTCTTTTTTAAGTACTCGTAGATCTAAAGAATCTTGCTTTGAAGAAACAATAATTTGGGAACATCTTCTTAAAAATTACTCCCAGGGTCTTGACCGGCCACAGTGTTCAGCACTAAAGCTTTGTCTGTTTGGGGCAGAACTGGCTCTCAAGTTTGCAGGTACAGGTGTGATTAGGCCTACTTCCCTGATGACTGAAGAGGAGTATTCTGTAAATGATAATTCTGACACAGTTGTGTCCCTGTAGTCTTTAATTTCTGTACTCAGGTGCCCAGATTACTTGGAAGTCCATCCTATGCAAATCTCTGCCACTGTGCCCCAGGGTTGCCACTATTTCTCTTGTGTGTGGCATGTGCTAGAGAGATCCTGGAGGAAGACACAGTATCACTTTGTTTCTTCGCATGGCCCATATATTATAATTATGTTTCTTTCTCATTCCCGGGAGTCTAAACTGTTTTTTGGAACGTGAAGGTCTGGTTATTTTTAAGGACTATATTACAAACCTATGGCTTGGCTATTATTTACTGAGTGCATTTTTGTGGGGGCTTTCCTGAAGGAGGGGCGACTGTAGAAATAACTTGGCACATCACAAGAAGGCCTTTGGGGGTATTCGTCTGCGCATTTTGTTCTGTAACAGGTTTTGCATGGGGACTAGGCTTCCCCAGACAGAAAATCAGTTACCTAGTTTTATCAGGAGGTGAGGTCATTTCAAGAGAAATGTGCCTTTGGATTTTTCAGCTTGACACCCAGTCTCAGGTTTTGACTGCTTCTCCACGTCTAAAGCGGGCCTCAGGCAGCCTTCTAGCCTCGTGTGTCTCTCCATTGTTTTTGAGTCCAGGGGTCCTTTTCTGAGGATCACTTAGGCATCATGGTCCGAACCCTTTATTCAGATCCCTATCTAGGACCACAGGGCCAGCAGGGTGATGGACATCCTGGTGAATCCTGTCACCCACACTCAGTTTGCAACAGAGCAGTAGCATGTTGGGGTCCAAACTGGAGTGCCACCGCTGAGGAGCTGACCTCTTACTCTGAGTTTTCGCAGCAGCTGAAAGGCTGATCTGCACAGCGCAGAGCGCATTTTATGGTCTGGGGGAGTCCAGCCCATAGACGTGATTTATCTGATTCACAGTGTTAATTCTTCTATATGATACCAACAAAATTCATGTTCTATTTCCCTGTCCGCCTCTTCAGAAAATCATCAGGATGATTTGGACAAAATCAGCAGTCTGATGTGGACACGGCGGGCCCTCTGACTATTCTGCCTTATGCCTGACTTCCAGGCCACTGCCCACTGGACGCTGCTTTTATTTTTAAGCTTGCCTTGTTCTTCTGCTTAGCCCTCTGCACGCATGTCTCCCCGCCCCCGTTTGTCCTGGGTGCATGCATGTGCATGGGTGCAGGGTGCTGGCCCTCGCCAGCATTTTTGTTCTGTGGGTGGAACTGGCTACCAGAAAAGGTTTTCATATTTCTCATTGTGCAAAGAAGTTCTTGATAGTGCGAGTCATCTCCCCTGTCCACATTTTAAACAATAACTGTCTTTCATTTCAGATACCTAAGAAATTGGTCAAAGGTTCTGCAGAGAAGAACAGGATGAGACTGCTAAGAGTAAGACATTTTCCCTGAAATAGAGCATTACCCTGCTGTGCTTTTTGCATTAAATAGTAATGCAAAGCCTCGCATTTCCCTCGGCCCGGTGTTTGCCCTGCTTACTCTGAGCACCAGTCTGTTCTGCCTCGTTTGACACTTCTTGACATGGGGGTTGCATCATTTTAAGCTTTGCTAAATCCTAAGTTTCTGCATGTAGCTATTTCTAAGCTCTTATCATTCAGTCATTACTGCAGTTACTGCTGCCTCAGTAGTCAGGCCTCCCATTACAGCTGAAAGTGGCCATCCCCGAGGCCCCTTCTTTCCAGTCTCATCTCCTGCTGGTGGGCTCTAGTTCCACTGCTGCCCCAGCGCATAATATTCTGGCGCCTTCTAAACTAGATGGGGGATTATTATTCAGTGGTTTCCGGCTCAGTCTTTGATTTTGTTATCTAGGATTCGAGTCTCACACAGCTATGAAGGGACCTTTTTTTTTTTTTTTAGTTTATTTATGCATATAAGAGCTGGGGTACAGGCCAGAGGTGTGGGGGTGTGGCAAGGGAGTGTGTGAGATGATTCACCAGAGACAGAGTGGGGAGCAGAACAGGCAGATGTATAGAAACACACTGCTGAGGGGAGCAGCAGGGAGACAGGAGAAGTCTGCTGTGCCCTGTGGGTCACTCCCTGGCTGAGGATCGAACTCGTGCTACAGTGGCCGCAGATAGCTTCATAGTACTGAGACTTAACCCCTTGGCGACCAGTGAGGCCCCAGAGGGACCTCCGTTCTTCACTACCTTTCTTGGAGTGAAGAGCAGAGGCCAATGGGCTACTCCCCACTCCGTGCTGACTCATGGAGAGGCACCGAGGACAGTTAGCTAGCTGTTCGCCATGTGGCACCGTGTAGCTTAGTCAGTGTTGATGGCCGCTTTAGAGATTATCTCATTCTTCCTTGGAATTTCAGCTAGGCACAGGAAGGAGTCAGGTGGGGACTCAGAGATCTCACATCTTGGCTTCCTTTTCTTGGGAATGCAGAGAATACTTAGCAGAAATGAGCATTCAGACACTTCTGACTGCACGTCTGTCTGCTTGACTCCTCACAGGGCTCGGGTGCTGTCGGGGCAGTGTGCGGTGTTCTGTGTGGCAATGGGGGCACGTGCCCTCGCTTGAAGCCGAAAGCTCAGTTGTCAGGTCTTTGACTTTTGAGGATCCTGTCTTGGCTGGCTAGTGGCCTTTGGAAATTATCTTGGGTTGTGTTAGGAACCAATCACCATTCCATCAGGCAGAATTTTTTTTTTTTTTTAAGATTTTATTTATTCATACAGAATTGGGGTACAGGCCAGAGATACGGAGGGTGAGAGGATTCACTAGGGACAGAGTGGGGAGCAGAACAGGCAGATCAATGAAGTACACTGCTGAGGGGAGCAGCGGGCGGGTCAGGAGAGGTCTGCCTCGCCATGTGGAGCTCCTCCAGGGCAGGTGGGGATCGAACTCATGCGGTAGCGGCTTTAGCTTCTTAGTGCAGTACTTTAACCCACTGTGCCACCAGGGAGGGCCCCAGGCAGAATTTTTTAATAGGAATTTAAGATTATATAATAACTCAATGCTCTGGGCCACATACCGATCTTTGGAATGAGGAACTGATGTGATAAAATGAAATGTTCCAGCTTTAAAGAATGTGAAAGGAACTAGTTGACTTCTGCCAATAATCAGTTCTTCATCTAATCTCTCTGTAAGTTCCTGATAGTTTTAAAGACAAAGAATTTTAGGTTTTGCTTTAGTTTTTTATGTGTTCTCATTTGTTCTCCATTATTTTAAGACTTAGCAGGGTTGGTGGGAATGGAAAGAAAATGTTTTTGTCGGGCCCTCCCTGATGGTGTAATGGTTTAAAGCACAGCACTATGGAGCTGTCTCAGCCACTGCAGCGCGAGCTCGATCCCCAGCCAGGGAAGTGACCCACAGGGCGCAGCAGACCTCTTATGACCCCCCTACTGCTCCCCTCAGCAGTATGTTTCAGCACATCTGCCTGTTCTGCTCCCCACTCTGGCTCTGGTGAATCCTCTCACCCTGCCTCCCTCACCTCTGGACTGTATCCCAGTTCTGTCTGCATAAATAAATCTTTTTTTTTTTTTTTTTTTAATATTTTTGGGCCCTCCCTGGTGGCACAGCGGGTTAAAGCACTGCACTAAAAAGCTAAAGCCACTTCCGCATGAGTTCGATCCCCACCCACCCCGGAGGAGATCCACATGGCGTGGCAGACCTCTCCTGACCCTCCCGCTGCTCCCCTCAGCAGTGTACTTCGTCGATCTGCCTGTTCTGCTCCCCGCTCTGTCTCTGGTGAAGCCTCTCACCCTTCGCATCTCTGGCCTGTACCCCAGTTCTGTACAAATAAATAAATCTTTAAAAAAAAAATATTTTTATCTTAGCGGTGATGACATAAAACCTGTAGGTATTTTAATAGCTTTATTTTCCCATTACTTCCCAGTTTAATAAATGCAGTTCAAGCCTAATAGCCAGGACCTGCAAGAGCAGCTGGAAATGTTTATCACTATTTTTTTTATTTAAGTTCAGTGAAAAACTTTACCCTGTGATTAAAGATGGCATTTATTTTGCTCTCCAATTTTATTGGTTTGCTGATTTGGGGGAGCACAACTTCGGACCCCCCCCGCCCCCTTTGAGCATGCCTCACCCGCTGTCAGTGCAGCACCCACATCCCGTGTCTGCTCCCCGCTCCCAGCACCCCTCTGGCATCCGTTTTGTTATTTGCAGTCAGGAATTCTCCCTCTGCACTTTCCCACTTTCCTTCTTTGGGCTATTCAGGGTCTGATCCGGTCACTCTTGGTCCTGAGGGGCGAGCGCACGGGAGGGGCCCTTGTGTGCGCTGTGCTGACATCAGGCTCTGTCTCAGCAGCCCTCTGCGATCCTGGCCTGGCCCTCCGGGGGTCCTCAGGGCTACACCTGTGCCCTTGTCTCTTGGCTACAGGATAAGGAGCGTCTGGGCAAGCAACTGAAATTACGAGCAGAGAAGGAAGAAAAGGAGAAGTTGAAAAAGGAGGCCAAACGCGCCAAGGAAGAAGCCAAAAAGAAGAGAGAGGAGGAGAAGGAGCTGAAGGAGAGGGAGCGGCGAGAGAGACGGGAAAAGGACGAGCGGGAGAGGGCGGAGAAGCAGCGGCTCAAGGAGGAGCGGCGCAAGGAGAGGCAGGAGGCACTGGAGTGAGTGCGCAGCCAGGCCTCACCAGTGGCCACCTGGCCGCCCAACCTGGAGGGTGGAAGGAAACCTCTGGCCTGCTGCGCCCGCCCTCCTGCTTGGGGGAGCCGCTTCTGCTGCTTCCGGAATGCAGGCTTTGTACTCTGGTCAGCTGAAGTTGAATTTCATGTGTCGCAGGGCGAAACTGGAGGAGAAGCGGAAAAAGGAAGAGGAGAAACGGTTGAGAGAGGAGGAAAAGGTAGAGTGTTCTCCCTGTCTGAGGGCGCGTCCAGATGGCACACCGGGTTTTCCGTCTGGTGTTCCCTACGGCGAGGGAGGCCCGGTGGCCCCAGAGGGGGCGGCCGGTGGGCGTCCATGTGACGTTGCTTGTTCCTCATGACACTGGCTCACCCTTCCCTCCTGCCCACGAGCTATTCTGGGTTTTTGAGATTGGCTGTACCGAGCTGATACGTTTTGAGACTTGAGATAAACATTTTAAACTTTAAAAATGCTGGCATTCTAGGAGCCTTCATTTCTTCAGCCCCTCGTCTCTTAAATTGCAGCGCATTAAAGCAGAGAAGGCCGAAATCACGAGGTTCTTTCAGAAACCAAAGACCCCCCAGGCGCCCAAGGTGAGCAGCTGGCATCCTGTGGCGCCACTTGTTGGCTTTTTCCTGTTTAAAAAGGAAAGGGTGTCTCCCGACTGTCTGGAGGGAGCCTCTCTCCTCAGGAGCACTTGGTTTGGTAAGTCTGGAGGTTCGTCGTTCTGTTCTTCACTGTGTTCTTGAAAAGGTAAAAAGTGACACGTGGTAAAACTACAGAGGGTTAGTGTTGGGAGCTTTGAAGAGAGGAAGGGGAAGAGAAGGCCTGGTCCTTAGCCTCAGGGGCTTGCACTCACCAGGGGAGTGAAGGTGGAGCTACAACCACCGGAGCTCTGCAGCTCCTGCTTGTCACCTCCTGGCTGGGCGGCACCTCCTGGCCCGGGCGCTTGCTGTGGAACCCTGAGCCACCCCCCCCCCCTTCAGAGGTAGCCCGGCTCCTTTGATGGTAGTGGATCCTTCCACAGCTTTCTTGCTTTCCACAACTACGTCTACTTGTGCGTTGATACACATATAAGCCAGGATGTTCTGAATTTATGATGTCGCCATTTTGCATACTTGGCTGTGCTCGGGTTCTGCTTTCCCGGGCACATTTGAATTTATAGTCTTGAGTGGCTTAACGAGGAGATGGGGGTCAAGAGATGCGTCACTAGGCGAGGTTGGTGTGCAGACATCCCGGTCTGGGCTGTGTGGAGGGCCTGCTGACCGCCCTCATCTGCGCGGCCTGTCACTTCCGGAGATGTCCTTGAACCCCGTGATTGCTTTCATTCCTCTCTGGTGCACATGTCCCCCCGTGTGGGCGTGGCCAGTTTCTGTGCTTCCCCTGCCGACGCCCACCTGTGCTCAGGGACAGGCAAGCGTCTTGCCCTGGTGCCTGCCTGCCTTCGGGACACGCTGGGTGGCCCGCTGCCGGGCCAGGATGTGCACATCGACACAGTTGTGTTGGTGCCCAGGTGCCCGCCCAGCGGAAATGCTGACGCAGGCCCCTTGCAGCCGTGGCCGGCCCTCCCGGCCCCCTGCCCACTGTGAAGCTTCGGACTTGGCGGCCTGATGTGTGAAAGGTTGATGTCGTGCTTCGCCTGCCGTTTCGTTTTCCTTGGTCGTGGGGTGGCTGAACAGGTTGTCGTGCTTGTTTGACATTTTTTCTCTTCCGTGGCTTGCCAGCTTCCTGTTCTCCCTCTGTTCCTACGGGATTGGCTTGCCCCCAGGCTCTAGTTGTTTCTAGACTCTGGATTTTCATCCCTGGTGATAAATACAGCAGTATTTTCTCAGTCTGTTATTTGCCTTTAATTTTGTTATGGTGTCTGTTATATAGAATTTTTTTGCTCTGGAATAAATCTTTTTACTCTCTGGTGTACATTGGCTTTTGCATGGAAAGCCTTGTGTACCCCAGGATCACAGAGGCACTTTCACTTTTTATGATTTGTATGTATGTTTACTTCCTCACCTTACCTGGACATGGAACGCCTTGCTTGACACAGGTTGTGGGCCTGGCTGTCCCTTGGATGTTCCCAGTGTCCCTCTGTGGAGAGAACAGCCTGCTGATTCTTGTCCCAGGCCAAATGTTGCAATTGTCAGGGAGCTAAAAATTAAAGGGCCCAGCTCCCTCCCCAGAGAATTTGATGGGCATGGTCTGGACATTGGAAATTTTGCTTCCCATAGTGAGTGCCATTGGCCTCAGCTCTTTTCTTTCTGAGGGGAAGACTCGCTTTTTTTTTTTTTTTTTTAAGATTTATTTATTTGTGCATACAGAACTGGGGTACAGGCCAGAGGCTCAGGAGCGGTGAGAGGCTTCACCAGAGACAGAGTGGGGAACAGAACAGGCAGATCGACAAAGTACACTGCTGAGGGGAGCAGCGGGCGGGTCAGGAGAGGTCTGACACACCATGTGGTCACCTCCGGGGCAGGCGGGAATCGAACTCATGCTGAAGCAGCTTTAGATTCTCAGTGCTGTGTTTTAACCCGCTGCGCCACCAGGGAGGGCCCGGAAGACTCGCTTTTTGATGCAGAATTTCAAGACATTGATCCTTCTTGACAAGCCCCATGTAACCTGTTTGGCTTTGTGGACCAAAAAAGCTGCTGATGGAGCCTGATCAAAGGGAAGCAAAACCATCAGAGCTTCTGAGATGATTCTCTGACGACACAGCTATAGCAAGCCAGTCCTTCTGCTGAGGGTTGGCTTCTTTGCCGAAACTGTGTGTGGGGAGGGGCTCGTGTCTGTGCCAGCTTGCTGGCCTCTGCTGGGGGCGCATAACTGAGGGCCTCTCCCTCAACCTCGGGGCTCGTTTTCCTCCTTAAAAATAATAGGCTGTTGAGACATGGTGCACAGTAAAATTCACCCTTTTCAGGGTTGCTGTTCAGTGAGGTGTGGTAATGCCTGAGATCCCGATCTTTGTCATTTAGATTTAGACTATTCCTACCTCCCTGCAGTCAGTCTCCACACACCCCCACCCCGTGACCCCACGTCCAGGCAACTGACAACCTTGTCTCTGGCATGAAGTTTTTGCCTCTTCCAGAGCCTGGAGTAATTGGCCTCACCCAGCATGTGGCCTTTTGACTTGCCAACCTGGGTGCATCTTGGAAGCAGTGACGCCCTGCACCCTCCTTGCCACTGCGGGGTGCTCCCCCACTGCCCGGCTGTGCCACTGGGCCTCTTCTCCTTTCAGACCCTGGCTGGCTCCTGTGGGAAGTTTGCGCCCTTTGAAATCAAAGAGCATATGGTCCTCGCCCCTCGGTGCCGGACTGCCTTTGACCAGGACCTCTGTGGTCAGCTGGACCAGCTCCTCCAGCAGCAGAGCAGTGAGTTCTCCTTTCTGAAAGATCTAAAAGGTCGACAGCCCCTCAGGTCTGGACCCACCACGGTCTCTAATCGGAACTCGGAAATTTTTAACAGGTTAGTGATGGGGAGACCGTAGTTCGATGGCTGGTGAAGTTAGCGCAATTGACAGCATCTGGGCAGGGCTCTGGTTCTGGCCTCCTGCCGAACAACTGGGCCAGCCTCAGGCCTGGACGACTCCGGCTGCCTGTGCAGGGGCCTTGCAGAAAGCCCTGGTGCTGGCGCGCTCCCTGCCTCTGCTGGAGGGGTGCTCTCTGCCGACCCGCCTCCCCGACCCAGGGCATCTCCCCATTCTTGCTGATTTGCCTTTCTCGTCCACCCCAGTTCATATGTGCTGCTGGGCAGGCAGCAGCTTGACCATCTGTTTCTCCTTCCTGGCTTTGGGTCCCTGGAATCCATGCTCCCAAGCTTCCTTCGGGAGCAGTCACTGCTGGTGGTGTGCTTGTGGCCTGCTTCCCCGGAAGGCTGCGGGTGGAGAGGAGGGGGTAACGTTACTGAACGTGGCATTCCCTCAGTGACGTGGTAATCGTGGAGAGCGGCAAAGTCGATGGCGTTCCTGAAAGGAAGAAGTTCGGCAGGATGAAGCTCCTGCAGTTTTCCGAGAATCACCGACCAGCATACTGGGGGACCTGGAATAAGAAAACAACGGTGATCCGTCCAAGGGACCCCTGGGCCCAGGACAGGGTGAGTTTGGGGGCCAGGTGCATACCCTCATTTTGTCCTTTTCCCCACTGGGTTCTTGGGTTTGGTGTATGTTCCTTCCAGCTCTGAAGACCGCACGCATATTTGTCTTTTCAGTCGCTGCTTGACTATGAGGTGGATAGTGACGACGAGTGGGAAGAGGAGGAGCCAGGGGAGTCCCTGTCCCACAGCGAAGGGGTGAGCACAGACGCCTTTTTGCCAGGAGACAGGGCAGGTGCAGGGTACTGGACTCACATCCTGTGTTTGCCCTGTCGTGCTGCCAGTGTCTGGCCTTCTAACCTCTTGGAAAAGCTTTATCTGGTGATGCTGACCCACTGGTTTCAGGTCAGGGTGGTGCCAGGGGGTGTGCCCCATCATTCCACAAGCACTCCCACCCGTCATCTTACATCCAAGCTGCTTTCTGCCTGAACACCCCCCATCCCACCGTGATGAATCAGGATTAGCTAATGGCACTTGTGCCTCCTGGTTCTGTAGGAAAACAATACTCCAGGTAGTAGAAAACTTGCTATTTTAGGTGTTTACAGATGATAATTTTAAATGAGGCATAGCCTGTTCCCACATGTGTGAACATACTGGCCCCCTTTTTTAAGGATGACGATGATGATGTTGGAGATGATGAAGATGAGGATGATGGTTTCTTTGTGCCCCACGGGTACCTGTCTGAGGATGAAGGAGTAACTGAGGTGAGGAGTGTCCAGGGAGTGCGCTTGAGGGCTGCTGACCCGGAAGGGCGCTGGAGGCCTCACCCCACTGCCCGGCCAGTTGCGCACGGTTGTGCAGGCCGTTCCCAGCGTGTAGTGGTTTGTGGGATGCTTGAGCCTGTACTTGAGTTTTGCCTGGGAGGGTGGAGAAAGGTCCCAGTAAGGTCAGTGCTGTGAGACGAAACTCTGAAGAAACTCTGTGGGTTGTGGGTCAGGACATGAAACTTGTTTTTTAATACTTTGTTAGCAGAAGTAAACCAGAATATGTAGATCTTAATTATTCAGTGAGATGAGTTTTAACATTGACTACATTTGTGAAAGCACCACCCAAAGTAATTCTAGAACATTTCTATCTCTCCAGACGATTCCAGTTCAATTCCCACCATCCCCCCAACTCTTAAGTTGCTTCACATGTGGGACTTTGACCAGCCATTCTGTGCACTCCAGAGGCCTGTCAGATTGCAGCGTCCGGGCGGTGGTGTGGTGTGGCTAGGGAGGTTGTTATCCATAAGGGAGGGGCAAGGGCGTGTGTTCACTGTATTCCTGATCAGCGAGGGGAATGGGTGTCTTCACACCTGTGAACACATCTGTCCTGGAGACTGGTGTCGACAGACACCAACCACACAGCCCTGCTGGGTATGTGGTTATGGCCTGGTGATTTGACAGATGTGGGATTGTATATTTCTGGTGAGGTGACAGGAAGAAAATACCTGTTGATCATCAGTCACAGGCATAGGTAGATGCAACTGAAATACCAAGAGAAAGGAAGTGCCCATTGTCATTCGGTCTGCCCATTTTACTGCCTAGAGGGTGACCGGGGACCCAGTGGAGGTGGGGAGGCACGCGGGTGCTTCCAGGACTGGCCCTCCCTTTGCACACCGGCCCACCCTCCCCACTGTGCTCTGGGCCCACTGTCGTGGGCAGAGCTTAGTGGGCACCTGAGTGAGCATCTGCCCCCTCCTCCCTTGCCCAGGAGTGTGCGGACCCAGAGAACCACAAGGTTCGCCAGAAGCTGAAAGCCCAGGAGTGGGACGAGTTTTTGGCCAAGGGGAAGCGGTTCCGCGTGCTCCAGCCTGTGAAGATCGGCTGCGTCTGGGCGTCCGACAAGGACAGCAGTGCGGACCTCAAGGTGCTGCAGCAGTTCACGGCGTGCATCCTGGAGGCAGCGCCCTCCGAGGAGGAGCAGACGCCCAGGTCCTCCAAGAGAGAGAAGAGAGACCAGCAGAGTGAGTGTTGGCGCGGGCGTGGGGGGAGGAGAGGGTGGCTCCGCGCTCTGGGGGACTCGAGGAGGCGGCTGGATGGATGGTTCCTTGGACCAGTGGCAAAGCCAGAGCACGCTCAGCGCATCTGTCCTGATACTCACCGTATGAGCAGCTGCTCTAGCCGTTTCACTCCCTGGGCCAGAGGCCCAGAGGAGGCCTGGCCCGGGGTCACACAGCCCTTGCTTCACCGCTGCCGCCCGGGAGGCCCAGTGACCACTGAGGAGAGGCAGAGCGGGAGTGGCACGGGGCAGTTCGCGCCATGCGAAGTGCGGGTTTCGAAGTCGTGTGACTTCAGTCAGCCCCGCCTGCGGCGGCCCTGCGCGGTATTCATTCCCTTTCTCCCGCCAGTCTTGGCCCAGCTGCTCCCGCTGCTGCACGGGAACGTGAACGGAAGCAAAGTGATCATCCAGGAGTTCCAGGAGTGCTGCCGCCGAGGACGGCTTGGCAGGGACACCGGCAGCCCCGAGAGCAGCTCCGCCAGCCCCCCCAGCCCTGGCTCCTCACGCCCACAGACCCCTACTGCTGGCGAGGACACCGCTGTCCCCTCCAAAGCCAGACTCAAGCGCATTATTTCCGAGAACTCGGTGTATGAGAAGAGGCCGGACTTCAGGATGTGCTGGTACGTCCACCCGCAGGTGCTGAAGAGCTTTGACCAGGAGCACCTGCCCGTGCCATGCCAGTGGAGTTACATCACTACGGTGCCCTCGGCCACCAGGGAGGACAGTGGCAACGTCCCTGCCACGGGGCCTGGCCAGGGGACCCCCGTGCCGCTGAAGAGGAAGTCTGCGGGCAGCATGTGCATCACGCAGTTCATGAAGAAGCGCAGGCACGACGGGCAGGTGAGCCTGGCGGGCGAGGCCCGAGGCGGCGTCCGGTCTTAGAAGGCTGATACTCGGCAGCGCGGTGGGCTTCCCGGCGCAATCGAGGTGACTGAGGGCACCAGGAATTCCCACCCTCCCAACCTCCCACAGCACAGCCTCCCCGCCGGCAGAGTCCCCTCCAGAGGGGTGTTTGTGACACCAGTGGCTCCCGTGGACACCTGGCTGTCCCCGGCCCAGGCTTGGCACGAGCCCGTCGTCCGATCCTGGGTTTGGGTCCATGAGTCCGCCCTCGGCATCGCACGGTAGCTTCACCCCATGAAGTCTACCTCGTCATGCCCCCCAGTCCCTGGCAACCACTTACGCTGTCTTGACAGCTTCATCGGCGTTTCCAGAGCGTCCTGGATGGGGATCACGCCGCCTCCTTGCTCCTTTCACTTAGTGACGTGTGCAGTTCCGCTTCCCCAGGGCGTTTCGTGGCGTGACAGCTCGTTTCTCAAGTGTCATGTCGCGTTCCAAGCAGTGACTTTAGTTTTCAGGGGTTTGTGTTGCTATGTCAAAGAGCTGTCCTAGACTCCCAGTGTCCCGGACGCCCCAGGTTTTAGGGACCCGATGGTGAGCAGAAAGCCCTCAGGCAGGAGACACAGAGGGGAGTCCAGGAAGCAAGTGGTTGCTCAGTCGCTAATTGAGGGGTGCTCGGGGGAGAAGGCGCGTGGCACCTGGGGCCTGTGCGAGGCGAGGCAGCCAGGCGGAGCCGCCGGCCTGCTCTGACGGGCATGAGAAGGGCCTGGGCCCGCCGCCCCAGCAGCGGGCTCTGGTGTGCGGCGCAGAGGTTTCTGTGCAGACACAGGAGGGTAGAGAGCCTCTTCTCTCACATCTGCTCGGCCTGGAAAGTTGCTGTATGTGAGCGATGGGACCTCCTTTTAGGCGCACACCTCGCAGAATTGTAGCTTTTAGGAAACTGCGTTTTATGAGGGCTAAGAGGCAGTGTCGCAGAAACGGGTCCTGGAGTCCTGTGCTGAAGGTGGGGTACTACAGGGAGAGGAGGGGGCCAGTGTTCTCTCCCCCCACCCAAAATCCTCAGCTCCCACCTGCTCCTCAGATATTTTGGTAATATTCAGTCTAGAAAACAGAATGGTCATTAGGGTCCCCAGGATGATGTCTAACCACCTCCCTGCTGCCCACAGATGGGTCTTGGACGCCTGGGAACTTCTTTAGCCCTCACAGCAAGTGGGGGTGTCAGAATGGTGCAGTGTCACGTCGGTTCTCCCTGTCACTCCCCAGAGCTCTGGTCCCACTTGGCCGTGCACAGCCACGCCCGGCCTGTTGACATGCTTGGTCCCGTGGGGACGCGCTGGGTCAGGAGTCGGGTCCCAGGCCCACAACCACGTCTCTGCCGGCTCAGAACGATGGACTTCATCCAGTCCGTGGTCCTGCTGCCCAGGCAGTTGCGCCTTCTCACCGTTGTCACTGTTACTCGGAAGCATCAGACATGGCTGCTTCTGGCTGAGGAGCTTGAGAGCGGCTGAGGCAGCCAGCGCCCTGCTCGCTCCAGCTGTCTGCAGGCCTCTGCCCACACCCTGCGGCAGTCCGCACCCGTGCGCATCGCCCTGTCCCCCTGGGAGTGCTTGTCGCCCTGCAGCCTGTGGCCTCTGCCGGGAGAGTCGCTGCATTGCAGTGGTGACAAGAAGCTCCTGTGTTCACAAGCCTCGAGGGAAGTGCGCGCCTGGACTCAGGCGGGGCTTTCATCAGTGACGCCCACTTGTGGGGGCGAGTGGCCTCTGCTTCTCAGTCACTGTGGGCGCCGTGCCTAGACTCTGATGCGCCGCCCTGAAGGCCACACAGTGAATTGTGTGCTGGCCCCGTTGGGCATTAACCACTCATTTACAGGCGTCTGAAACTGCCCTGGCATGCACATTGCTGGGGGAGCGGTTCAAAATGTTTGGAGTTCTGGAACACCAGCTCCAGTGACTCTGACCCGTAGGTGTCGGAACCCAGGGGAAGGCCCCCGAATCACAGCGCAGGCCAGCACGTCTGCACCCACCGGGCACTTCTTGAGGGAAGCTCTGAGCCCCTTGGTCTCAGCAGTTCCGTGGTAGTGAGCCCAGTTCTCGGGGTGCTGGAGGTGGGGCCCCTTTGCTCAACAGCCCTTGGCCTCTGGAATCGTGTTGGCCACAGGTGACAGCCCTCTAGAACGTGGTTCAGACCTGCTGGCTGACTCCGGGAGCAAGCGCGAGTCCATGTAACTGCTGGCCAGGACCAGGCTCCTGCCTTCCGTGTGGGGCTGTGTGGGCACAGGCAGCGCTCTGCCTCCAGCCTCCAGCCAGCAGGACGAGGGCTGCTGCGTCCTCCCAAGGCGCAGGCACGGGCGCCCTTGCTGCAGGAGGGACTGGGGACATGAGACTTAACCACAGGATTCAGAACAGAATTCGGCTGGTCTTGGCAGGGTGAGTGGAAGGCCATTTGGGGGCCCACTGCGTAGCGCCTGCCCCACCGCACGGCATGTGCAGAACGTGGAGAGGCAGCTGGAACTGGGGGTGGCGTGGGAGGCCTGGGAGGACGTGGGTCTAGCCCTTGTCTGGCGACGGCGTCCGCCGGTCCTTCTCAGCCCTTTGGGAAGGATGGTGCTGAGCTGTGAATCTGTGCAGCTATGTCGTTTCGTTTGGATGTTTTTCATTTGTGAGGACTTTCAAATGATTAGCTTTCCAGGCAGTCAGTCAGACCTGTGGGACCTGCAGTGCTGTGGTCTAGTGAGACCGTGGTGGCTGCAGCTGATGTCAGCCCGGCCACCCAGCCACCCGTGTGGGCTCGGGCAACGCAGTCTCTTCCAGCCACTGTTTTATAAAAGGAGATCTAGTTGGCTCTTCCGGTAAAATTATTCTGTCATCAAAATGGAGCTAACAGCTCAGCAGGTCTCGCACAGTCTGCATTTCACCATCACCGAGCATCCTCACTGCTGAGGACCTCACGTGTCCTTCTGGCCGCCTCTGCATCGGCACTCAGCACAGCGGGACTGGGGGCCCCCAGTTCACACTTCAGGCCTCTGAGCTGCAGGTTGGTGGTGGTTCCTCCGCAGACTTTCTGGATCCAGACAAACCTTTACTCATCACCACTGCAGCTCCTGTGTGGAGCCCAGTGACTGGGCATATGCTCTTTACACAGGACTCGTAGTGCTGGAGGTCTTTATTCCTGTGGCTTAACAGGCCACCCCACGCGCCTGATGCCAGGTAGCTGTCACCAGCACAGTTGCAAGCTTGACAGTCTTGCCTTTCTTGGCCAGTTAAACAATTCTTTTGCAACCGGTACTTGAAAACAGTCCTTAACGTTCTTCCAGGGGCAGCGCCTATCTTGGGGTGTCTCATGTCTGCCCACCTGCAGAACCTGGCCCTGCAGCTAGTACACCAGGAGCTGAAGGGGCCACTTGAGCAAGCCCGGGACATGGTCTGCAGAGCTGTCTTGGCACTTGGCTGTCCCTTCTCCGGCACACGGTTGTCTGTTGTGTGTGTGATGGAGGCATTGTAGAAGTGTCTTGGAAAATAGCCGCTGTGTTGAAATAAGCCTGTCTACCTCCCCTGCCAGTTTCCTTAGTTCAGAGACAGTGAGTGCTTCCATCAATTTCAGTTTCAAAGCAAAGCAGAAACCTCAAATCCTAAGTCAGAAGCCAAATTAGTTTCCAATCAGGTCAAAAGCAACAGTAGTTCTGAGAGATCTGAATTTGATTTGTTCATTTGAGACAATGCCCCAAGGTTTCCTTTGGTCATCAAACACACTCCTTGAACTTAGAGGCGTGCCAGACGGGTAAAGGAGGTGAGGAGTGTGGGGGCCCGTGGCAGTGTGGGGGCCCACAGCCGTTCCCGTCTGCCGCTGCTGTTAACCGTCTGCGCTTGTCTGGCCAGGTGGGGGCTGGGGAGCTGGACGGCTTCCAAGCAGACACGGAGGAGGAGGAGGAGGAGGACGGCGACAGTGTGGTCATGGACGTCTCAGGTGTTGCGGGTGAGAAAGGCCGGCCCCGCTGTCTGTCTGGCAGGACGGAGTGACTGCCCACTCTCCCGTGCGCCCTTTGTTGTAGAGAGGGCACACAGGCGCACCGAAGGGCCCCACGGCTTCGGTAGCCGTTCTCACGTGGGTGTGGATATTGGTTCTGGCCCTGGGGGAGAGCTGCATTGCTCTGAAAGCTGCGTTTAGGGTGTCAGAACTGAAGGCTACTGATGAGTGTCAGGCAGCAAGGTGGGCAGCAGGGTAGGAGGGGCCCGGGTGGCTGGGCTTGGGGGAACCAATGACCTGAGGCTCTGCATACCTGAGAGCTGTGGCCTTTCCTTTTCCCCGGTCAGTCGGGGGTCCCACCCCAAGAAGGTTCCCCAGCTGTGCCGGGCCCGCTGGCACGGAGCAGGACGTCTGGCGGGTGTGGCCGGCCAAAGCCCCCTTCCTGTCTTGCCTTGCAGTGGTCGAGGCCCTGTGCAAAACCGCTGCCCGAGCCAGCAGTTCCGTGGGAATCGACATCAGCGAGAGCCCGTCCTGAGCACCCGCTGCCGTGTATGTACGTAGATGGTTAGGGTCCTCTCGACGCCGCTCAGATACTTGAAAGTCCTACGATTCCTGTGTAAAGAGCACTTTGTCCTGCTTCACAGACCTCACCTGGAGGTTTGGAAAGTTTTATATAGGATGCTTGATTTGTTCTTTTTAATGTTTGTAAAAACTCCCCCCCAGAAGCTGCATATTAACCTGCCCTTTAATAAAGCATTATTGCAATGTAACGACTTCTGAGGGGAAGGCCTGCCACGCCTCGTGGATCCCCTAGCAGGCGCTGTGCCCCGATGCTTGTAAATGAACTGGAGTCCCCCAATGCAGACCTGTATAAACGCTCATCTGGCCCGATCTGGTGGTGTCGTCTTTTTGGTGGGTGGGTGGGTGAGGCCTCCCCACAGGCGCGTGGAGCTGGGTTCCCAGCCCGTAGGTAGGTGTGCAGGGTATAATCCCAGCACCAGGACCTGGGTGCTAAGCTGACCACAAGGTCTGGTCCCTGTGGGAGGCATTGAAACAGACGTGTGGATCCGGCCAGTGACTGCAGAGCCCTGGCTTCAAGGCCCTGGAGCAGCCCGACAGAGCAAGGCCCAGAGAGCAGCCCAGTGTGCTGAAGGCAGGGAGCCGAGTTTGGCCAAGTTCTCAGGACCACCTGGTGACCTGCCCCGTCCTCCCAGCCCCTCGCGCCCAGTTCTGTTCACTTCCCCAAGGGAGACAATTCAGCTGCACAGCAGTTCGCCCACAGCAAGGTGACTACCCTTAGGCTCTTGCCATGTGGCAGCCATGATGCTTGCTGGTTTTCCAGGGGTCGTTGTTCCCCAGCCCTGTTGGAGTGGGCTTGACAAACACCCTAGTTACAGGGAGAGGGCCCTGTCCCTCGGCTGACCCTCCTGTTGGAGAAGGGGTGCAGCGTTCTGTACTAGACTCATGGGTGTGACAACCCAACCCAGGCTGGTCCTCTTAGACTCATTTCAGTTGGGTATCTGACACGTGGCCGTCGCGTCCTAGAAGCAATTAGGGACAGGAAACGGGTGGGCTCGTGAGGCAGGGTGAGGAAGGCTGGCCCAGGTACTGCCACGAGACTCAGGTGACAGATGTAAGCCAGAGTTGCTGGTGCCCCCGAGGCACATGTGGGGCCTCACTGGCTGGGGTCACAGTGAGAGGAGCCTCGGCAGCTCTCCCGCCAAAGCTTTCTGCCTGCCGTCTGGGCCAGCGACCCTCTCCCTGTTTATAACAAACCTACCCTTTTTGATGTCGAAAAATACCAGAGGAACCTTGAAGCACCAGGCCTGTCACAGGCGGCCAGGGCTGGAGGGAACAGGACGCTCCAGTGGGGAGCGACACGCACAGGCACAGCGTCCTCCCCGCCGTGTGGCAGGGCCTGAGCCCCCCCGCCCCCACTACCAGGTCTTACACAGCCCCGCTGAGTTAGTCGAGGCACCAGCAGAGGCGGCTCCTGGGAACCCTGGGAAGCGGTGCACTTCCTTGCCTTGGCTTTCAGAGGCTTCCTGCATCGTTGGCGCCGGACCTTCCATCTTTGAAACCTGCAGAGTGGCCTCTTTGCTGTCTCCTGCCGCCGCCCGTGTTAAGAGCCCCTGCACAACACAAAGCCCACGGGCAGAACCCGGTCTCCCCATCTCAAAATCCTCACTCCCCTTGCAGAGTCCTTTTTACTACATAAAGGGGCACTCCTACGCGCTGAGGGAGCAGGGGCCATCTGTGAGCCAATGGGCCTGAACACCTGCCAGCACAGGTGGCAGGGCCTGGGGCAGTTACGCCTTCCAGGTGCCCAGAAACACCGAGTGGCTTCTGCATGCTGACGGCCCCCAGAGGTGTCCTCCCCAGGAGCCGCTGAGGCGGCCGGCCCTCCCCTGCTTCACCCCCTTGAATTAGCCACCAGAGACTAGTCAACCTTCCTTTTATTTGGGTTCATAGATAATTACAGAACTGTCCTGCCAGCCCTGGTACCTCTTCTACCAGAGCCCCCCGAGGCAGCCTCAGTGCCGCCTGGGCCCTGGCCTCCCGGGAACGGGCTCCAGCCACAGGCCAGCTCCCGCCCAGCGGGAAGCACACTAGTGCCCAGGCCTCCCCCACACTGGCAGGTGGTGGTGCAGAAGGCTGAGCTCCAGTGCTACTGAGGATCACAAGGCAGCTGCCCTCTGGGCTGGGGCACGGGCACGGGTCTGCAGCAGCCAGCACCCCTGCCCTCAGGGAGTGCCTAGCCTGGTCAGGGTGGTGGCTGGCAGTGGAGGGTGAAGAGCGCATGAGACAGACCCGTGGGGGAAGCCAACCCTGCTTTTATTTCACGCGAGCTGCTCGATGGCAGACAGGAGCTCGGGTTTCAGGATGGCAGAGTCCGGCTGGGCCCCTGCTGCCCTGATGTCCTCTAGCACAGCCGCGTCCCAGGAGAAGGTCAGGAGAGCTGAGGGCACCTGCAATGGGGCAGAAATGAGTGGGACGGGACTGGGCCCCACTCGGGTGCTGCCCCCTCCTGGCACAGCCCCGTCAGGCCCATTCCTGCAGGGAGGGGTCCCCCACCCACCAGGCAGCAGTGGGAATTCCTGCCCAGGCCTCCTGCTTCCTCTGTAAAACCCTCCGTTTCAAATCCCATCTGAGTTCCAGCTCCTCTGAGGACCAGAATTAACACATTTGCAGTGTTTCCCATTTTATACGTAGAAAACTGAAAAGAGTTACTCCCTCAAGCTCACACTGCGAGTTAAGTAGAAAAGCAGGTGAAGCCCAGGGGGCCTGGCCTGGGACCCTGCTCCTTTTACCTCCCAAACTAGAGTACCGCCTCTTAGGGTTTGCCAGATGCAGAAGAACTGCAGGCCCCTGGGGGGCGCCCCCCCCACTCACCAGCCCACACTCATTGAAGGCCAAGTTCTCATCCTCCAGCAGCTTTTGCCCACCCGAGGCCAGCAGATCAAAAGGCAGCCAGTCGTTCTGCAAGGCCTCCCGGACAAACCCGTAAAGAGTCGCCATCCGTTCTCTGGCATAGAAGGTTCCTGGGAGGTAAAGGGGGTGGGGGTGTCAGCCTGTGGAGCCCCCAGGGCCCCTAGCCCCTGAGCCATCAGGATCGGAAGCATCTGAAGGCGGCTGGGCTATCTTCTGGGCGGTGCTCGGACAGAAAGCCCTCTCTCCTGGAGAGGCAGCACGGCAAACCCATCGCCACAGATGCCACCTGCCCCAGAAGAGGCTCCCGGGGCCGTCCCCTCAGCCCCAGCCCCACACACGCACCCTGGAGGAGGCACCCGTCAGGGAAGCGCACACGGAGCAGCGTGTACGTGTATTTGCGCATCTCTCTCTGCTCCTCCTTCTCCCGCATGGCCTTGGTCCGCAGTACGCTCAGCCGCTCCACAGCCTCAGACCTGGGCATCGTGAGAGCCAGGCTTAGGAAGGCCAAAGCCCAGCGCTCCCAAGTTCCCTCTGCCCCAACCAGCTCCAGGGAACCCTGCCCACCTCAGCCTCTGCTCCCGCTTGATCTCCTCGGAGCTGAGGTTGAAGAAATCCCCTGGCAGGTCAAACTGGGAGGCCAGGGGCGAGGGCCGGAAGACCCGGCGCTGGCGGGCCAGGGTGGCGCGCACGGGCTCAGCGCTCAGCAGCTGCTCCTTGTGCCTCTCCAGGTTCTGTGGCTGGGCCAAGGCAGCCTCGCTCAACACGTAAAACTCTTCTGGGTCCTCTGAGGCAGGCAGGGGCATCACTCCACTGGTCAGTGGGGTCCCCGCCCCAGCCAGGCCCCTCCCACACCCACCTGCTCAGCAAGGCCCCTCTCTGCTGCTCTTACCCTGATTGGGAACCGGGAGCAATGTCTTCTGGAAGCCGATGGCCTCAAAGAACTCGTGGGTCCCTTCTAGGCAGTTAATACGCTCCTGGGAGTGAGGATGCGGTCAGCAGGGCTCCCGGCCTTGTCAGCTCCCAGCTCTACACAGCCTAGAGTCCCCCCCACCTAGGAGCTGCTGGCTCTGAGATAGGACAAACCCCAAAGTCGCCTGCAAAGCGCAAGTGTCAGAGACGCCACAGAGCTCCCCCGCTGCTCAGTGTGGACGTGTTCCCAAGCGACAGAAAAGTCCAAACTCCCCCAGTAGGGGACAGGAGCAGGCTGTGCGGATGATGCTCGGGTATGTGTGCACAAAGCTCTCAACCTCGTCTGCCCCCTTTGCTGCCTCCCCCTGCAGCCCCTGGAGGAGCCCTCCCAGGCCAGCTCAGGCGACCAACGGCTGCCCGAGTCACCACAGGGGCCGCAAGCGGGGCGCGCTGGACGGCAGCACTCACTTGGAACACCTTGTTCTGCAGCTTTATCTTGCGATACTTCTCCTCCTCAGGGTGCAGGTGGATATTGTCCAGGTACCTGGGGTGGGACAGAGGGACAAGGGGCAGCAGCTCAGAGCCACACCTGGCCTTGTGGTGAGCAAGAAACCGGAGTCAGCCAGGCGCTGTCGTCACATGGATGGCGTCACACTGCGGCAGCAGCCTCCCAATTCAGTAGACCCCGTTTTACCCAGGTAAAATGAGGCGGATGGGGCCCTGCTCCCGGGGGCGGTGTCTGGAGGGAGAGGGGCACTGGAGCTCAGGGTGCCTAGGGGCTGCCCACTCACTTGGCGATAGTGTCCACGCCCAGCTTCACCCTGTCCCGGTCCTTGTTGAAGGTGTGGATCTTCATGATGGAGGCGGCCACCGGGTCAGTGGAGAAGTGCTGGGGTGAGAGCAGGGGAGCGCGTCACTGCAGGTCACAGCTGCCCTGCCACCTCCGCTCACATGACGCCGTGAACAAGGTGCCAATAGCATGGCAGGGCGCGGGGAGTCGGCAGTATGAACTGAAGTAACCCAGTCACGGACGCTCTGAGACAGGAGAAAAGCTGTGATGGCTGCACTGATGCCTCAGCCTGAGCCCACCACTGGGGAAGAGGGGCGTCTCGGGGGTCAATCCAATGCAGACCTCCACCCTCGTGTCCAGCTTTGGAACCCAAGTCCAGCAACAAGCCCGTGAGGGCAGCTAATGTCTGAGCACCTGCAGCCTGCCAGAGGCCAGGTCATTTCTCCTCGGCTCACATCCCAGTCCTGTGACTGACTTTCTGGATGACCCCTAGATTTTAGATGAGAGGCAGGGAGCCCCTCAGCCAGGGTGACAGAGGTGTGAGGTAAAGAGTGGTGTGACCTTGGCTGTCCGGTGCACAGCAGGGAATCTAAGCCGCAATACATGGACCAAGCCCAGGCCTGTGTGTTCCACCTGCTTCTCTGGAGGAAGAAGTCGTCACAGCTAGGGCTCTAAAGGGATCGTGGGGCTCACAGAACATTAGGGTCACTGGTGATGTTTCCAAGCACCGATGACCCAGGACCCAAATGTACCCAAGAGGCATCTTGGAGGCTCAGAGCTCCTGGCAGGCAGGCAGGTCCTCTGGACACCCCAGTCACCTCTGAACTGCATGGTGGGGGAGGAGCCTTCAGCAACGGATTTCGTCATTTGGAAGTCTAGTCCCACAGAGTCAACTTCTTGCAAACTTCAAATTGGGATCCGCTTATTTAAGACGGGCCGTGAGAACCAACGCAGCAGCGGGGGGGGAGGCAGCTTCAGCCTCGGCTACGCGGGCTGGGTGGGCCAAGCCTCGACCTTCAGCCTTGTCAGGACCACAGTTCTCAGGACCAGCAAAGCCATCCCCAGGGAAGAACCTCTGCTCTCAGGTGCTTCCAGGCAACCTGAGGCCATGTTTAAAGCAGAACCACAGCACAGGAGTAGACATAAGCCAAAGAACAGAATGTATAGAGGAACCCAACTCCACACAGGATTTTACTTTTTGAAAAGGGTGTATACGTCACAGCTGTGTCAAAATACAGGCGTTTTCAATAAAGAAAGGTGGGGGTGGGGAAATTGGGTAGCGTCAGGGAAGGAAACGGGTGGGGGCTCCACGTCTTACATTTTGCATGCCTCATCCTCTACACAGGCGGTGCAGAGGTGGGGTCCCAGCACTGCGCAGCCGCCACAGCATGAGCTCCACCCCCAGCCGGGGGTGACCCCAGGGCGCAGCAGCCCTCTCCTCTCTCCCTGCTGCTCCTCTCAAGCAGGGTATCAGTCGATCTGCCGATTCTGCTCCCCACTCGGGCTCTGTTGAATCCTTTCATCCCCCCATCCCCCCATACCTCTGGCCTACACCCCAGCTCCTATATGCATAAATAAATCTTTAAAAAAAATAAACATTGAAACAAAGCTAACAACAAAGAACACAAAGAAGCCCTAGAAAATCCATGGAAAAATTAATGCCAAGTTTGGGCCTAAGAATGACACAGAATCCAAAAGCCATTACTCAAACTGACACATTTACTTCTGTAGAGATCAAAAATTTCTACAAGGGGAAAAGATATTTCCAGATGACAAGGTGTCCATAAACAGAGCTCAAAAATGGAAAAAAATGTCCTCAGATAACCAGGTTTACCTACTAACTGGGTAAGGGCCTAGAGTCTGTTAAGCCACAGTGGCGGTGCGGGCCAGGAACGTAACCTCACTCTGCTACCGGGAACGTAACCGGGATGGCCCTCGCGAGGCCCAAGTGGCTAAAACGGCGTCAATCCCAAGCACTGGTCCTGTGTCCCAGGAACGCCGTTTCTAGAATGTAGCCTATGGAAAGTTTTTCATTGCCTAACTGTTCTTACTACCAAAGACTAAAAACTTTCTACATGCTTGTTATGAAATTACCGGGAATTTAGAAATAGAGCATTATACAATCACTCAAATAGTGCAGGAAAAAAAAAGGGTTGGTGAGAGCAAATGCGGCAGAATTGTTACCACCTGGCAAATTTGGGGAAGGCCACAGCAAGCTGCGCTCCAGTGCCGGAGTTGGAAATGCAGGAGTGGCACGGCAGGGGCAGAAGATGCTCAAGCGCAGGCACATGGGCCTGGATGACCCTGCTGGGCCAGCTGCCACAGGGCCCTTACCAGGCGGGGGTGGGCAGGAGAGAGGAGCAGAGAGGGAAGCCTGAGAACCACTCGGCCTGTCAGCGCTGGTCATGACCAGAGTGAAAGGCCACGAGCCCGGGAACCCGGCAGCACAGAAGCTGGAGAAGGCAGCAGATCACCCTCCCCGAGGGCTTCCAGAAGGAACCAGACCTGCTGCCACCTGGATTTTAGTCCCGTTAAGACCCACGTCAGGCTCCTGACTTCCAGAACCAGCAGGGAGTAAATGCCTTGCAAAGCCACAGATCTCACAGAGAGCTTTAACAGTAACAGGGTATCATACCCCGGGTAGAGGTGTTCAGGTGTTTGTTTTGGTTTGGTTTTTTGTTCTTGCAATTTTCACTAAGTTTGAAGTTATTTCCAACTATAGTTATTTTTTTACTTGAGCATACAAGAGCTGGGGTGCAGGCCAGAGTTGTGTGGTTCACAGGGGTGACAACGCACTAGAGACAGAGTGGGGAGCAGAGTCGGCAGATGGACTGAAACACACTGCTGAGGGGAGCAGCGGGGAGACAGGCGAGGTCTGCTGCGCCCTGGGGGTCCCTCCCTGCCAGGGATTGAACTTGTGCTGCAGGGGGCTGCACAGAGCTTCACAGTGCTGTGGCTTAAGCCACTGTGCCACCAGGGAGGACCTCCAAATAGTTTTAAGGAAAACAACGTGGGATTTCTTTCTATACCAAAATACCTCCATTTTCTATAAGGGAATGATGCAGTGACTTTTAAAATAAAATCTGAAGGAATCGGGAGAAGATGAAAGTATAGGAAGAGTCTGCATAGATTTGGAATATATGTAAAAAGGGACTAAGCCATTTATGATGCTTGCCTGGGGCGAGGGGGTGCTTTTCTCCATCTTTTGCCCTTTTTGACAGATTCTGTACTGCTTGGAAGTATTACCTCATTAGACTAAAATGGAAACACCCATTGGTGGTGCAACGGGTTACAGCGCCGCACATGAAGCTGTTGGCGGCCACTGCAGCACGAGTTCCATCATGGCCAGGAAGTGACCACACAGCACAGCAGACCTCTGTCTCCCCGCTCTGTCTCTGGGGAAGCCTCTCACCTCCTGCACCTCTTGCCTGTACCCCAGTATGCAGAAATAAATCTTCATAAAAACAAACAAAACCCCCCAGAAAGACAAACACCACAGAAGCAGGGACATTATAAGGAATCTGCGTCACCCAGGTGAGCTTCTTGAAGGTGGTCGGGGCCCTGGCACCGGGGATAGGGCACCACTCACCGAGAGAATGGCTTCTCTGACACAGGCTTCGCGCTGGTCTTTCCTCAGAGTGGTGCCTGTGAGTGGGCAGGTGAAGTACACTCCAGGCACAGTTAGGTGGGTGGAGACTTCTCCTCTGGGCTCAGGCACCTGGGGTCATGGGGTGGTGAAAGTGTCTGAGTCTCGACTGTGGATAGAGGCTCCCCACTCCCAAGTCACCAAGTGCCACAGTGCTGACGTATCCCTGGAACCAGACATGCCTGACCCCAGCACCACAGGACACCTAGCCCAGGACTGAACATCTCTGGATCGTTTTCTGGTCTGTAAATTGTCCTACAGTTAAACAAGGTGGGGAACAGAGCACATGGGAGCTTGACATGGTGCAGGCAGCAAGCACTGGCTCGGTCTCTTCCTGTCTCCTGCCTGGTAAGAAATAGGCTCTGGGGTGAGAATCAGGAGTCACAGTGTCCTGGATAATTCCAGCCTCTCTCTGGGCCTCAATTCCTAGGCAATGTGTAGGGTCTCTTCCATTCTAAAACTCAGTGAGAATCACAGGTTGAGCTGATCAGAATACTTTTTCTGTCAAGCTCTCCTTCAAGGCCTCCCCCAGGAAGGTCGCCCTGATTACTCCAGCATCCAGGGAGCCGCCTACCTCTGAGCAGGCTGCAGGGCTAAGGATGGGAGCAGCAGTGAGACAGTCTGGCCCCCTGCCCTGCCCCCGCTGGTTTGAGTATATGACTAGGGACAGCAGGCTTGCCTCTCCATCTCAGGCTTCTGAAAAATGAGAATCTAAAGGCGCCCACCTTCAAGGGAACCACCAGGGGAGTCCAGCCTTCCCCTCAGCATTGGGGCTTCAGGTGCTAAGTCAGAGAATCAATCAACACCGCCCTCAGCTACAATCCACGGACACCATTCAAGGCTTCCCCAACCTGCCTTCAGGCCAGAAGTAACCTTAGTCGGGCCCTCCCTAGTGGTGCAGTGGGTTAGGGCACAGCACTATGAAGCTGTCAGCAGCCCCTGAGGCACGAGTTCCATCTCCAAAAAGGAAGCTGACCCACAGGGCGCAGCAGACCCCTCCTGTCTCCCCGCTGCTCCCCTCAGCAGTATACTTCATCCATCTGCCTGCTCTGCTCCCCACTCTGTCTCTGGTGAATCCTCTCTCACACACATACCACCCCCCCAGACCTCTGGCCTGTACCCCAATTTGGTCAGCCCTATTGTCTGCTCTTTGTTCCCTGGCCAA
The DNA here is from genome assembly GCF_000260355.1 of Condylura cristata. Lineage (NCBI taxonomy): Eukaryota > Metazoa > Chordata > Mammalia > Eulipotyphla > Talpidae > Condylura > Condylura cristata. The sequence continues at coordinate 28,501,285 of NW_004567126.1, read as the reverse complement.
GTCCAGCACCAACAGCCCAGAACTGGCAGCCGCTGGTGAGGGCGCGGCCGACTAGACTCGGGCAGCTCCGCGGTCCCAGCCCCCCGCCGGCGCCAGCAGCCATGCTGCCGGATGCTCTTACCACGTTAGTCCCTGGGGCCTCCAGGCTCTCACTGACAGTGGCTTCAGCCTGCAGTTCCTTTCTCACTGGAAGGAGGAACACAGCAGAGAGACAGGTCAGGGCCTGGCCCCCAGGCTGGCCGCTCCCGGACCAGCTGAGTCTAGGTGCTGCCTCCGCCCCTCCAGGGCGTGATGCTCAGTCCTGCTCCCAGGAGGGCACCAGTGCCGGCCCCTCCGCCTGACCTCGTCCTCCCCCTGCTCCTCTGTGTTTCCAAGTTCTCTTCTCCCTCCTCCTGTGCTGTTCCACTCTGCGTCTCCCCTTTGAAAACACTCTCACAACTGATCTTTAACCATCCCCCGGCAGTCACGGGTTAAGGGTTGACTTTCCTCCAGGGCCAAGCACAAAGTGGCCCAATGTCAAGGACCGAGGTGAGTGTGACGTGCACAGGCCCTGCTCTACCACTCCTGTACCTGCGGCCCAAGAATATCACGGCTCACCCTGATTCCGGATGGAGTCCTGAGATGTGGGCCCCCTGGCTCTGGGCTGCTTCTGCTCAAGCCTGGCCAGGGCCGCCGCAGCCGCCATCTGTGCCTCATCGGTGGGGCCTTGGCGGGGTTGCCTGAGGGTTGGTTGAGTGGGCTTTTCTTTGGGGGCCTTCTCCCTGGAGACAGAGAGAACAAGAGCTGATGTGGGATTACGTGGCAGAACTTCCATCCCTCTCCCACTTCTGCTCCCCCACCCTGTCAGACACGTCCCTCCTTCCCAGCAGTCAGCACAGCCCCCAGAAGATTCTAGCAGGTGTACTAGCCCTGGAGCTAGATTTAATTCAGCTCCCCTTCACACAGTCCTATACCCCATCTGGTCCCAGAGTCATGTCTGTTAAGTGGGGTAACAGCATCCGGCCCCCAGGAGCCGACGGGGAGCATGTGTGGGCATCCTTCCGTCTTCAGGAATCGCTGAGAACCAAAGGCTGCACCCCTTCTCCTCGCCACCTTCCAAGGGAGGAGTGCCACCCGGACTCTCCACAAGGGCCACGACATCAGGGTCCTGCACTGAGCCCCGGCTGTGTGCCAGCAGCAGGAGGGAGCTGGTTATGGCTCAGCTTGTGTCCTCGCACCAACATTCCTCTGAGAGGTCCTAGGAGTCCCCTCCACCACCTGAGGGTGGTATTTCAGGCAGCAGCCCCACGTCACATGCCAGTCCTGGGTCCCACAAGTTACTAAGATCCCACCTCCACCCTATGGACACAGCATGTGATTGCCCCCAGGGAGCGTGGCTTCATAGTCAACCTGCTTGACTGTTCCAGCAGAGAGGTCCCGCCTCTCCCCACACAGGGGCCTCTCCCAGCCCCTATGCTACACTGTCGACCCTTCGGAGTCCAGCTGTCAGGTGGGGACTTCCTTCCTCCTGTTCCACTAGAGACACAGGCAGCTCAATTCTCTTCTCTTCTCCCAAAGCCTCCGAGGCCTGCTTCCAGGCCACCGGGGCCAGCCCCTCTGGCCCGCCTCACAGCTGAGTCATGTGAAACTGCCTAGCTCCATGTGGCCTCCAGATCTTTCTATAAAAATGTGATCTTCCAAGAACCCCCATCTGATCTCTTCAAGGCTCTGCTGGGCAGTCCAAGGGGTCCCCTGAAGCCTAAGCCAGCGCATGTAATGCCTCTGCATAAAGCCCCCCAGCTGCACGCACAATGGAAGCCGCCTTCCTCCCCACAGATCTACAGAGCCCTCCACATCGTGCTCACTTCCCTACAGATGTCTCTTCCTTGCACAGCTCTCCTGCCGTCCTTCACACAGGCCCAAGAGGTTCCTACCACAGAGCCTTCTGCCAAGAATATTCTGTGTGCAGATGGGATAAAAAAAAAGGGGGGGGGGGATCTGGGAGAGGATAGAGCTGCTCTGTGTGTGTGTGAGAGAGCGAAAGAGAGAGACAGAGAGAGAGAGAAAGAAGGGCTGATTTCCACAGGACTGAGGCTCAGCTTTCTAGCTCTCAGCTCAAATTCCACCTTCCCAGAGAGACACCTAACAGTACCCCTTGCCCTGAGGATTTTCCCTCGCACTGACCCCTGCTCCTCCATCATGTTTACTGGTTCGCTTGTCCATCTGCCGCCTCGAGGAGGTGAGTCCTGAGCCAAACATAGGCATGTGCCCTCCCCATATACAGTATTTCCTCTCGTGTTCCAGCTGATCACAAAAGTCTGAATCTTCTTGGTTCCCCGTCCCAGCTGGGGCTCCTCAAACCTGCCCCCCTCTCCCAACAAGGTCTCCTCTCCAAGGTCTCACTCAGTCCTGGCCCTCATGACCTCCTGTATCCCCCTCCACGCTCCTACCCAAGAACCCCCGTTGCCCCCAATCCTGGCAGCAAATGCCCTGATGACACTCCTCTTCCACCCCCACTGAGTCCCTCCGCCCCCTTTCCAGCCTGCCTTCCTGCCCCTCCCCGCCCCTCACAGTCTCAGTCCCCCTCACAATCTCTTCCATCATTCCTCACAAAGCCCTGCCCAGGCTGGCATCTTTCTCCAGTCACTAGACCCCACCTCACGCACATGCTTCATTCGGTTCTCTCGCGCTCGCTCTCTCTGTCACGTTCTCTCTCTGTCACACACTAGCTCCTACCACCCCTCTGCAGCTCCCTGCAACAGCTCAGCCTCTCCCAGACGCCCCTCTCACATCCTACACAGTCTCCATCCTCATCTGCCCCCCTCCACTATATCCTCCACACACACCTCTGAGTCTCCTCCGGCCTAGCTCAGGCCTCTCCTTCTTTAAGTCTACCAGGAACAAGTCCCTGAGGCCCACATGTGTGGCCTCCTTCCAGATCCCCCTTAGGACCCTCTGGCTCCCATTCTCCTCCCAGCACCTCTAATTCACCCAGAGCTCCCCAGTCCGTTACAAGCCTTCCAGAAGACCCCCTAGTCCTCCCACCGGCTCCACGGGGCCCAGACCCCCACGCATGGATGCTAAGCCTCAGGACTCTGCCACCCCGCCGCACTCGCTTGGCCGGGAACAGCTTCCACTCTCCGGCCATGGCGATTCCCTTATGTCTAAGGGCCTTAGTCAGTGACCAATCTCTCCACCGACCCCCAAGTTTCCCTACAGTCCCGCCCTCCTTGCCCCGCCCCCTTGGGTTTCGCCCCGCCCCCGGAGGCCTCCCCTGCCCCCTTACTCCCACCCCGCCCCTCTCGTCCCGCCCCTAGGGTCTCTCCCCACCCCGAGTTCCTCGGCCATCCCGTCCCGACCCTAGGCCTCTCAAGCCTCCCGGCCCGTCCACGCCCCCAGGCCTGTAGTCCCAGCTCCCGTCACTTACCCCACCGACTCCGTGAGCTTCTGACCCGGGCCCGCGCTCTTGAACTTGATGTCGGCTTTGATCTCCTGGAAGAATTTCTTCATAGTGGCGGCGGCCCGGCGGCGGGGGGCCGCGGGGGGGAGGGGGCGCAGGGCCCAGTCGGGGAGGGGCCGGCAGAAACCAACAACCGGAAAGAAAATACCTGGTTGTCGGAAGTCCCGCCTCCGCGCGGCCGCCCACGTGACAATAGGCCACTCTAGCTCTCCGCTCCTCGCTGTCCCCGAGCGGCCACTCTGCACTCACGGGTCGTGTCTCTGTGGTTCTTCCGGACGGCGTTGCTAGGGGCTACGCGTGCGCTCCAGTCTGGAGGTTGTGCCTGGGCGCCTTCCACTGCGTTCTGGAAGAGAAGAGATTGGCGAGGGAGGTACCGGCCGACTGAGCTCACGGAGAAGGCGCTAGTCCCGCCCTTTACCCGGCCCTAGAAACTTCCCTGGTTGGCTTACGTGATAAAATCCAAATTCGTTGTGGGGATGTTCACGGCCATACCTCGGTAGCCCCACCTTTGGATCTACCATGACCCCTAAGGGGCTTAAATTAAGGAAATGAGAGATTGGCCAGAGAGCACTGAGGGGATCTAAGAATTGTTGTACCCCATGGGGTGAGCATAAGACTAGCATCCCCTCGTAGCACAACTGTAAGGCTGATGATGCAGTTTGAAAGATTTACCACTTTATCCCGGACCTCGAGAGGGCGCGTGATTGTTTGGATTGGGGTGGTGAGGTAAGACAGTAAAATAAAATTTATGTAGGTAGATGGTATTAAGTGCTATGGAAAAAAATAAAATGGAAAACAGGATGGGGTGGAGGCAGTTTGTGACATCAGCGGAGGGGATTACACACAGGAGACACATTTTTAAAACCACCAGGCCCTCTGAATGAGCCTGGCCATTAGGCGCTATCAAACAGCTGTTGTCAGTAATAGCAAAGTGATTAAATTTAAATACAAATGTACATCAGGGATGGGAACCAAATAATAGCAATTGGAAAACTCCACGAGGATGTGGACTAGTTAACAATTACTGCATAGAGCTGCTTAAAGGACATGATTTCTGTATATCAAGCATCAGAAGTGGCTTAGCTGGGTGGTTCTGGCTTAAGGTTGTGATGGTCAAGGTGTCCATTAGGGGTACAGTCTCATCTACAGGCATCTACTGAGGGAGGATCAGCTTCCAGGCTCAGTGGAAATAGTGTTAGCAAGCTTTGGTTCCTTGTTGGCTGTTGGCCAGAGGCTACAGGATGCGTGTACAGGGATCTTTCTATAAACTTCTGGAGTGCCTTCAGGCCATGGCAGCTAGGTTCCTCTGCAGCAGTGAAATTGGGGGTGGGGGATCTGGAAAGGAGAAGAGTGACAGCGGTGAGGGGCGGTTGGGGGTGGGAAGTGCCTCCCTTTTTATAACCTAATATTGGAAGTGTCGTACCATTATTTCTGACATTGGCTTGTTTCCCTTACTATGTCAGTCATCTTTGTAAAGTCACTGTTCCCCCAGGCACGGTCCTCCTGAGGGTGTTCCACCTGCCGACCCCTGCCCTCTCCCGCATGCCTCCCTCCCCTGCGCAATCGCTGTAGCTCCACCCGCACTGCACACCCTAGATGGATGGTCAGCCCACGAGCTGTGTCCTGGAAGCTTGTCCTTTTCCTGGGTGAGCCTCTAAGCTCCTGGGCTGAAGCACACTGGACTGCTCAAATTCCTAGGAGCAGCGGGGGGCAGGTAGCACCGCAGAGCGCTTCAGAAACAGCTTGTAGGGCAGGGGTGTGGCGTGGATCTCCGACTCCTTTATTTGCAGCTTCTGGTGGTAGAGGGGACTCCTGTCTTCTGGTCTGGTCTCTGGGTTCCATGCCTCCTTGTTTAGACTGACCGTCCTCTCTGTCCTGATGACTGTCACATGACACTGCTTCTGAGCCTTACAATGCTGGTGTTGGAAATCCAACTCCCTGCCAGTGTCCGTGGGTGTCCCTCTGTTCGATCAGACTCCAGCAGGTGGTCGGTCCAGCTCCTCTTATCTTCCTTCACGGTCCCAGTCAGGCCCTGGAGTCCCAATCAGATCCTCTTGCTGGGAAAGGAGGAAGCCTCACTCACATCGCCTGCATGTCTGGGCCAGGCGTTGGGCCCCCAGCTCCTGGAGAGATGTCATGGAGCTCATGTGAGAGGTGGCCTCAGCAGTGCTTCCCATGGGCTTGGCTCATGGTTCTGACCATGATCTATTTGGATACATTCCAGATGATGACTGTGTCCAGGGTTTTGAGCTGTCCCTCTCATCTCCTCACAGTCTGTAGCCTGACTGGGGCTGAATCTGCTATTTGCTATTGGCTTCACAGACTAACCCTGATAAAGTGCAGGACAAGGTAAGATCATAGGCCAGCTAGACCACTACACTAGAGTTCGAGTAAAAATGCAAGGACTGGCCCTCCCTGGTGGCACAGCGGGTTAAAGCACAGCACCCAGAATCTAAAGCCGCTTCCGCATGAGTTCGATTCCCGCCTGCCCCGGAGGTGACCACAAGGTGTGGCAGACCTCTCATGACCCGCCTGCTGCTCCCCTCAGCAGTGTACTTTGTCGATCTGCCTGTTCTGCTCCCCAGTCTGTCTCTGGTGAAGCCTCTCACCGCCCCTGGGCCTCTGGCCTGTACCCCAGTTCTGTATGCACAAATAAATACATCTTTAAAAAAAATGCAAGGACTATACTGTTAGCCTGCTGGCTTATCATACGTAGAAAGCATGCCATGGGACTCGAGGCAAAATTCGAACAATGGTCTTTCTTTGCTTGGAGGAATCTACCCCTAGTTTCCAAATTTTCAGTAATAGGGCTGACTTTTGCAACAAAAAAGGCCCTTCCTGGTGGCACAGTGGGTTAAAGTGCAGCACTGTGATCGCAGCCACTGCAGTACGCATTTGATCCCTGGCCACGGAGCTGACCCATTGGTGCAGCAGACCTCTCCTCAGCAGTATATTTCTGCCTGTTCTGCTCCCTGCTTTGTCTCTGGTAAAATCTCTCACCCCCCACACCTCTGGCCTGTACCCCAGTTCTTGTGTGCATAAATAAATAAATCTTTAAAAAAAAAAAAAGTTGTGTTACACCTCCAACTCTTCTCTGTAGGAACTACAGAAGGGAGTAAAACATGAAACAACATGACAAGGAAAGAGACAGCTCCAGAATGTGGGACATTCTCTAAGCCAGCTGGGCTGGGTGCCCAGAAAGTCAAGTGTTCTGAAAAATAAACAAGGCTCTGGGCCCTCCCTGGTGGTGCAGCGGGTTGGAGTGCTGCACTGCGGAGCTAAGCCAAGCCGAGGCCACTTCAGTGCATGTTTGATCCCCACCCCGGAGGTGATCCACATGGCCTAGCTGACCTTTGCTGTCCCGCCCGCTGCTCCCCTCAGCAGTGGACTTTGTCAATCTGCCTGTTCTGCTCCCCGCTCTGTTTCTGGTGACTCCTCTCGCTGCCCCTGAGCCTCTGGCCTGTACCCCATTTCTGTTTGCATAAATAAATAAATCTTTTAAAAAATAAACAAGATTCACATTAAAAGGGATTAGAGGAAAAGATTTGCATTCAGTACATAAACGTTGATTTGATCTGGTTCTGCTCCTGCCCCCCTCCCAAATCTTAGTGCAATCACAAAAATTGAACATGAACTGGATATTAAATAATACCATGAGGGCCCTCCCTGGTGGCGCAATGCATTGAAGCACAGCACTGGGAAGCTCTCCACAGCCACTGCAGTACGAATTCTATCCCCACCCAGGGAAATTATCTACATGGCACAGCAAACCTCTCGTGTGTCTCCACTGCACCCCTCAACAGTGTATTTCAGTCAATTCAGCTGTTCTGCTCCCCACTCTGTCTCTGGTGAATCTTCTCACTGCCCCTGCACCGCTGGCCTGTACCCCAGTTCTGTATGCATGAATAAATAAATAAATAAACTCTCTACATTCCTTCCAAAGGCAGTGCCTAATTCCTTTCCCTTAAGGGTGGGCTGCACTTAATGACTCATTTTTAACAAACAGAATAGAGTAGAAGTGATCATGTGTAGCTTGGAGACTAGATCATACAGGCACTGCAACCTGCCTCCTTGCACCCCCTGTCCCTCAGTCGGGGGTGCGGGGCAGCTCGGCATGCTGTGAGGAAGTTCAGGCAGTGCTGTGGTGAGGCCTACATGGTGAAGAGCTGAGGTCTTGAGCCAACAGCCAGGCGAGGGCAGCACCTTGGAAGCAGGCCCTCCTGCCAGAGTGGAGGCTTCCGATGAGGTGGTCCTGACAGCTGTCTTCTACAGCCTCATGAGAGACTCTGAGCCAAGATTCTCCCAGACCCCTGACCCTCAGAATTGCTGGACGCAACAAATGGTTATTGTTACAAGTGACCTAGTTTAGGGGTAATTTGTCATGCAAGTGAATTAATAAAAGAACAATCTATATTCATTGTGCTACCGTTTTTCGTCTTTCCTAATGTTTGAAATGTGAACAATACCGACTAGCACTATGAAATAAAAGATCAGACACCTTATAATTTCAAATGAAGATAAGAAGACTGATCCAAAGTGACACAGTTCAGCCACTGATGAAGACCCACTCCATTCCCTGAGCGTGAAGTCCTACAGGGACCCTCAACCTGGATGCTGAATCTCTGGAGGGCTTAGAAACCTCATCAACGGGCCTCCCTGATGGTGCAAGGAGTTAAGTGTCAGTACTATGAAGCTATCGGCAGCAAGGAGTTAAGTGTCAGTACTATGAAGCTATCGGCAGCCACTGCAGCACGAGTTTGATCCCCGGCCAGGGACCTGATCCACAGGGCACAGCAGACCTCTCCTGTCTCCCTGCTGCTCTCTTCAGCAGTGTGTTTCAGTCAGTCGATCTGTTCTGCTCCCCACTCTGTCTCTGGTGAGTCCTCTCTTACACGTACCCCCATACCTTTGGCCTGTGTCCCAGATCTGGTATGCATAAATAAATCAATCTTAAAAAAAAAAGAGAGCCTTCATCACCTATCACCATCCATTTTGCCCTCTCTGCTCAGCTATCTGCAACTATTCACAGCTCCTCTCTAACCTTTTGCCCAGGCAGTCCTTTCTGCTGGGAGATAGCCCTTCCCATCTGTCTAACTCAATCCTCTTCCTCCGGTAACCCACCCTACCTTCCTCATGCTAGAATCGGAGGTATAAAGTGCCTCCCTCTTACAATAATCATTGGCAATATTTACTGAGCCCTCATTACGTGCTAGGTACTTTGTGGAGCACTTTAAACCTTCTGTGTATAACTTCCCGGTCCTCAAAGGCATCTGTTTATAAACCACGCACTGTCATGACTCGCATTTATAAATGAGTGACATGAGCTCCAGAGGATAAAGTCACCCCCCAAGGTGACTCAGCTCTCAAGTAGCAGGACTCAGACTTCAAACCTGCAGGGTTCACACCTTGTTCCCTGTGGTCAGCAGGCGAGTGCCTCCTAGGGGTGGCTGTGTCCTAACCCTGAGAACCTTCACTATGGTAACATTTGCACCCAGCAGGTGCTGCAGGATTTTAAGCTGAGGAGATGATGCTGGCGTGTCCACAGGGTATTATAAGGAGGCAGGGGGTCAGTAACGAAATGTAACAACAGGAACAATTTCAGAAGGACCCAATTCATTGGCGTGGCTTTGAAGATGGACGAAGGAGCCAGGAAACAAGGCATGCTGGTGGCTTCTAGAGGCTGGAAAGGGCAAGGAAATGACTGTTCTTTCCCAAGGACTTTCATAAGGAGTACAACTCGGACAACACCTTGATGCTAGATCAGTGAGACCCATTTGGATTACTAGCTCCAGAATGGTAAAGACACATGTGCTATTTTATGTCACTTTGGTTGTTTGGCACAGAAGCACCAGGAAATTACTATCCCTATATCAAACAGTGCTAAGAAATAGGTACAGAAACTTTTTCAAATAAGATTTATTTTTATTAATTTATCATAAAGATTTATTTATTTATGCATACAAGAGGTGGGGTGTAGACCAGAGGTGTGGGGGTGCATGTGTGAGAGAGGACTCACCAGAGACGGAGTGGGGAGCAGAACAGATCGACTGACTGAAACACACTGCTGAGGGAAGCAGCAGGCGAGACAGGAGAAGTCTGCTGTGCCATGTGGGTCAGGTCCCTGGCCAGAGATCAAACTCGCACTGCAGTGGCTGCCGATAGCTTCATAGTGCTGACACTTAACTCCTTGCACCACCGGGAGAGGCCCTATTTTTATTTATCCATATGAGAATTGGGGTGTAGGCCAGAGGTATGGGGGGTGTGGTGTGGTGAGAGGATTCACCAGAGACAGAGTGGGGAGCAGAACAGGTGGACCCACTGAAATGCACTGCTGAGGGAAGCTGCGGGGAGATGGAGAGGCTCAAACTCCTGCTGCAGTGGCTACCAAAAGCTTGACAGTGCTGACACTGCGCCACCAGAGAGCTCTGTGATGCCTCAGGTCTCAAGGGACCTTTGACTCTGCGTTGCTGACAAGACACAAGACGGGGAGAATGAAGGCACTGCAATCCCCTTGGTGCGCTGCGAGCTGCAACAGAAGACCACCCTCCAGCTGAGACTAGGAGAAATGTGTGGCAATTGGGAGTCCAACACTCTGGAATTCAATAAATAAATCTTAAAAAAAAACAAAAAAACTAACCACATGCAATCTATCATGGCTTGGAGCAAAGCTCAGTAGATGTTATTCTTCTGCTTGGGAAAGTGCCCAATAAATACCTCTTTGTGAAGGCAAAGGCTTATGGCCCAGGTATCAAACTGAGGATAAAGCCAGCAACACACAGTAGGTGCTCGGACTGGCTGCTAATTCAAGGGGAAGGTTTCACCAAGTTCCGGGGAGCAGGCGTAAGTACGGTCACCAACTTGGCATCTTTGGCCAGATGCCAACCCCATCTCAGGGAACAGGAAGCTACAACACCTCTCCTGGTGACTCACGGCCCAACCTTTGGCTTAACTGACTTCTAACTTGGCGGGAAGGTGTGGATCCTCATCCACCTCCGTCTGCCACTTATTCCCTTTTGTTCCCCCTTCCGTGAGTGGCCCCTCAAGCTTTCCCACTTTCTTGAACTATGGCCCCAGTTGCTATCAGTTAGATCTTTTTCCTGTCCTTTCACTTAGCTTGGCCAGGTCTGGGCAGGAAGTCTCTGGAAGGCCGTCTTTTTTCTGCCCTAGCACAAGGGCTGGGATGGGGAGAAGTTTCCCCACATTTGACAGTAGGGACCAGCAGAGGTGGCATTCTTGGCGTGAGCCTCAATGTGTGCCCTAAGGCAAGGACACAGGCTGGGGCTCAGTCTTCCCATCTGTACCCTGGCCTAGCCGGGCCCCTGGACAGGCGTCCTCATCACTGTGTGCCTCTCCTATGCAAATAAAAACGGGGTGCTCAGCAAGGCCTGAATTTCAGATAAAGAAATACTTTAATATATACAATAATACATTTTACAGTTTTAACAACTTTTTTCTTCTCCCAAATTACCCCCTGATTGATACCTAATGAATCAGGGTATAGGCTGGGAGTATGGGGATGATAGAATTCACTGAAGACAGAGTGAAGAACAGAAAAGGCAAATTTGCTGAGATACTGATGAGAGAGGCTGGCAAGATGGGAGGAGTCATCTGACCCTAAATTTTACAATTATAACTATTTTTTTTAAAGATTTGTTTATTTATGCATACAAGAGCTGGGGTTCTGGTCAGAGGTGCAGAATGGGGGTATGGTGAGAAGATTTCACCAGAGACTGAGTGAGGAGCAAAACTGCCAGATCCACTGAAACACACTGCTGAGGGGAGCAGTGGGTGAGACAGGAGAGGTCACGTGGGTCACCTCCTTGGAGGGGATTGGACTTAGGCTGCAGCAGCTAAGGATAGCTTCATAGCGCTGCACCATCAGGGAAGCCCAATTTTAACTATTTTTAAAGCACCATGTCAGTGCAGCAGACCTCACCTGTCTTGCAGCTGCTTCCCTGAGCAGTGTATTTCAATAAATCTGCCTGTTCTGTTCTCAAAAAAAGGAACCATGTCAATTCCTTGCGGGTGTCAAATATTCCTATTTGATGATATATACCTTTGTTATTTTTTGTTGTGGTGGTGGTAAAATATGCGCAACATCAAACTTACCATTTTGACCATTTTATTTATTTATATCAGTTTTCATTCTTGTTCATTGTACAGCAATGTTTACTTCCCCCTCCCTTTGACCATTTTAAAATGTACAGCTCAGGGGCATAAGGACAGTCACATTTTTTGGCGACCATCCATCACAGGAACTTTCTCCAAACTGCTATCAGTCCCCATTAAACACTAACTCTCCCTCCCCAGCCATCATACTTTCTGGCTGTATGCATCTGACTCCTAAAGGCACCTCCTGTGGGTGAACTCTTGTGGTATTTCTTCTTATGTGTCAGGGCTATTTCATTTAGCATCATGTTCTCAAGGTCCATCCATGTTGCAGGATGTTTAACAAAATTTTTTTTTTTTAGTTCAGATGACCTAAATATTGCATGGGACAAATATTGCATGTAATATACTTATTCTGAAAAATTGTGTAGCTGCAACTTATATTTAACTGGCATTCTGAATTTTATCTGGCAATTCTACTTACAGCCCTGCTTCTGCAGTTATTTTTATTTTAAAGTTATGTCTATTGGGCCCCCAGGGTGGCATTAATGGGTCAAGTCTCAGCACTATGACATTATCTACAGCTGCTGCAGCCTGAGTTGATCCCAGGCCAGGGAGGTGACCCACCCACTGCTCCCCTCAGCAGTGTATTTCAGTGCAGCTGCCTGTTCTGCTCCCCACTCTTACACTGGGGATTCTTCTCATCCCCACACCTCTGGCCTGTAACCGAGTTCTTGTGTGCATAAATAATCTTTAAAATAACAACAACAACATAAAATTATGTTTATTGAGGCAATTTTGGTTGATAACAATGTGTATGTTTTAAGGGTAGAACATCACACACCTCTATAAATGTAGGTTATCACACTATGCCTACTGCCAAAGCCCCAAATTCTTCACTGCAGCCCCTCAGACCCTTCATCCACTCTATGCAGATATCTCAACCTCTCCATGTAACCTCAGTTCTACTGTCAGATTTCAAGCATTTGTTTTGGTTTGCTTTTGTCTACTCTTTTGTTTTGTTTCTTTATATTCCAAGCATGCATGAAGCACGTGGTATTTGTCTTTCTCCTGATTTATTTCGCTTAGCATAATCCTTTGCTACTCCATCCATGTTTTTGCAAATGGCAGGATTTCATCTTTTTTATAGCTGAGTAGTAATCTATCAGCATACATACATCTTTAGAGCTACTCCTCTGTCGTTGGACTCTTAGGTGGGTATACTTATTTAAAGTATTATTATATATATACATGTATATATATACTTACACCGCATGAAATTTCAGTTGTCTTAAGTATACAATTTAGTACATTTTATTGCACATTTACAGAGTCATACAATCATCATTACAAACATTCAAAAACATTTCCATCACCCTAAAATGAAACCTCACACCCATCTGCACTCACTCTGGACTCTACTCCCAGCTTAAGGCTGTAGAAAGAAATCATTAACCCATTTTCTATCTTGAATGATTTGCCTTTTCTGGACATTCCATTAAATGTCATATGATCCTGAAATCATGTGACCTTTTTGCCTGATTTTTTTTACATCACTTTTTGAGGTTCATTACTATTGTACTGTGTATCAATGCTTCATTTCTTTTTTTGCTGAATAGTATTTATCATAAGCATATCCCACGTCATCTGGTTTGTGCATTCACCCATCGATGGACATTTGAGTTGCTTCTACTTTTTAGCTCCTGTGAAACAGACTGCTTATGACTATTTGTGACTAAGTTTTTATGTAGAGGGTGAGTTTCATTTTTCTTGGTGCATACCTAGGGGTGGCATCGCTGGGGCCATATTGTAAGTTTATGCTGAACTTGTAAAAAGCTTTTGAGATCTATTTCAAGTGCATATGGGTGCACTTGAGACAAAAAAAAAAATCGTACTAGGTGATCGAATCCTTCTAGTGTTTTTAAAAAGAAATCCTTCCAATGTTTCTCCAAAAGCTGAAAACTCAAATTTCTCAGGAATGTTCATAGGCGTTAAGACAGAGCCAGGGGGAGCGCTCCAGCCTCCTTCCCTCCCACACTCGCTCAGTCCTCCAGCGTCCACCTGATATTAGCCAATTTCTTTACAACTTTCAAGTTGACAAAAACTTATCAACTTCCTTTAGTATAGAGAAAGCCTCCTCCATTACTCAGCTTTCTCTCAAGCACTCAGGCTCTTTAAAGTTTCACCGCTGACCCAAACCACACATTAACATTTCTTTGGCCCGCTAGACCTTGAGCTGCCAACGGCACCCGGCGCCCCCGGCACTTCCTATTCCCGGGCACAGCTTTCACTCCAAGAGCTGCGAAGTCACTGGCTCTTCCTCGGGCTCCATACCAGTAGGAGCCCCATTTACAGGAGGGGAAACTGAGGCATTAAGCGATTAAGCAGTGCTCGACACACTCTTCTGGAAGGAATATGTGCATTAAAGTATTCCGTAGCGTAGGCACGTAGTGCCCCAAAACCTTCGCTTTATTGAGAAAAAAGTGTGCGCTTCACGGACGTTTCTCCCAAACCGCCCCCCAAGCCCGCCCCTGCCCTTAGCCACTCCCCCGGCCAGCGTCGGCGCGTCCCCGTTTTGAGTTGAAGCTCTCTTCTGGAGTCCGGTGCGGACAGCTCCTTCGGTAGCCAATGCCCACTCCCTACCTTGGGGCGCTTCTCGCGCTATCCAATGAGCTGCAGCTCTCCATTAAACCCCTTCTTCCAGAAGGGGACGCGGTGGTATCCAATGGCGAGCCTCCTCCGGGGCCGTCGTCGGCCTGCCCCTCGACTCTCAGCCCCGCCCCGAGGCGTCGGGCCTCCCGCCTCTTCTCTCCAGAGCGCCTCCGTTTCTCTCCTCCCACTTTTCCCCTTTCACCTCCCATAACCTCCGCCCCCTCCATTAGACCTCTGGTCACGCCCCTTGCTTCTGCCCGTTACCCAATCCCGTTAACTTGATATGCTCCAACCCCTCTTCTCATTGGTCCCCGCTCTCCTCTATCCCCCGCACGTGGTACTGAGCGACAGCATCATCCACCCGTGACGGACGAAAGGTGGGACTTCCGGTGGCCCTCAGGCCAATAACACGCTCCGGCCCGCAGTCCAGGCGGCCGCCCCCGCCCCTTCGGTATCCCGCTCCCGCCCCCGGCTT
>NW_004567126.1:28461148-28486510 GCF_000260355.1 Condylura cristata | reverse complement strand
CAGCCGCCAGCATGCCGCACGCCTTCAAGCCCGGGGACTTGGTGTTCGCCAAAATGAAGGGCTACCCGCACTGGCCGGCCCGGGTGAGGCCGCTGGGGAGATGGGCGAAGGTGGGGGTGGGGGGTGGGGCTCTGGGGGCCCCAGACTCAGGGGCTCACGCACTTGGAGTCTGGGGGATACCGGATCTGTAGGACCTACACGCCCGAGGAGACTTGGGCTTGGGGGGCCCCCGCACGCTGGAGCCTTGAGAGGACTCGGGTCTGAGGGATCCGCGCGCCAGGGGTTTGGGGTGCCTGGCCTGAGGGATTTGCGCGGGTAGGGAGAGCTAGGGGTGCCAGGCCTGAGGGACCCGAGCGACGGGGGTCTGGGGGTCCCTCTGTGCGGCCCGCGCACCAGAGGTTTTGGGCACCCCGCCCTGAAGGAGCTGCTCAGGGTCAGAGTGAAGTGATGCTAAGTGTGCAGGAGCTGTGACCTGAGGGGACAGGGTTGGGGGGGGGAAGAGGTGAGGTAAGCAGAGAAAAGAGGGGTTTGAAGCGGGGTTGAATTTATTGGAAGAGGGAAGTGCTCAAGACTGGAGGACCTTCTTTGTGGGGCCACAGAAGCCAAGTTCTGGTGGGTGCTGAGAGCCACGTGTGAGAGGAGCAAAGGATGAGGGATGCACTAAGGGAGAAGCTGCTTGACTATCAAGACTGAGGGCGTAAGGGAGTACCGGAACTGGACATTGGGGCTGTGGGCTTTGTGCACAAGGTTACTAGAGCTGACAGGTCTGAATATGAAAGTGAGAGGTCTGAGGGACCAGACATGTAAATCAGATTTGTTTGAGGCACCCTGATCCCCTGTGGAGACCCACCCCCTCCATGTCCCCAGACTGGGGTGGAGGATTGTCCTCTCTGATGCTTGAATCAGATCAGCCCCCTCACAGGGGCTCAAGGCTGAGAGAGCATCTAAGGGAAGGCGGCTGGCCCAGGACACCTTGGAGTTTCTTTGGGGGAAGTTGGAATCCAGACAACTCAAGTGGTCTGGGATGGGGGGGCCCCTTGAGCCTGAGAGTTGCAGATCTGCAAAGTGGAGTTCAAGCACTGTGAGAGCAGCCAGCAAAGAGGAGGGACGTGGGGTTATTGTCACCCCAAGATCTTAGGAATTCAAATGCTCCCCCAAACCCTCAGGTCTGAGGTTGGTGGAATATGCCTGATACAACTGAAGGAATTTGGTGGGTGGGGATGGGAATGGCAGCCCTGGCTATCAGCCCGGTGAGGTGGGCAGGGCAGGTGACCTGGGCAGCCCTGTGGTATGGTTGGAGATTCCAGCCTTGCTCCCTGCCTGTTGGGCCGAAGTAGCCAGAAAGACATCACACAGAACTCGGTTTGGATGCCAAGGGGCCTCTGGGATCTCTGACTGGGCAACCGCAGGGTTAGAGGTGGTGCTGGTGCTACCCTGAGGATGTCTGGGCTTCAGGATGAGAGGGAGATCCTCGGCGAGACAGGGGCAGAGGCAGGGTTTAGAGGCATCCCAGGTTGGTCCTCACCTTGATGGCGTTGGGGGATGCTTCTGTGCAGGAACGGGATGCTTGGGGTGAATGCCAGAGGCCCACGGTGCGGTCCGGGGTCAAAGACTTTGAAGACCAGCCCTGAGGAAATGGAGGCAGAAAGTCAGGAGCAAGCATTGAAGAGGAAGGGGAGGAATCAATAAGAACTGTAGAGCCCACTCCAGTCTTCTTTGCTTGCATTTAAATTCTTGGGGTACACAGCGCAATGAAACTTTACTGGTACTTTTCTTCTTTCTTGAGTACCAGCTTCTCCCTGTTCGCTGAACCTCCTCCCTTCAGCCAGCTCTCTAAGCCCCTAACATTTCCAAGCACCTGATTGGAAGTATAGGGGCTGCTTGCCTCCCGTGGGGAGGTGACTGACAGCTGCCGGAGCCCATGGGCCTGTATGGAGAGGGTGGGACTTCCTGGATGCTCAGCGCCTGTCTCCTGCAGCCCACCCCCCACCCTCTGCATCCTTGGAGCTGCCAGCTGCAGTCTCTGGGAAACCGACCACCGATAACCCCCTTGCGGGGAGGGATCCTATGGGAGGGTTCTGAGAGTTCATAGAAGCTCTCCCTAGCCTCCCCCCCAGCTGCTCTGAGGACCTTATTTGGCTTTGCTCAGGTGAAGTGCCCTGGGGAGTGGGGGGGTTTGCACAGAAGCATGCAGATGCTTAAGTGGGAAGGTGATATGGCTTCTTAAAATGAAGGCTCCCTTTTCCCCAGCATACCCTACCCCGAGTAAGTTGGCTGATTTCTTGGTAATTTCCTGGGGCAGTGGGTGAAACACCCCTTGCCTCCCATCTGCCTTCTGACTGGCCTCTCACTGCAGATTGATGACATTGCTGACGGTGCCGTGAAGCCCCCACCCAACAAGTACCCCATCTTCTTCTTTGGCACACACGAAACGTAAGTGTCCCTGGCTAGGGCTGAATTTTCCAATTGGTACCCCCCACCCCCACCCCCACCCCCTCGGTGGCCTAGCTCACCTGGGACTGGCCCCATGGTTCCTTTCTCCAGAGCCTTCCTGGGACCCAAGGACCTCTTTCCCTACGACAAATGTAAAGATAAATACGGAAAACCCAACAAGAGAAAAGGCTTCAATGAGGGACTGTGGGAGATCCAGAACAATCCCCACGCCAGCTACAGTGCTCCGCTGGTGAGTACCTGGGATGGAGGGCCACCCAAGTGGGGTCAGGTGTGCATGTGTGCAGGGGAGTGAGGTGGCCTTGGCTTGTCTCCTGGAAGGAGGTGAAGCTTTTAGGTCTGGACTCCTCCCTGTCAGCACTGCTGACACGGGCCGGGCCAGTCTCTGGGGGGCTGTCCTGAGCACTGTGGGGTGTTTAGCAGCAGCGCTGGCTCCACATACTGCATGCTAGGAGCACCCCACTGGGGCTGTAACGACTGACTGTCCCAGACATGGCCAGGTGTCCCCTGGATTGGGTGGAGGAGTGCAGAGTCACCCTTGTGGGGCCTGAAAATAGAAGTGTCGCCATAGCTTTTACAAAACTTTCTATTTTCATTTTATAAGGAAAACGTTTTTTCTTTCCGTAACAGCCCCTCCCCCAACTACTGCTAGCCTTTAGCCTCAGAAAAAGGCCATACTTAATAGAGGTGGGAGTTTCTGTTTAGGTGGAAAAAATGCCAGCAGCCTTAGAGGTGTTGGGGAACTTGTGTTTGGAAGCATCCAGCAAAACAAAGGAGTTTAGAAAAGTAGGAGTTAAACTCTTAAATTGTCATGGAAGGTTGGCAGAGGGGTGCCTTGTCAAGTACTTTGGGGTGAGATGCTGATGAAGGGAGGCAGGGCAGGGGTTTTTCACTTTGCTTTTAACCACTACTGTGGGGTTCCTGCAAGATCTGAGGTGGTGGGGAGGATTAGCTTTGTCTTGGGAGGGGTTGGGGTGAAATTGGTTTTGCAGTCACAGGAGCTAACTGCAGGGGGCCAGATCGCAGTTCTTAGAGACATCAGCATGGTCTTGAGGCTGCAGAGCAGGGGGCTGAGCAGCCGGCTTGTGTTTGTGAAGGACTAAGTGGGCCTAGAGTGCCTGGCCATGCTTGAGAAATTGGGGTGATGGGCTAGGTGTGCTTTCCTGTGGCTCCGCTCACCTGCTGACCCAGCAGACTTCTGTTTCCACCTGCCACATGTTGTCCCGGGACCAGGGACCCAGGGTGAATCTTGCCTTCTGGAGCTCACCATTCAGAACGTGGGCCCATGAAACAGTTACCTGAGTGGCCAGGCCCACACATGCTCCATATTACTGGCATCTCGCTTTATTTTTATTTATTTTTTTTTTTTAAAGATTTATTTATTTATTTGTGCATACAGAACTGGGGTACAGGCCAGAGGCTCAGGGGCGGTGAGAGGCTTCACCAGAGACAGAGTGGGAGCAGAACAGGCAGATTGACAAAGTACACTGCTGAGGGAAGCAGCGGGCGGGTCAGGAGAGGTCTGGCTCGCCATGTGGTCTCCTCCTGGGCAGGCGGCAGGCGGGAATCGAACTCATGCGGAAGTGGCTTCAGATTCTCAGTGCTGTGCTTTAACCCGCTGCGCCACCAGGGAGGGCCACTCGCTTTATTTTTTTAATTGTGGTGTTGGTTTACAATTCTGTACAGGGTTCAAGAGTCTGGAGTGCCACCTCTTCAGCTCTTCACACCACAGAGCACCCATAGTCTTCTACCACAGACCGCTGGACCCGCACTCTCATTGTTTCCTCTCCCACCCCACAGCCTGTTCTCGTAGTGTTTTAGTTTTATCCCCTGTGATGCAAATGGGGATGGAAGCATTCTCTGCTTTGCTACCTGCTGGCTGCCCCTGGGCTTTGCATGTCCCCAACTTGGTAAGCGGATCAGAAGGTCCTGGAGTTAACTGAGTTTCAAGAGATCATTTTCTGGCCCCTGCTCAAATTCTGTTTGGTTACATCCGAGGCTTATTACCTCCTGGTGAATCATCGTACCATTTAATATTTATTACACACCCACAGCTTGCTAAGTACTGGATAGATGCCTGCCCTCGAGGAAATGAAACTCAAAAGTGGTGCAGCTTTGACATTACACGAGCCCTCTCCAGGCTCCCCAGGTGAAGAGCTAGCTGTGTTAGAGCTCGTTCCTGCCTTTGGGTTAACCCGATGCCTCTGCACCTCCGTGAAACATTGGTTTAAAGTGCAGACTCTGGGCCTGCCCCTAGGGGTTTAGGTTTAGTGTTCAACAGTTTGGAGCTGAGGCCTGGCAGCTCTGAGAATTTCCTTCCCAGGCCTTATCTGAGACACTCCTGTCGTAGCCAGCCCACCGGCAAGCTTGTGGCACCGCTTGGTGGCGATCTCAGCAGCTTAGCTGCTTCTTTTCCATCCTTAAAGTTTGTAGGTAATTGTTATGTTTCAACTGGCACTATAGACTCAGGAGAGGACAGCGAAGAGGTACACAAAACAGTGGTGCTGCCTCTCGGCCACTGTTTTATTTTCATCTCAAGAAAGCCACAGCTACCTTAGCTCCATACTTTCTCTCTCCAAGAGTGTTTGTTCATATAAAATGCTACGTCGCTTTCTTAGGCATCTAATTCCGTGCGTGGTTCCTTGTCAGCCTTTGGCAGCTGGTCCCTGTGAGCATATATGTCAGCCCTTATTCTTTAACAGCCCCCACCTGGCCTCCCCCAAGAGTGAATAGCAAGGTGTGCTTCCCCTTCCCTTTACCAAGACAGGAGGTGAAAACTGGTCTCGGTGTGGTTCCAGCTGCTTCATCTTTAGGTCCCCACGGTGGTCCTGAGAGTGAGCTGGGCAGGTGATATCTTTTCCATTTTACAGATGAACAGACTTTTCCCTTGTACAGATGAAGTCCAGAAACTTCACTTGATTGCCCAGAGTGACTCAACTAGAAATCAAATCTCTTAAGACCTAGACCAGGTTTCTCAACACTCAGTACCAGATCTTTCTGTTTGGGGTGCCATCTTGGACACTGTGGGATGTTAAGCAACAGCTTTAAACCATACCTGCTTGATGCCAGGAGCACTCCTAGCGCCATCTTGGTAACCAGTGTGTATCTAGACATTGCCAGGTGCCACCTAGGGGCCTGTCCAAGATTCAGAAGCTCATAAAAATCACCCAAGGTGGAGAACCACTGACTTAGAAGGAACTTGGTTTAGTATAGTTGTGTGTTGCTTAACAATGGGGAAACAATCATTAAGTGATTGTGTCCTTTTTCTTTTTTAAAGATTTATTTATTTATGCACAAGAACTGGGGTACAGGCTAGAGGTGCGGGGGTGAGAGGATTTACTGAGACAGAGTGGGGAGCAGAACAGGCAGATCAAGTGAAACACACTGCTGAGGGGGGCAGCAGGATGACAGGAGAGGTCTGCCACGCCACGCGGGTCAGCTCCCTGGCCGGGGGTTAAACTCGTGCTGTAGTGGCTGTAGGAAGCTTCATAGTGCTGTGCTTTAACCCATTGGGCCACCAGGGAGGGCCATTGTGCCCATTTTCAAACATCATAGAGTGTAATTAATAAACCTAGGTGGTAGAGTCTGGTGGGACCCCCATCAAACACGTGGCCCCTCACAGATGGAGCGCCGTGAAAGTACGCTTGGTTATACATCTCCATCACTCAGTAGCTGAAGAGGTGAAGGCCTGTCCCAGGTTCAGAAGCTCACAGGGCTGCTGGGAGGACCCAGTGATAAGTGTGCGCTGGGGACAGCACAGTAAGTGACAGAGGCGGCGTTTGGGAACGAGGAGGCCCAGCTGCGTTTGATGTTCCTTTTCTATCTTGTCCGAGTTCCAGGTTCATTGCAGGTAAATGCTTGTTCTGCTTTCAGCCTTCAGCTTCGTGGTCGTCGGAGGTTGGCCAGCTCAGCTTTTATTTCCTGGTCTCTCTCTGCCTTATTTCCTGGTCTCTCTCTGCCCCAGACCTCGTCACATGAATCAGATATTCTAGCCCCTTTGCTGCTAGGCAGTTGAACCCCTTGGGCCAACCATGGGACACCCCAGTTCCTGCCTTTATCTGCAAGGATAATGTAGAGCAAGTCGTTTACCTCCTGGAGACTGCTTGCCCGGGTTTGGAACCTGCACATTCACCCCGTCCCTGAGAGCAGTGGAGGCGTACCTCAAACCACGGCTGAGGGGAGCGTGGTGGGAGCAAAGAAGGGCCAGACCAGCAGTCGCTGTGCCCCGGGCCCACCTGGAAGCCAAGGCTGACGGGCATCCTGCTCTTACTAAGCTGCTGTGTGAGCTGGAGCTGTTAGGCCGCTTTTTCCTCATTGGCACGTGAGGACGACAGCTCCCACCGTCGCAGAGATAGGAGTGGGGCCGCTCTCTGGTGTGTGCACTTAGCGCATGCCTTCCTGCCGGGGCTGCTCCTAGCCCTCCTCCAAGAGGTCCTTGGGCCACGTGTAGTCCCTGACTCTCCAAGCTGCCGCCTTCCCTCTCCTGCATGCCCCCTGGACGGACACGTACTGCCCTGAAGGGGAGGTGGTGACTGCAGTGAACGCACACAGCTCAGTGCAGTTCCCTCCCAGCTTGTCAGGGCTGGAGTCTGACCTATGCGGTGTCTAAGCTGTCCCCGCCGTCCTAGTTTGTCTCGTTGAACTGGCACCACTAGGCCTTCGCGGGACCTCGGACACTGTGACACTACAAGGGCGACGGAGGGCGTTGTCCGTGAGGGCTGTCGGCAGCAGGCCTTGCTGACCCTGCCTGCCTTGGGCATGAAGGCCGGGGAGGCTCCCCGCCTGGAGGGGAAGAAGCGGGGTCTTCGTATAGGAGTGAGCATGAAGGGGGCTCCCTCTGAGCCCCCTTCTGGTGTTACCATCCCACTCCAGCGCTGACACCCACATTTCCATGCTCTTTGCGCGTTTCTACTTTGATGCGCTGCCCAGACCTCCTTCAGCCTCCTGGTGTCGTCCCCCTCCTTCGGGCCCCCTGGAACCAGCTTCAGCCTCTGGCTCTTCTCATTCCTGGTCTCACTTCCAAGAGTCCTGCTGGCCTGGGCTCCCCCACCGACTCTGATGCACGATTGGTCTCCTGGATTTTCTTTCGCCCAGGTACAGGCCCCACTCTGATCTTGCCAAGGAAAGGCAGCCCAGTGTTGGGGTGTTGTTTTTTTTTAAGATTTATTTATTTGTGCATACAGAAATGGGGTACAGGCCAGAGGTGCAGGGGAGATGAGTGGTTTCACCAGAGACAGAGTGGGGAGCACAACAGGCAGAACTGAAGTACACTGCTGAGGGGAGCAGCGGGCGGGTCAGGAGAGGTCTGCCGCGCCCTGTGGGTCACCTCCGGGGCAGGCGGGGATCGAACTCACGCTGAAGTGGCTTTAGCTTCTTAGTGCTGCGCTTTAACCCGCTGTGCCACCAGGGAGGACCCCTGTTTTGTTTTGTTTTTTTTTTAAACTTTCTCTTTTATTCCCCAGGGACAAAGATTTATCATTTTTATTTTGATATATTTTTTAATTGAGCTAACATTGTTGACATTGTTGTTTGTATTTTTAAGTCTAGGATCGCCCTTCCATTGTTACTCCCAGCACCAGTGCACCCAGAGTCCACCAGTGTAGTCTGCTGGGGGCCACGACCCCCTTACTCCCCGCCTCTGCTCCCATGGCCCAATTCTGCAGTCAGTGTTCAGGAGCCTGTTTTTGAGTTTGGTTTATCCGACCATTTGCCTGTTTTCTTTCTTCTTTTTTTTTTTTAAGATTTTATTTATTTATTCATATAGAACTGGGGTACAGGCCAGAGATGCGGAGGGTGAGAGGATTCACCAGAGACAGAGGGGAGCAGAACAATTTGCCTGTTTTCTTTAAAAACACAGACACTTCATGAATTTGCACATGGACTAATCTCTGTTATTCCAATTTAAATATATCTGCTGCAGAAGCGAGCACTAAATACGTTATTTTTAAAAATTGGGATCTATCTGATTTCTCACAACATACTACTCACCAGCATTCCTAACAGATACTAACCATAGACGAAAAATTTATTTCAGAAGATACACTGCAGTGGTTTTGTGTATTCTCAGTGTTATGCCCTATCACTACTGTCAAATTCTAGAATATTCCCATCTCTCCGCAAAGAAGCCCCCTTTATGTCAGCAGTCATCCCCAATTCTCCTGTCCCTCTGGTTCCTGGGAACGTTCTATTTCTATGAATCTGCATCTCCTGGACACAGCATATACATAGGAACTTGTATTTGGTTTTTTGTTCCTGGCAGCTTCTAATCGAGTTCATTTTTGAGTTTCCTCCATGTGTGTCAGCAAACGCATTTTTTTTTTTAAAGATTTACTTACTTTTGCACACAAGAACTGGGGTACAGCTAGAGGTGCGGGGAGTGACAAGATTCACCAGAGTGGGGAGCAGGACAGATGGATCCACTGAAACACACTGCTGAGGGGAGCAGCCGGGAGATAGGACTTCTCCTGCTGCGCCCTGTGGGTCACTCCCTGGCTGGGAATCGAACTCAGGCTGCAGTGGCTGCGGAGAGCATCACAGTGCTGCGCTTTCCCCATTGTGCCACTAGGGAGGGCCCTGCAAACGCCCTTCTTATGGCTGAGTAATATCCCATCCTGGAACTAGGCCACTTTGTGTGTTCATCACTAGACAAAAATTTGGGCTGTTTTTAGAGAATGGTGTTTAAAGTGCTCAGTCTGTTTATTTTTTTTTCCAAAATCCGTTATTTAGAAATAACACGGAGTGAACTATGTACTATGTACTGTGACGTGACGTCGTCTTACATTTGTGCTAGGCTGGGTGCCACTGAGTCCCTCTAACGGGAGCTGTGGGACCCCTCCTCCCCCCGCTTCTCATCTGTGTTGCAGTTGCATTTACTGGCTGCCTCCCCATTAGGGGTGTGAGCTCCCGAGGCAAGGCCTCTGTCTGTCATCCTCACACAGGGCCCGGTAGTAGCGGCTTTTGCACTGTGTTCACTAGAACGGTGAATGGGTTCTTCCATTTTCCTCCCCAAAACAAAATATTCAAAAAAAGTTGAAAAACAGATCTGAGGGGCCCTCTCTTGTGGTGCAGCAAGTTAAAGCGCAGCACTATGAAGCTCTCTGCAGCTGCTGCAGCTCAAGTTCGATCCCCGGCCAGCGAGGTGACCCGCAATGGCAAGGCAAGCCTCTCCTGACCCACCCACTCCCCTCAGCAGTGTATTTCAGTCGATCTGTCTGTTCTGCTTCCCACTCTGTCTCTGGTAAGCCCCCAAACCTCTGGCCTGTACCCCAGTTTTGGTGAATCCTCTCACCCCCCACACTTCTGGCCCATACCCCAGTTCTGTAAGCATAAATAAATACATCTTAAAAAAAAAATACAGATCTGAGCTGGTCCTGTGACCTAATTCCACTCTGACTGCCGAGGTCGACCCTTGCCAACTCCTGCATGATCTGGCCTGACCGCTCCACCTCTCTCCTGCCTTTCTCTTTCTGTGACCTCCTCACTACACCAGCCTCCCTGCATCTTTGTGGGATCGTCAGCCATGCTGCTCCCACGTTCTGGAATCTATCTAGCCCCTACCGCTTTGCATGCTTGTGACAGCTCCTCAACTAAAACTTCTCGCCCTCCAGGGCCCCCCCACGACCATCTGCTGCAGCTACGCATCCACCAACAGGTTTTGCCCGTCACGGTGATATGACATCATGCTATTTATATGCCTACAGTTGTCTCTCTAGATTGTAAGCTGCTTGGGGCCAGGCGCCAAGGCCTGGTATAATACCTAGCTGTGTACTGAGCCACAGATTCGACCCGGTGTATAAGTGTGCCCCACGTGTGGGCAGTCAGAAGAAGCTGTCTCAGCCTCTGCTGTTTAGGTGCCTGCCACTTGCCCGAGCAGGTCTTTTGGGTATAACAGAAATTGCAGTGCATGGAAGCGTAAGGCCAGAGCTCCTGCCCTAGGCCTGCTTCCTCCTCGTGATCATAAGGACAACAGTAGTAATGATAAAAGCAAACGTCGATGGATTCCTTGCTGGCCTGGGCGTAGCCCTGAGTAAGTCTTGTGCTCTGTTCATCCTTGATGAATGGGTTCATCCATTTTCCAGTCCTGCAAGGCCTACACGGTGCCGTCCGTGTAGCTGGCATGTGGAAGTTAATGCACAGAGAGCTTTAGTTTAACCTTGAACCCCAGTGCTCACCGCACGTGCGCATCTGCCTCACCTCTCAGGGCTCTCGGGGCCTGTTTGACCACTCAGATACCAAGGTCAGGCCCTACGTTTGCGTCCCCTTGGTGCGTGCTGGGCCTCCGCCCTGGTTGGTCATGCCACCCAGATGGTGACTCGTGCTCTGCCCCTCCCCTTCATCCCTCAGCCAGTGAGCTCCTCCGACAGTGAGGCCCCTGAAGCCGACCCGGCCGGTGGCAGTGAAGACGATGAGGACCGGGGGGTTATGGCTGTCGCAGCTGTGACTGCGGCAGCCGCCAGCGACAGAATGGAGAGCGACTCGGACTCCGACAAGAGCAGCGACAACAGTGGCCTGAAGCGGAAGGCATCAGCCTTGAAGGTAGGCCCTGGACAGGCCAGCTTGGCCCTGGGTGGCTGGTGGCTAGTGGCCATAGCCCAGCAACGCCTGAGATTGCATCCTAGAGCTTACTCTGAAAGAAACCCCGTTCCCAGAGCGTCCCCACCTTCCCCGTCCCTGCTACCTCGGCTGCGCCAGTCCCGGCCACTTCACGCCAGTGGGCACACGCGCTTGCCCGCACGAGCATCGTGAGCCAGGAGCTCTGTGTGGTGCCCATCGTGCCCCTCCTGGCCGGGTGTTCGCAGAGGGCGGCCACACTGGCTGCTGTTTTGCTGACAGCCGTTTGAATTGTTTGCTTTTTCGGCATCAGAAACAGTGCTGCCGCGAACAGTCACGTACATGTTTTTGCGTGGACGTGCGTTCTCAGTTGTTTTGAAGATTCTTTTGCCCCCTTTTTTCCTCTCTGCCTTTTCACTGCCACTAGCTATTTGAGTGCAGAATGAAAAGACCAGCTTCTAACACCAAGTTCTTTTGATTAAAAAAACTTTTTAAAGAAAGTATCCTCTTGGTTACAATTATAATAGTTTAGACTTACTGTAGATAAAAGATGTAGAGGGTATGGTGAAGGGAGGCTTCCTGAGGAGCGGACGCTTTCGCTGAGGCTCAGAATGGGAAGGGGCAGCCGCACCCAGGCCTGCGGCCAGCTCCTCAGGAAGCAGAGGGGTGCAGAGCTCCTGCAGCTGACAGGTGAGGGCGCCCGGCAGGGCCAGAGGAAGGGTGGAGAAGGTGGCGCAGTACACACACCACAGAACTTGAGCCATTTTTAGGTGGCATTTAGTAAAGCCATGTTATTGGGCAACCGTCCCACCCCCCAACTCCAGAACTTTCTCACTTTCCCAAATGAAGCTGTCTCCATTGAACACCTGCGCCCCTTTTCACCCAGCCCTGGCACCCACCGTCCACTCCTGTCTCTGTGGCTGTGATTCCTCTAGGGTGGCCTGTGGGTAGGTCGCACGGCACACTCACGTGTGGCCCAACCGTGGGCATGTTTTTAGAACTGTGTCACTAGGAGATTCATGTCAAGTGAGTGGCGTGGAGGGTGACGCATTAGCCTGGAGAGTGCGGGCCTCCCGCGTCTTGTACGCAGTGCGTCGTCAATGGGAAATGTCATTTTGTGGTCCGTGGCGCTTGTCCTTTTCTGTCTGGCTTATTTCACTGAACATCATGTCCCCTGAGTTTAACATCCCTGGTATCTACTGGGTTCTTTTGAAGGGGTCCCTGCCAGCCCCTAAGGTTCCAGACCTTCAGCTCTTCCCAGGGCTGGGAGAGGCAGGCGGGAGGGCTTGCTGCCGAGGCGGGAGACGTGGTGCGTGAATGTCGATCTGCTCGAGCTGCTCCCCTTCCAGATGTCAGTCTCAAAGCGAGTTCGAAAGGCCCCCAGTGATCTGGACCCAGCCAGCGTGTCTCCGTCCGAGGAGGAGAATTCAGAAAGTTCATCCGAGTCTGAGAAGACCAGTGACCAGGTGGGCGCCTGCCGGCTCCTCGGGTGGGCGAGGGGCGCTGGGCGGGATGGAGCTGCGGCAGCTACATGTCAGTCCCCACTCTCCCCCCAGGACTTTACCCCAGAGAAGAAAACTGTGGTGCGGGCACCCAGGCGGGGCCCCCTGGCGGGACGGAAGAAAAAGGTAGAGGGTTTCGTTGTGGGCTTGTCTCTGTGCCCACCGGCGCGCCAGAGCTTTTCTGCAGGGCCCCAGCCACTGTCCACAATGCCACGTGGTTCTCCCTGTTCATTTCCTTTTCTTTAACAAAAGCAAAGCGCACCACCTACCTCCAGCCTCTTCCAGCCCTGCTCCCCACCCCCTCTGCTAACCGGGTCTGTTGCGAAGTGCACTGGCTTGTTTTTGCCCATCTGCTCACCTGCTTTGTTTCTCGCCTGTAGATGAAACCATCCAGTGTTTGTCTATTCTTTGGGCTTTGCTTTGCTAATCCCCCCAGAGTTCCTTCCATTTTACTGTGGATGGCAAGCTCGTCCTCTCTCCGCTGGAGAGCGTTCTTCGCGTGCACGCGCTCGTCTTACCTGGTCGTCTGTCGGCAGGCGTCGGTCTCCGGAGGGGGGCGCGTGGGCCCGGGGAGACAGCCGGGATGCCCACCTCTGCGTGCGCGTGCTGTGGCCTCGACCGCTGGGGTCTGAGTCTGTGAGGGTCTCGGCAGCCGGGACGGCCAGGCTGCCGCCCGCGAGGCCGCTGGAGTCCGCGTTGGGGCGGATGCCGGGATGTGCCGTGTGGGAGAGGGGGGATGGGCTCTGCGCTGGCGGGGGGGGGCAGGGGGGGGCCGCGCGCTCCCGCGCCAGCGCTCCGTGTCGGGCAGAGCTACAGGCGCGTGTGTGTTGCAGTGCAAGGCTGGTGCTCGTCTGCTTGTCGCACGCAGGGGAGTGCGCTGCGGTGCTGTGTCTGCGCGTGTCAGTGGTGCAGGGGTGTCCAAGTGCTCGTGGCTTTACGTGTACGCGCACACGTGCGCCGTGGGCAAGGCCCACGGGGAGGAGGCGGCCAGTCTGGTCGGGCCCACACGCGAGGCTTTGTGTGGCAAGGTGTCTTGTTCCTGGAAGGCCCTGGGCTTGCCTTTACACGCACACGCACGGCTGAGGAGTGGGGGAGACCTGGGACAGAGTCCACCGTCACTGTGGCCCTGGTGACGCCACCGGCGGCTGCAGGGACTTGAGCACTGCCAGCGATTCTGGCCAAAGCGGAGTTGCTTATTTGGGGGGATGGTGGATTTTTTTGCGGGGAGGGTTTGGGGAGCGGGGTGCTCAGGGCCTGCCCCTGGTCTCTCCCAGAAGGCACCTTCAGCCTCCGACTCAGACTCCAAAGCAGAATCAGATGGGGCCAAGGGTGAGCCCGTGGCTGTGACCAGGTCAGCATCGTCGTCGTCGTCCTCCTCCTCTTCCTCCTCAGACTCCGACACGGATGTGTCTGTAAAGAAGCCTCTGCGGGGCCGGAAGCCAGGTACGGGCGGCCACACCTCCTGGGGTGGCCCAACGCGGCGTCTGCCCCTCTAACAGGAGTCAGTCTGTGAGCCTCCTCTTTCTCTTTCCCCCAGCTGAGAAGCCACCCCCAAAACCACGTGGGCGGAAGCCGAAGCCCGAGCGACCCCCGAGCACCTCGAGCAGTGACAGGTGGGGTGGCTTTTTGCCAGGTCCTCAACCCGACCCCGGGGCCCCCGGCAGTAGGCGGGCCCACCCCTCAGGGACCTGGTGGCGGAGCTTCCTGTTCCAAGGACCAGCGCCCCTCACTGCCTGCACCCCCAGTGACAGCGATGAGGTGGACCGCATCAGCGAGTGGAAGCGGCGGGACGAGGAGCGGAGGCGGGAGCTGGAGGCCCGGCGGCGCCGAGAGCAGGAGGAGGAGCTGCGGCGGCTGCGGGAGCAGGAGAAGGAAGAGAAAGAGCGGAGGCGGGAGCGGGCCGAGCGTGGTGACGCCCCGCAGGGGGGCAGTGGTGCCAGCAGTGGCGATGAGCTCAGGGACGAGGAGGAGCCGGTCAAGAAGCGAGGCCGGAAGGGCCGGGGCCGGGGCCCTCAGTCCACTTCTGACTCAGAGCCGGAGGCCGAGCTGGAGAGAGAGGTGCGCTCAGCCTAGGCTGGGTTCTCGGGGTCCCTGAGAGCCTCCACGGGGTTGACTGAAGGCTTTGATTGAAAGACTCAGTATCTGTTGGAGTGAGAGGAATCTGTGGAACTAACTGGGAGGGCATTCTGGGTGGGGGGCACGGCACGGGCAAAGGCCCTGGGGCAGGACTGACCCTGCTTTCTGGAGGAACAAGACAAGGAGTAGATCATGTAGCAGGTACAGCAGGTACAGGAGAGCACTTGAGGGCGGGCAGTGCAGGACCTTGCGGACTGTGGGGAGGACTTGGGCACTTTTACCCCAGGGCACCCTGGGGCTGTGCAGAAGGGTGCTTTCTGGCATCGGGGTGCGGGGACAATTTGGAGTTGAGTGTGGGAGTAGCTAGGACTTCCTGAGAAGGGTTAGTGGTGACTTTAGGTACTGTGTGGGGTGGCTGGGCCCACCGGCTCCCCCTCCACCCTCAACATTCTTCCGAATCTGAAAGTCCCATTTCCCAGCCCTGAGACCTTGATGGAACCTGCAGCCGTCAAGGAGAGTGGGGTGAGGCAGCGGGCGAGGGCATGTGCTCTCCCCGCGAAGACGGACCTGGTGCCTGCCACAGAAAGCGTCTGGCTCTGGTCCGGGCTGCCCTGTGTAGTGACAGGCTTGGCCTCTACCTTCCCGCAGGGCCTTTCAGGGCATGAGAAGCTGCTGTCCATGTCAGACCGGACGGAGCTCCTCCCCGTCCCATCGTGTTCATCCCACCAGCTCTCAGCAGCATGAAAGTGGTGGCAGGAAGCACGGAACTGTGTCTGGAAGGGAGAGGACGCAGGGGTCTGGAGAGCCCCGCTCCCTGCCACGTCAGCCCTTCTCTGCTCTGCAGGCGAAGAAGTCAGCCAAGAAGTTGCAGTCACAAAGCACAGAGCCGGTGAGGAGACCCAGCCAGAAGGAGAAGAGAGGCCGTCCGGAGGAGAAGCCCCGAGCCAGGTCAGCACCCTGTGGCCTCCTGCTCTAGGCAGGCCCCGCCCTTCCTCACCCGGCCCGTCTCAGCCTCCCAGGGGTCCCTCAGCCGTCGTGGGAGGGCCTCAGCTTCCAATTTGGTCTTGGAGACAGTTGGGTGAAGGGTCTGGTTCTGGAAGCCCACCCAGGAACTGCTCTTCTAGCCTTGTGCTCACCTGTGCATTTTGGCCCCCAATCAGGGGACACTAGAGGTCTGGGGACATCTGTGGTCATCTCGACTGGGGGTGCTCTCGGCACCCAGTGGGTGGGGCAGGGATGCTGCTTAACACCCCATAGTGCCAAAGTGGCCCCCACCCAGATCTCGCCCCGATGTCCACAGTATGTGGGATTGTCCTTAACCTCCTGTGGTTCTCAGATATTTTAAGTCAGGCCCCTGAGGCGGTGGAGGTGGGGAGAATCAAATCACAGCTTTCTAAGTGAAATTCCAGCTATCACTGATCCGCCTATGGGGGCAGCTTGTCAGAAATATCAGCGAATAAGAGCGACTCGGGTGGCAGCGGTGCTTCACTGGGTCTCAAACTGGAGTGTCTTTTAATAGCCCAGCAGTCACTGACCCCCAGGCTTGTGCTGAAGCAACAACAAACCCAGAATCCCGGGACTGCACATGTGCTTGCTCGCAGGGACCCGAGGGAGGGTGGTGCCCGGTGGCCTGGGTGCCCACCCTCTGCCCGGTCCCGACGGCCTGCCCCCCCACTCGCCGGGCCTCCTAAAGGTTTCCTCCATAGCAGGTGCTGGCTGCCCCACAGACCCTGACTCCTTGCCAGGGGCATGCGTAGCAGGGGATGTCGGTCGGGGCCCATCTAAGGGGTGCGACTCCCACAGGCAGGTAAAGGTGGAGCGTACCCGGAAGCGGTCTGAAGGGTTCCAGCCAGACAGGAAGATGGACAAGAAGAAAGGTGAGGGGGTCGCTGCGAGGGAGGAGGGCAGGTGCAGAGGGCTTGTCCTCGCGGCCAGCCGGTGGTCTGGCGGTGGAGGAGGCCAGGCTGGTCTGCCTGATGGCCTAGGCCTCGTGGCCCTGTTCAGGCCTGCACTGTGCCTTCTCTTCCTGGCCACAGAACCCTCCGTGGAGGAAAAGCTCCAGAAGCTTCACAGTGAAATCAAGTTTGCCCTGAAGGTTGACAATCCGGTGAGCCAAGTCTTCCCTACCCCTCATGTCATGTCTGGATCTTCCTTAGAAGTTTTGGGCAGCCATGCCAAGGGCAGGGTGTGGGCAGGAGGGCAGGTGTTGCCGTGCCCATCCAGGTCTCTTGGCCGAGGGCCCTGGGCTTTCCTGAGGCTCAGTGTTTGCTGCTAAAGCCCCACCTGTGGCTTCATGGAAGGCCCACGAGGCCCCCTCCTGTCTGTCCCGCGTTTTCACCTGTCACTGGTTCCCCAAAAGGAGGGCCTCAGAACTTCCTCTGCCCCGCCAGGACCCCTGGACCAGGTGCTGTCCCTCCTTACTCCCCCCTACCCTGCAGGACGTGAAGAGATGTCTGAATGCACTAGAGGAGCTGGGGACCCTGCAGGTGACCTCGCAGATCCTCCAGAAGAACACAGATGTGGTGGCTACGTTGAAAAAGGTAGTGGAGGGGCGAGGCCTGGGTGGGCAACCTGTGGACGTGGTAGTGCCCCCCTTCATGGAGATGCCACTGTGGCCAGGAGTGGCAGCAATAGGCGAGGGGCCTGGACAGGGCAGGAGGCCAGCGGCATGTCCTGAGGCGGGCTTTTGGGGACCCAGATTCGCCGCTACAAGGCCAACAAGGAGGTGATGGAGAAGGCCGCAGAAGTCTACACCCGACTCAAGTCAAGGGTCCTGGGACCAAAGATCGAGGCTGTCCAGAAGGCAAACAGAACTGGTGTGGAGAAGGACAAGTCTGAGGCGGGGAAAACTGAGGAGACGCTGGCTGGCGAGGAGGCCCCCGCAGAGAAAGCAGGGGATGAGGCCAACGCTGGTGAGGGGCCAGAGGGTGTGGGGCTGGGCAGGCGGTTTGCTGGGCACAGCTGGTACTCCTCCCCCAGTGGCCAGAGAGGCAGGTCCTTGGCACTCTGCACAGGCCTGGCTGTGTCCCAGGGTTGCTGGTGCCTGACCCTTGGCTCGCAGACGGCATCGTCTCCCCGAGCTGGATGGGCTGGGAGGCTGTGTGCACAGGGTGCAAGCGAGTGTGCCCTCCACGGGGAGGGCCAGGCGTGGGACCCTCCTCCATGCGGCAGAGGCCTCAGGCTGCACCCGGAGCCTGTGGGGGGCTGCGGGGGAGAAGAGAAAGGGGTCATCCTAGAGGGACAGTGACCGAGGGATGGGAGAGGACCTACCTTCTTGGGATCACATGGTCCCAGTGACGGGTGCTAGGGAGTCTCCCTATACCCAGTTAAGAATAGGGTTTGGCTGAAGCCTCAACCCCCAAGGAACGACCTGGAGAGGGCAGCCCTTACTGTGCCCCAGGCTGCAGCAGGCTGGCCACCTCCTGTCCCCCATTTCAGGGGCATGGGCACAGCTGCCCCGGGATGTGGTGTGAGCGCAGAGGGAGGCACGCACAGTGCCCAGTTCTGGCCCCCAGGAGGGCCCAGTGTCTCTCAGGATCCTCGGCCCAGTGCTGGCTCGCTCACCAGCTTCATCAGGAAGGGTTACGGGTCCCAGACAACCCCACAGCATCCTATGACTCTCCCTCCCAGATCTCTCAGCCCCTGTGAATGGCGAGGCCACCTCCCAGAAGGGGGAGGAGCCGGAGGACAAGGAGCAGGAGGAAGGGCAGACCTCAGAGGAGGGGCCCCGTGGCGGCTCCTCTGAAGACCTCCTGCACAACGAGTAAGTGTCATCGGGGGCCCTGTGGGCCACTTCCTGGGAAGGATGCTGTTCTCGGGGGCAGGCTTGCCCTGGAAGGGCCCCACAGACTGCAGCCCCCTCCCCTCACTGGGGCCTCCCCACCTTAGCAGCTGATTTCCAGCTGGGTGGCTGCTTTGGGTCCCCCCCGGGGCCTGGCGTGCAGCCACGCCTGTCCAGCGGGAGCGTGGCTCCTGCTTCCTGCGCTGCGTGTGGTCTGGGCAGCAGGCTCGGAGCCAGCCTGCTCACCCTGGGCTGTGCTCTGCCAGCAGTGCAAGGGGGGACGCTGACCTGGATGGGCCGGGGAGCGACCGGCAGGAGCGCGAGAGGGCGCGCATGGACTCGGAGTCCCTGGACGATGAGGACAGCTGAGCCCGGCAAGCAGGCCCTGCCCGCCGCACAGACTTGTAGGCTGCCCGGCTCCTCCCCTCCGCCAGGGGTCAGGGAACTGTTGGAGACGCCTGCTGTCCGTTTGTATTTGTCCCCCTGGGTTTTCTTCTGCCTAATTTCTGTGATTTCCGACCGACATGAAATGACTATAAAGGGTTTTTTTTATGAAAAAAAAAATCACTTTTATTGGCTTGGTTTTCTAGCATTAGTGGTGCAGCCAGGCCAGAGCTGGGAACTGTCTGCAACGGTCAGGGGCTCTTTCTGGACAAAGGGTTTTCAGTCACAGGGTCACCATGAACAGTAAGTGTGCACTTATTTCTAACGGTGCTCCCGGCCCGGCCGGCCCAGCCCTGTAGGCCTGCAGTGCAGGAGGGCGGCGTGGGGGGAGACTTTTCCAAAAGTGAAGAGAAATAAAAACCTCTGAACATTGCAGCTCACACAGAGGCAGTGCTTTGACTCTTCCTATGTTTGGCCCAGCGCCCAGGCAGGAAGACCAGAGGTCCAGAGGGTGGGGTGGCCGAGGGGTGGGCGCTGAGGCAGGGCCGGGGCAGCCGGGACCGTGCCTTCCCCAGAAGCCTCTGCCGTGACTCTTTCCTGCTGCTGTCCGACTCCCAGACAAGACCCTTGGTCCCAGCAACCCAGCTCTGCCCGGCCGGTGCTGCCGGCTGTCCTCGGTCGCTGCTGGAGGTGTGAATGTGAGCAGCCTGCCGTGGCCTAGGGCCAGTGGCGCTCCCACCCTGGGCCTCTGCTCTCCTGCATTGGGCTTGACCTGGCTCGGGCTGTCGCGTGGATTCGGGGGGGACCTGTGAGTCAGGCCTGGCTCGTAGCAACAGTGGCCCTTAGCACGTTAGCCCTGCCTTCTCTGGCCACGCTCCTCCACCCCTCTGAGACGGGGCCTCAGAGACTCCTGACCCCAGCCGCCCTGCTTTGCTGTCGGACACTGCCTGGCTGCGGAGGCTCTGTCACCTGCCGGGGCGTGCCCGACTGTCCCCGCACCGCCGGCAGCTCAGCTCGCCCAGTGTGGAGTCCCTCATGACTCCTGTTCCTGTGGTCTCTCTGGGGACAGCTGGCTTCCATCCTGGAGCTCGGATGTCGGAGCTTGGTGTGGGCACTTCAGCAGCCCCACCCCCGCTGGGAAATGGTGTGGCTCCAGCTTCTGGGACACAGGCGCGCGGCAGGGCTCTGCTTCTGGCATTTTGAGGCGCGGCTAGTGCCCGCTCGAGGTGGGGCTGCCTGCCAGGCCCGGTATGAACATTCTGAGTTTTCACATCTCCGGCGCGCTGCCTCAGGCAACAGGAGGGGGCCGGGCCTTTGTGGCCTCGCTTCTCCACGTGCTGCCCACCTGGCAGGACCGCCCTGAGGAGCCAGAAAGCACACAGGAAGGGAGGAGACCCACGGAGTTGCTTCGAGCACTAACAGGTCCAGAAGCCTGGGGCTCACATCTAGCTATGGCCTGTGGTCAGGCCCTTTCTTGCTTTCATGGGCAGCCCGGGGGCTCCAGCGCTTTTAGGACGTCAAGTCTGGAAGCCTTTGAACCGACCGTGCCAGGTGAAGGCCAGGGTGCAGTGGACAGGGCCAGGAGGGGCGTGTGGGTAGACCTGCCGCCGGCCCATCTTCAGTCCTCAAGCCAGGCCAGCCAGAGCCCAGGCTGTCAGCGGTGCTGCAGCTGCTGGTGACTTTACCTCAGAAACCTTGGCACCCCACAGGCTCGCCCCGAGAGCGTGGGCGCTGACCGCCACAGGTAGCGACTGTTGCCGTAGGTACGTGACACGAATACTTGGGTTTCCCAGGATGTGCGAATGAGTGACACTAGACTGGTCTGGTAAGCGTGTAATAGCATTTTTCTAAAAATAACAGTGCACACACCTTAATTACACGTAGGAATGAGCACGCTGAGAGAAATGTTTCGCACTGGTCAGTTGTTAGCTGCAGCTGACACAAACCCGGCTCGTGATGGCAGTGTCCGCAGAGCGCGGTGAAGCCAGGTGTGCCTTGGGCCTCTGGTGCTCCAGGCCGCGGCACTCGGACTCCGCGGCTGCTGGGGGCCGGCCGTGCGCGGTCGGGGCCAGGGTGGGGGTAGGCCCGCTCGTTCTGCTAGCAGACGCGGGCCGGAACAGCCCCCGAAAGATGAAAGGGCTCCACCTTCCACCTTCCCTGACTGCTTCTCTGGCCGGCTGTTGGCCGAGGCTCAGAAGGAGGCGCCGGTGCCTGAGTGCGGTTGTGCGTGGCGTGACTTCCCTCGGAGTTCTCCATGCCCCGCCTGGAGGTCCGAGCTTTGGGGACTCAGCGGCGTCGGGGCTGGCCGGGGAGACGTTTCCTGGGGGGCAGCCCTACAGCTGCTGCTCCCCAGGGTGCGGCGTGAAGGGCCCCACCAGCCAGCTGAGCGGCGGGCCGTGCTGCAGCCTGCCCAGCGCCTCCTCCAGCCCCTGCCACGCCTGGCCCATGCTCCTGCGGCTCTGGGCCAGGCGCTCCGCCGGCAGCTCGGTGGCAGAGCCGGCGGAGGACACGACGCCGTAGAGCTCGCAGAGGCTGCGCCGGGCCTGCCCCACCTGCTGCTGGAGCTCTGCCGGGAGGCCCTGGAGGCCGCAGGCCAGCGTGCTGTAGGCCACGTGGAGCTGCTGGATGAGGCTGCAGGCCCTGGACAGCGCCCCGGCGCCTGGCACCTGCGGGAGGAAGGAGCGAGGTGAGCAGGGGCCGGAGGTGGGTGGGTGGGGGCAGCCCTGGCGCTCGCGCGGGTACCTCTCGGGGACCAGCTTCCTCCACTCGGCGGCCGGAGCCCTGGTCTGACCACCTCTGCGCCTCTGGGGCCTGCTTGGCCTTTTCAATCTGGAAAGAGAAGCTCAGCAGGCTGATTTTCCCGACAACTTAGGATTTCTTGGCAGGACCCCCCCCTCCCACCCCCCGCCCCCCCAAGCAGCACGAGGCCTGGGGGGTGTGCCCAGCCCTGGCCCTGGAGCCTCTGCCTAGACGCCGGCAGTGGGCACGATGGGCAGGTGACAGGTGGAGAGCCAGCAGCACCACAGAGGCTGGTCACCTCACTGCAGAGGCAGCAACCTAAATGCCCACAAGATCGCCAGGGGGCCAGATGACGGTGTCACCAGGTCAAGTCACTCCTCAGCGCGAAACCCTCCCGTGGCTTCCCCGTGCCCTCTGGATGCAGTCCCCCCGAAGCTGTGCGGTCTCCGACCCCGCCGCTCACGCCCAGACGCGTGCCCAGGCCCCCGCCACGCGCACTGTGCGCTGGCCGCCAGTCTGCGCAACACGCTGCCTGGGGCCTGGAGAGCCTCCTGCTGGCCCTTCCCAGGGTGCCCGGCAGCCTCCGCTCCTGGCTGCCCTCCTGCCAGGCCTGGCCCGCCCCCGGTGCTGTGGCCTGGCCCGCCCCCGGTGCTGTGCCCAGCCCCTCCCTGTCGCAGCCATCACTGTGCTGCCCTTTCGCTGTCGCGTTCTCACGGGGTTTCCCTGTTCCTCGTCTTCCCTCGGGGCAGCTGCCAGCACCTTTGCTCCTTGACTGTTGGGTCCCTGGCACGTAGGAGTCCCCCTCCTCCCACCGTCCAGTCTCCGCGGCCTGCCTTCTAGCTTGTAGAGGGCAGCACGTGACTGCAAAGTGCAGCAGCAGCTCTCACCCCACCCTGGACCCTATCTCGGGGGCCCACCCGGGATCTGCAGCTTGCCCTGTGCAAACCAAGCTCTTGTCACCGCTGACCTGCCAGCGCCCTGCGCTCCTCAGTTAAAGACCACTGCAGCCTCTCGGGGCTTCCTCGCTCACGTCCACGCGTGACCAGCTGCGCCCCGCCAGCTCTGCTCCGGGGCACATCCGGAGCCCGGGAGCCTGTCAGGCTGCAGCGTGCCAGAGGCCTGCCAGGATTCGTATAGAAACTCCAGCTGACTGGCACTTGACCTGCTGACCGTGCTCCCCACGGGCAGGGCCCTCGCCGCCAGTAAAACCCGTGCTGGGTCTGCATTCACTGCTGGGCACTGTGGGTGTTGAGCAGCATCCCTGGCCTCCACCCTCAGTGCCGGGACACCCCAGCCATGCCCCTGGTCTCCTGAGGCGGGTCACCCCTGGGTGAGACCCTCTGGGTTGGGGTCTCACTGGCTCCAGGAGACTGCGTTCTAGCATCATCTGACCCCCTGAGGCCCTGGGACACTGCAGACACTTAGACATTTATTCTGGGGAAGAGGGGGTGACTCCCAAGTGTGGGGGGCCATCCTGGTTTACTGCTTTACCTTTTAGGGATCCATTCTGGTAGCTAGGATGAACTAGGTATCTACCCATTTTTCCCAAATAATTACCTCAGGGTTCCTCGGCACTGTGGGGACTGGGTCGTTCTCCGTGGGGGCCCTCCTGAGCCCCCAGTAGAGCATCCCTGGCCCGTACCCACTTGACAGACAACCACAGTTGCCTGGGTTGGTGCAGTGGTCCCCAAACTGCTGTTCACAGAACCCTGGGGTGCGGATTGGAATTCCGGCATGCCCGCACCCTCCACCCAGGGCTCTTGCACTCCCATATTTAAGACCGCTAACGCAAAAAACTTGGGGTTCCTCAACTGAGGGCCTGTTACCAACCCCACCAGCCACAGAGGGGTGCTGTGGCTTCCCACTGGGCAGCCTGGCCACTTCTCAAAGTCCCCAGCAGTGAGCATCAGCTGCCACGGCAGAGGCGGCGGGGGGGTCCGTGGCCGACCTGTCTGTCAGGGTGGCAGCCGCCGAACAGCAAGGACACCTTCGGGAACGTGCACCCTGGGAGGCGACGCCTTTGTATGAAGGGCACAGTGGCCAGCGGGCAGAGCCCACTGGCGCCGGCACCGAACCGCGGGGCCACTTTGTGTCAGCCAGTCTGGGGCTCCATGACTCCATGAGGCAAAATATCCCGAAAGCCGGTCCTCGGATGGTGAGCCACGGCTTGTCAGACGCGGCTGGGGTTTTGTTTCTCCACCATATAGCTACGTGACGTTGAAAAAATGATGTTTTCTGGAGATCTGCTGTTACCTCAGCACAAATAGAGCCTAACTATTCACGTGGGGCAGACTTGTATTCTTAAAAGTCCAAATGGATCTTTTAGTTTAAATGAAAGTCATGGGCCCTCCCTGGTGGCACAACAGGTCAAAGTGCAGCAGGATGAAGCTCTCCACAGCCCTGCGCTGGAGTTCGATTCCCAGCCAGGGAGTGACCCCAGGGCGCAGCAGACACCTCTCCTGACCCACCCGCTGCTCCCCTCTGCAGTGTGTTTAAGCCAATCCACCTGTTCTGCTCCCCACTCTGTGAACCCTCTCACCCCCGCACCTCTGGCCTGTACCCCAGTTCTTGTGTGCATAAATAAATGTTTAAGTCACCTGTTGACACCCCTGTTAGGTGATTTCGTCACCTGAGAACAGTGCTTGTGACCTCGCAAACCTTGATGGCACCGCCCGTGGGACCCTGGTCGCAGCGCAGTGTGGGCCAAACCGTCACTCAGACGCTTGACTGCTCGTCTCATCACTTCCCCCAGTCATGCCTTGGGGAAGAGAAGGCCCTTACCTGCTGGAAGGAGTCTTCAAGCTGGGCTAGCGTGGCCCTGGCCTGGAACTGTCCGTGCTGCAGGTGACTCAGGGCGTGCTCAAAAGCCCGCTGACGGAAGCTGGGCGCCAGGTCACCCAGTCGCACGAAGTAGCTGCCCTGGTCGGCTGAGAACACCCTGGGTCCAGGCTCGGAGGCCGCCAGCCGGGCTGGAAAGGAAGACATCACGCAATCTGGGCATAAACCCCTCCCCTGCAGCCCCCCCGCCTCCCAGGTAACCAGGTCTTGGGGTTCACAGTGCCCAGTCCCCTCTGCTCTCACCTTGCTCCTGGACCGTCATGGGGTGGAAGATTTCCCCCACTTCTTCCAACTCACCCCGGAGGGTAGCAGAGCTCACGGCTCCCGCGTGGCCGCCAGTGGTGGCCATATGCCCCACCTCGTCTCTGCCCAGCAAGGCTCCTTGCGGGGATGCCCCCACAGGAGGGGCCAGGCCCTTACCGCCCTCCATTGCTTCCCCAGCAGGGTCCAGGCCTGCGCATGGTATGTCTGAGGGATCAGAGACCCCAGAGGAAGGGGCACTGCAAGGGAGCAGCTGGGTCTGATGCCCTCCCCCCACTGGGGCCCTGTAACTGGCATGGGCACCCGGCACCGAGTCCTGGGAGGTTGGCAGCCAATTCTGGGTGGTATCCAGGCCAGTTTGGGCAGCCCTTTCGGCCATGTTCCCTGCCCCGGGGAACCCTGTGGCCATAGCATCTTTGGTGCCTGTCAGGACAGTCTTGGTGGTGTCCAGGGCGCCCTCCACGGCCCCCTTGGCCGCATTCACGGTGCTCGTCAGCCCACTGCAGACAGTGTCCTTGGTGCCTGTCGCAATCTCCTGGGTGGTGTCCAGTCCTGTCTGCATGGCGCCTTTGGCCATGCCCACAGCACTGGAGAGCCCAGTGGACACTGTGCCTTTGGTGTTGGTCAGGATGGTCTTGGTGGTGTCCATGCCAGCCTGGACACTGCCCTTGGCCATGTTCATTGCCCCAGTGAGCCCAGTGGACACAACATCTTTAGTGCCTATAACAACAGCCTTTGAGGTGTCCAGGCCCCCCTGGACGGCCCCTTTGGCCACGTTCA